>NC_091982.1:138503594-138809921 GCF_044704955.1 Pristiophorus japonicus | reverse complement strand
CCGACCTCAGGGCCTCCCGACTCACTGACCTCAGGATCTCCCGACTCACCGAACTCAGGGCCTCCCGACTCACTGACCTCAGGGCCTCCGACTCACTGACCTCAGGGCCTCCGACTCACTGACCTCAGGGCCTCCGACTCACCGACCTCAAGGCCTCCGACTCACTGACCTCAGGGCCTCCGACTCACTGACCTCAGGGCCTCCGACTCACTGACCTCAGGGCCTCTGACTCACTGGCCTCAGGGCCTACCGACTCACTGACCTCAGGGCCTCCCGACCCACTGACCTCAGGGCCTCCGACTCACTGACCTCAGGGCCTACCGACTCACCGACCTCAGGATCTCCCGACCCACTGACCTCAGGGCCTCCGACTCACTGACCTCAGGGCCTCCGACCCACTGACCTCAGGGCCTCTGACTCACCGACCTCAGGGCCTCCAAGTCACCGACCTCAGGGCCTCCGACTCACTGACCTCAGGGCCTACCGACTCACTGACCTCAGGGCCTCCGACCCACTGACCTCAGCGCCTCCGACTCACTGACCTCAGGGCCTCCGACTCACTGACCTCAGGGCCCCCGACTCACTGACCTCAGGGCCTCCCGACTCACTGACCTCAGGGCCTCCGACTCACTGAACTCAGGGCCTCCGACTCACTGACCTCAGGGCCTCCGACTCACTGACCTCAGGGCCTCCCGACTCACTGACCTCAGGGCCTCCGACTCGCTGACCTCAGGGCCTCCAACTCACTGACCTCAGGGCCTCCCGACTCACTGACCTCAGGGCCTCCGACTCACTGACCTCAGGGCCTCCGACTCACTGACCTCAGGGGCTCCGACTCACTGACCTCAGGGCCTCCGACTCACTGACCTCAGGGCCTCCGACTCACTGACCTCAGGATCTCCCGACTCACCGACCTCAGGGCCTCCCGACTCACTGACCTCAGGGCCTCCGACTCACTGACCTCAGGGCCTTCGACTCACTGACCTCAGGGCCTCCCGACTCACTGACCTCAGGGCCCCTGACTCACCGACCTCAGGGCCCCCGACCCACTGACCTCAGGGCCTCCGACTCACTGACCTCAGGGCCTCCGACTCACTGACCTCAGGACCTCCGACTCACTGACCTCAGGGCCTCCGACTCACTGACCTCAGGGCCTCCCGACTCACTGACCTCAGGGCCTCCGACTCACTGAACTCAGGGCCTCCGACTCACTGACCTCAGGGCCTCCGACTCACTGACCTCAGGGCCTCCGACTCACTGACTTCAGGGCCTACCGACTCACTGACCTCAGGGCTTCCTGACCCACTGACCTCAGGGCCTCCGACTCACTGACCTCAGGGCCTCCCGACTCACCGACCTCAGGATCTCCCAACCCACTGACCTCAGGGCCTCCGACTCACTGACCTCAGGGCCTCCGACCCACTGACCTCAGGGCCTCTGACTCACTGACCTCAGGGCCTCCGACTCACTGACCTCAGGGCCTCCGACTCACTGACCTCAGGGCCTCCGACCCACCGACCTCAGGATCTCCCGACTCACCGAACTCAGGGCCTCCCGACTCACTGACCTCAGGGCCTCCGACTCACTGACCTCAGGATCTCCCGACTCACCGAACTCAGGGCCTCCCGACTCACTGACCTCACTGACCTCAGGATCTCCCGACTCACCGAACTCAGGGCCTCCCGACTCACTGACCTCAGGGCCTCCGACTCACTGACCTCAGGATCTCCCGACTCACTGACCTCAGGATCTCCCGACTCACCGAACTCAGGGCCTCCCGACTCACTGACCTCAGGGCCTCCGACTCACTGACCTCAGGGCCTCCGACTCACTGACCTCAGGGCCTCCGACTCACTGACCTCAGGGCCTCCCGACTCACAGACCACAGGGCCTCCGACTCACTGACCTCAGGGCCTCCCGACTCACTGATCTCAGGGCCTCCGACTCACTGACCTCAGGGCCTACCGACTCACTGACCTCAGGGCCTCCCGACCCACTGACCTCAAGGCACCCGACCCACTGACCTCAGGGACTCCGACTCACTGACCTCAGGGCCTCCCGACTCACTGACCTCAGGGCCTCCGACTCACCGACCTCAGGGCCTCCGACTCACTGACCTCAGGGCCTCCGACCCACCGACCTCAGGGCCTCCGACTCACCGACCTCAGGGCCTCCGACTCACTGACCTCAGGGCCTCCCGACTCATTGACCTCAGGGCCTCCGACTCACTGACCTCAGGGCCCCCGACTCACTGACCTCAGGGCCTCCGACTCACTGACCTCAGGGCCTCCCGACTCACTGACCTCAGGGCCTCCGTCTCACTGACCTCAGGGCCTACCGACTCACTGACCTCAGGGCCTCCCGACCCACTGACCTCTGGGTCTCCGACTCACTGACCTCAGGATCTCCCGACTCACCGACCTCAGGGCCTCCCGACTCACTGACCTCAGGATCTCCCGACTCACCGAACTCAGGGCCTCCCGACTCACTGACCTCAGGGCCTCCGACTCACTGACCTCAGGGCCTCCGACTCACTGACCTCAGGGCCTCCGACTCACCGACCTCAAGGCCTCCGACTCACTGACCTCAGGGCCTCCGACTCACTGACCTCAGGGCCTCCGACTCACTGACCTCAGGGCCTCTGACTCACTGGCCTCAGGGCCTACCGACTCACTGACCTCAGGGCCTCCCGACCCACTGACCTCAGGGCCTCCGACTCACTGACCTCAGGGCCTACCGACTCACCGACCTCAGGATCTCCCGACCCACTGACCTCAGGGCCTCCGACTCACTGACCTCAGGGCCTCCGACCCACTGACCTCAGGGCCTCTGACTCACCGACCTCAGGGCCTCCAAGTCACCGACCTCAGGGCCTCCGACTCACTGACCTCAGGGCCTACCGACTCACTGACCTCAGGGCCTCCGACCCACTGACCTCAGCGCCTCCGACTCACTGACCTCAGGGCCTCCGACTCACTGACCTCAGGGCCCCCGACTCACTGACCTCAGGGCCTCCCGACTCACTGACCTCAGGGACTCCGACTCGCTGACCTCAGGGCCTCCGACTCACTGACCTCAGGGCCTCCCGACTCACTGACCTCAGGGCCTCCGACTCACTGACCTCAGGGCCTCCCGACTCACTGACCTCAGGGCCTCCGACTCACTGACCTCAGGGCCTCCGACTCACTGACCTCAGGGCCTCCGACTCACTGACCTCAGGATCTCCCGACTCACCGACCTCAGGGCCTCCCGACTCACTGACCTCAGGGCCTCCGACTCACTGACCTCAGGGCCTTCGACTCACTGACCTCAGGGCCTCCCGACTCACTGACCTCAGGGCCCCTGACTCACCGACCTCAGGGCCCCCGACCCACTGACCTCAGGGCCTCCGACTCACTGACCTCAGGGCCTCCGACTCACTGACCTCAGGGCCTCCGACTCACTGACCTCAGGGCCTCCGACTCACTGACCTCAGGGCCTCCCGACTCACTGACCTCAGGGCCTCCGACTCACTGAACTCAGGGCCTCCGACTCACTGACCTCAGGGCCTCCGACTCACTGACCTCAGGGCCTCCGACTCACTGACTTCAGGGCCTACCGACTCACTGACCTCAGGGCCTCCTGACCCACTGACCTCAGGGCCTCCGACTCACTGACCTCAGGGCCTACCGACTCACCGACCTCAGGATCTCCCAACCCACTGACCTCAGGGCCTCCGACTCACTGACCTCAGGGCCTCCGACCCACTGAACTCAGGGCCTCTGACTCACCGACCTCAGGGCCTCCAAGTCACTGACCTCAGGGCCTCCGACTCACTGACCTCAGGGCCTACCGACTCACTGACCTCAGGGCCTCCGACACACTGACCTCAGGGCCTCCGACTCACTGACCTCAGGGCCTCCGACTCACTGACCTCAGGGCCTCCGACTCACTGACCTCAGGGCCTCCGACTCACTGACCTCAGGGCCTCCGACTCACTGACCTCAGGGCCTCTGACTCACTGACCTCAGGGCCTCCCGACTCACTGACCTCAGGGCCTCCCGACTCACTGACCTCAGGGCCTCCCGGCTCACTGACCTCAGGGCCTCCGACTCACTGACCTCAGGATCACCCGACTCACCGACCTCAGGGCTTCCCGACTCACTGACCTCAGGGCCTCCCGACTCACTGACCTCAGGGCCCCCGACCCACTGACCTCAGGGCCTCCGACTCACTGACCTCAGGGCCTCCGACTCACTGACCTCAGGGCCTCCGACTCACTGACCTCAGGATCTCCCGACACACTGACCTCAGGGCCTCGCGACTCACTGACCTCAGGGCCTCCGACTCACTGACCTCAGGGCCTTCGACTCACTGACCTCAGGGCCTCCCGACTCACTGACCTCAGGGCCCCTGACTCACTGACATCAGGGCCTCCCGACTCACTGACCTCAGGGCCTCCGACTCACTGACCTCAGGGCCTCCGACTCACTGACCTCAGGGCCTCCGACTCACTGACCTCAGGGCCTCCGACTCACTGACTTCAGGGCCTACCGACTCACTGACCTCAGGGCCTCCTGACCCACTGACCACAGGGCCTCCGACTCACTGTCCTCAGGGCCTCCCGACTCACCGACCTCAGGATCTCCCAACCCACTGACCTCAGGGCCTCCGACTCACTGACCTCAGGGCCTCTGACTCACTGACCTCAGGGCCTCCTGACTCACTGACGTCAGGGCCTCCCGACTCACTGACCTCAGGGCCTCCCGGCTCACTGACCTCAGGGCCTCCGACTCACTGACCTCAGGATCTCCCGACTCACCGACCTCAGGGCTTCCCGACTCACTGACCTCAGGGCCTCCGACTCACTGACCTCAGGGCCTCCGACTCACTGACCTCAGGGCCTCCCGACTCACTGACCTCAGGGACCACGACTCACTGACCTCAGGGCCTCCTAAACACTGACCTCAGGGCCTCCGACTCACTGACCTCAGGGCCTCCGACTCACTGACCTCAGGGCCTCCCGACTCACTGACCTCAGGGCCTCTGAATCACTGACCTCAGGGCCTCCCGACTCACTGACCTCAGGGCCCCCGACCCACTGACCTCAGGGCCTCCGACTCACTGACCTCAGGGCCTCCGACTCACTGACCTCAGGATCTCCCGACTCACCGACCTCAGGGCCTCCCGACTCACTGACCTCAGGGCCTCCGACTCACTGACCTCAGGGCCTCCGACTCACTGACCTCAGGTCCTCCCGACTCACCGACCTCAGGGCCCCTGACTCACCGACCTCAGGGCCCCCGACCCACTGACCTCAGGGCCTCCGACTCACTGACCTCAGGGCCTCCCGACTCACCGACCTCAGGGCCCCCGACCCACTGACCTCAGGGCCTCCGACTTACTGACCTCAGGGCCTCCGACCCACGGACCTCAGGGCCTCTGACTCACCGACCTCAGGGCCTCCAAGTCACTGACCTCAGGGCCTCCGACTCACTGACCTCAGGGCCTCCGACTCACTGACCTCAGGGCCTCCGACTCACTGACCTCAGGGCCTCCGACTCACTGACCTGAGGGCCTCCCGACTCACTGACCTCAGGGCCTCCCGACTCACTGACCTCAGGGCCTCCCGGCTCACTGACTTCAGGTCCTCCGACTCACTGACCTCAGGATCTCCCGACTCACCGACCTCAGGGCCTCCCGACTCACTGACCTCAGGGCCTCCGACTCACTGACCTCAGGGCCTCCGACTCACCGACCTCAGGGCCTCCCGACTCACTGACCTCAGGGACCCCGACTCACTGACTTCAGGGCCTCCGACTCACTGACCTCAGGGCCTCCGACTCACTGACCTCAGGGCCTCCGACTCACTGACCTCAGGGCCTTCCGACTCACTGACCTCAGGGTCCCCGACTCACTGACCTCAGGGCCTCCGACCCACTGACCTCAGGGCCTCCGACTCACTGACCTCAGGGCCTCCGACCCACTGACCTCAGGGCCTCCGACTCACTGACCTCAGGGCCTCCGACCCACCGACCTCAGGGCCTCCGACTCACCGACCTCAGGGCCTCCGACTCACTGACCTCAGGGCCTCCGACTCACCGACCTCAGGGCCTCCGACTCACTGACCTCAGGGCCTCCGACTCATTGACCTCAGGGCCTCCGACTCACTGACCTCAGGGCCCCCGACTCACTGACCTCAGGTCCTCCGACTCATTGACCTCAGGGCCTCCAGACTTACTGACCTCAGGGCCTCCGACTCACTGACCTCAGGGCCTACAGACTCACTGACCTCAGGGCCTCCCGACCCACTGACCTCAAGGCCCCCGACCCACTGACCTCAGGTCCTCCGACTCACTGACCTCAGGGCCTCCCGACTCACTGACCTCAGGGCCTCCGACTCACCGACCTCAGGGCCTCCGACTCACTGACCTCAGGGCCTCCGACCCACCGACCTCAGGGCCTCCGACTCACTGACCTCAGGGCCTCCGACTCACTGACCTCAGGGCCTCCCGACTCATTGACCTCAGGGCCTCCGACTCACTGACCTCAGGGCCCCCGACTCACTGACCTCAGGGCCTCCGACTCACTGACCTCAGGGCCTCCGACCCACTGACCTCAAGGCCCCCGACCCACTGACCTCAGGGCCTACGACTCACTGACCTCAGGGCCTCCTAACTCACTGACCTCAGGGCCTCCGACTCACCAACCTCAGGGCCTCCGACTCACTGACCTCAGGGCCTCCGACCCACCGCCATCAGGGCCTCCGACTCACCGACCTCAGGGCCTCCGACTCACTGACCTCAGGGCCTCCCGACTCATTGACCTCAGGGCCTCCGACTCACTGACCTCAGGGCCCCCGACTCACTGACCTCAGGGCCTCCGACTCACTGACCTCAGGGCCTCCGACTCACTGACCTCAGGGCCTCCGACTCACTGACCTCAGGGCCTCCGACTCACTGACCTCAGGGCCTCCGACTCACTGACCTCAGGGCCTCCGACTCACTGACTTCAGGGCCTCCGACTCACTGACCTCAGGGCCTCCGACTCACTGACCTCAGGGCCTCCGACTCACTGACCTCAGGGCCTCCGACTCACTGACCTTAGGGCCTCCCGACTCACTGACCTCAGGGCCTCCCGACTCACTGACCTCAGGGCCTCCCGGCTCACAGACCTCAGGTCCTCCGACTCACTGACCTCAGGATCTCCCGACACACCGACCTCAGGGCCTCCCAACTCACTGACCTCAGGGCCTCCGACTCACTGACCTCAGGGCCTCCGGCTCACCGACCTCAGGGCCTCCCGACTCACTGACCTCTGGGACCCCGACTCACTGACTTCAGGGCCTCCGACTCACTGACCTCAGGGCCTCCGACTCACTGACCTCAGGGCCTCCGAATCACTGACCTCAGGGCCTCCCGACTCACTGACCTCAGGGCCCCCGACTCACTGACCTCAGGGCCTCCGACCCACTGACCTCAGGGCCTCCGACTCACTGACCTCAGGGCCTCCGACCCACCGACCTCAGGGCCTCCGACTCACTGACCTCAGGGCCTCCGACCCACCGACCTCAGGGCCTCCGACTCACCGACCTCAGGGCCTCCGACTCACTTACCTCAGGGCCTCCCGACTCATTGACCTCAGGGCCTCCGACTCACTGACCTCAGGGCCCCCGACTCACTGACCTCAGGGCCTCCGACTCACTGACCTCAGGGCCTCCCGACTCACTGACCTCAGGGCCTCCGACTCACTGACCTCAGGGCCTACCGACTCACTGACCTCAGGGCCTCCCGACCCACTGACCTCACGGCCCCCGACCCACTGACCTCAGGGCCTCCGACTCACTGACCTCAGGGCCCCCGACCCACTGACCTCAGGGCCTCCGACTCACTGACCTCAGGATCTCCCGACTCACCGACCTCAGGGCCTCCGACTCACTGACCTCAGGGCCTCCGACTCACTGACCTCAGGGCCCCCGACTCACTGACCTCAGGGCCTCCGAATCACTGACCTCAGGGCCTCCCGACCCACTGACCTCAAGGCCCCCGACCCACTGACCTCAGGGCCTCCGACTCACTGACCTCAGGGCCTCCCGACTCACTGACCTCAGGGCCTCCGACTCACCGACCTCAGGGCCTCCGAGTCACTGACCTCAGGGCCTCCGACTCACTGACCTCAGGGCCTACCGACTCGCTGACCTCAGGACCTCCGACTCACTGACCTCAGGGCCTCCGACTCACTGACCTCAGGGCCTCCGACTCACTGACCTCAGGGCCTCCCGACTCACTGACCTCAGGGCCTCCTGGCTCACTGACCTCAGGGCCTCCGACTCACTGACCTCAGGATCTCCTGACTCACCGACCTCAGGGCCTCCCGACTCACTGACCTCAGGGCCTCCGACTCACTGACCTCAGGGCCTCCGACTCACTGACCTCAGGGCCTCCCGACTCACTGACCTCAGGGACCCCGACTCACTGACCTCAGGGCCTCCGACTCACTGACCTCAGGGCCTCCGACTCACTGACCTCAGGGCCTCCGACTCACTGACCTCAGGGCCTCCCGACTCACTGACCTCAGGGCCTCTGACTCACTGACCTCAGGGCCTCCCGACTCACTGACCTCAGGGCCCCCGACCCACTGACCTCAGGGCCTCCGACTCACCGACCTCAGGGCCTCCGACTCACTGACCTCAGGGCCTCCCGACTCACTGACCTCAGGGCCTCCGACTCACTGACCTCAGGGCCTCCCGACTCACTGACCTCAGGGCCTCCGACTCACTGGCCTCAGGGCCTCCCGACTCACTGACCTCAGGGCCCCTGACTCACCGACCTCAGGGCCCCCGACCCACTGACCTCAGGGCCTCCCGACTCACTGACCTCAGGGCCTCCGACCCACTGACCTCAGGGCCTCCGACTCACCGACCTCAGGGCCTCCGACTCACTGACCTCAGGGCCTCCCGACTCACGGACCTCAGGGCCTCCGACTCACCGACCTCAGGGCCTCCGACTCACTGACCTCAGGGCCTCCGACTCACTGACCTCAGGGCCTCCCGACTCACTGACCTCAGGGCCTCCCGACTCACCGACCTCAGGGCCACCCGACTCACCGACCTCAGGGCCTCCGGCTCACTGACCTCAGGGCCTCCCGACTCACTGACCTCAGGGCCTCCCGACTCACTGACATCAGGGACTCTGACTCACCGACCTCAGGGCCTCCGACCCACTGACCTCAGGGCCCCCGACTCACTGACCTCAGGGCCTCCGACACACTGACCTCAGAGCCTCTTACTCACCGACCTCAGGGCCTCCAAGTCACCGACCTCAGGGCCTCAGACTCACCGACCTCAGGGCCTCCAAGTCACTGACCTCAGGGCCTCCCGACTCACTGACCTCAGGGCCACTGACTCACTGACTTCAGGGCCTACCGACTCACTGACCTCAGGGCCTCTGACTCACTGACCTCAGAGCCTCCGACTCACTGACCTCAGGGCCTCCGCCTCACTGACCTCAGGGCCTCCCGACTCACTGACCTCAGGGCCTCCCGACTCACCGACCTCAGGGCCCCTGACTCACCGACCTCAGGGCCTCCGACTCACTGACCTCAGGGCTCCCGACTCACTGACCTCAGGGCCTACCGACTCACTGACCTCAGGATCTCCCGACTCACTGAACTCAGGGCCTCCCGACTCACTGACCTCAGGGCCTCCGACTCACTGACCTCAGGGCCTCTGACTCACTGACCTCAGGATCTCCCGACTCACCGACCTCAGGGCCTCCCGACTCACCGACCTCAGGGCCTCCGACTCACTGACCTCAGGGCCTCCGACTCACTGACCTCAGGGCCTCCGACTCACTGACCTCAGGGCCTCCGACTCACTGACCACAGGGCCTCTGACTCACTGACCTCAGGGCCTCCCGACTCACTGACCTCAGGGCCTCCCGACTCACCGACCTCAGGGCCTCTGACTCACTGACCTCAGGGCCTCCGACTCACTGACCTCAGGGCCCCCGACTCACTGACCTCAGGGCCTCCCGAGTCACTGACCTCAGGGCCTCCGACTCACTGACCGCAAGGCCTCCGACTCAATGACCTAAGGGCCTCCGACTCACCGCCCTCAGGGCCTCCCAACTCACCGACCTCAGGGCCTCCGACTCACCGACCTCAGGGCCTCCGACTCACTGACCTCAGGGCCTCCCGACTCACTGACCTCAGGGCCTCACGACTCACTGACCTCAGGGCTTCCGACTCACTGACCTCAGGGCCTCCGACTCACTGACCTCAGGGCCTCCGACTCACTGACCTCAGGGCCTCCCGACTCACTGATCTCAGGGCCTCAGACTCACTGACCTCAGGGTCTCCGACTCACTGACCTCAGGGCCTCCGACTCACTGACCTCAGGGCCTCCGACTCACTGACCTCAGGGCCTCCGACTCACTGACCTCAGGGCCTCCCGACTCACTGACCTCAGGGCCTCCCGACTCCCTGATCTCTTGCCTCCGACTCACCGACCTCAGGGCCTCTGACTCACCGACCTCAGGGCCTCCGGACTCACCGACCTCAGGGCCTCCGACTCACCGACCTCAGGGCCTCCCGACTCACTGACCTCAGGGCCTCCCGACTCACTGACCTCAGGGCATCCGACTCACCGACCTCAGGGCCTCCGACTCACCGACCTCAGGGCCTCCGACTCACTGACCTCAGGGCCTCTGACTCACTGACCTCAGGGCCTCCGACACACTGACCTCAGGGCCTCCGACTCACTGACCTCAGGGCCTCCCGACTCACTGACCTCAGGGCCTCCGACTCACTGACCTCAGGGCCTCCGACTCACCGACCTCAGGGCCTCCGACTCACTGACCTCAGGGCCTCCCGACCCACGGATCTCAGGGCCTCCGACTCACTGACCTCAGGGCCTCCCGACTCACTGACATCAGGGCCCCCGACTCACCAACCTCAGGGCCTCCGACTCACTGACCTCAGGGCCTCCCGACTCACTGACCTCAGGGCCTCCGACTCACTGACCTCAGGGCCTCCCGACTCACTGGCCTCAGGGCCTCCGACTCACTGACCTCAGGGCCTCCCGAGTCACTGACCTCAGGGCCTCCGACTCACTGACCGCAAGGCCTCCGACTCAATGACCTAAGGGCCTCCGACTCACTGACCTCAGGGCCTCCGACTCACTGACCTCAGGGCCTCCGACTCACTGACCTCAGGGCCCCCGACACACTGACCTCAGGGCCTCCGACTCACTGACCTCAGGGCCTCCGAATCACTGACCTCAGGGCCTCCGACTCACTGACCTCAGGACCCCCGACCCACTGACCTCAGGGCGTCCAACCCACTGACCTCAGGGCCCACGACACACTGACCTCAGGGCCTCCGACTCACTGACCTCAGGGCCCCCGACTCACTGAACTCAAGGCCTCCGACTCACTGACCTCAGGGCCTCCGACTCACTGACCTCAGGGCCTCCGACTCACTCACCTCAGGGCCTCCGACTCACTGACCTCAGGGCCTCCCGACTCACTGACCTCTTGCCTCCGACTCACCGACCTCAGGGCCTCCCGACTCACCGACCTCAGGGCCTCCGACTCACTGACCTCAGGGCCTCCGACTCATTGACCTGAGGGCCTCCGACTCACTGACCTCAGTGCCTCCGACTCACTGACCTCAGGGCCTCCCGACTCACTGACCTCAGGGCCCCCGACTCACTGACCTCAGTGCCTCCGACTCACTGACCTCAGGATCTCCCGACTCACTGACCTCAGTGCCTCCGACTCACTGACCTCAGGGCCTCCGACTCACTGACCTCAGGGCCTCCCGACTCACCGACCTCAGTGCCTCCGACTCACTGACCTCAGGGCCTCCCGACTCACTGACCTCAGTGCCTCCGACTCACTGACCTCAGGGCCACCGACTCACTGACCTGAGGGCCTCCGACTCACTGACCTCAGTGCCTCCGACTCACTGACCTCAGGGCCTCCCGACTCACTGACCTCAGGGCCCCCGACTCACTGACCTCAGTGCCTCCGACTCACTGACCTCAGGGCCTCCCGACTCACCGACCTCAGTGCCTCCGACTCACTGACCTCAGGGCCTCCCGACTCACTGACCTCAGGGCCCCCGACTCACTGACCTCAGGGCCTCCGACTCACTGACCTCAGGGCCTCCGACTCACTGACCTTAGGGCCTCCGACTCACCGCCCTCAGGGCCTCCCAACTCACCGACCTCAGGGCCTCCGACTCACCGACCTCAGGGCCTCCGACTCACTGACCTCAGGGCCTCCCGACTCACTGACCTCAGGGCCTCACGACTCACTGACCTCAGGGCTTCCGACTCACTGACCTCAGGGCCTCCGACTCACTGACCTCAGGGCCTCCGACTCACTGACCTCAGGGCCTCCCGACTCACTGATCTCAGGGCCTCAGACTCACTGACCTCAGGGTCTCCGACTCACTGACCTCAGGACCTCCGACCCACTGACCTCAGGGCCTCCGACTCACTGACCTCAGGGCCTCCGACTCACTGACCTCAGGGCCTCCGACTCACTGACCTCAGGGCCTCCCGACTCCCTGATCTCTTGCCTCCGACTCACCGACCTCAGGGCCTCTGACTCACCGACCTCAGGGCCTCCGGACTCACCGACCTCAGGGCCTCCGACTCACCGACCTCAGGGCCTCCCGACTCACTGACCTCAGGGCATCCGACTCACCGACCTCAGGGCCTCCGACTCACCGACCTCAGGGCCTCCGACTCACTGACCTCAGGGCCTCTGACTCACTGACCTCAGGGCCTCCGACACACTGACCTCAGGGCCTCCGACTCACTGACCTCAGGGCCTCCCGACTCACTGACCTCAGGGCCGCCGACTCACTGACCTCAGGGCCTCCGACTCACCGACCTCAGGGCCTCCGACTCACTGACCTCAGGGCCTCCCGACCCACGGATCTCAGGGCCTCCGACTCACTGACCTCAGGGCCTCCCGACTCACTGACATCAGGGCCCCCGACTCACCAACCTCAGGGCCTCCGACTCACTGACCTCAGGGCCTCCCGACTCACTGACCTCAGGGCCTCCGACTCACTGACCTCAGGGCCTCCCGACTCACTGGCCTCAGGGCCTCCGACTCACTGACCTCAGGGCCTCCGACTCACTGACCTCAGGGCCTCCGACTCACTGACCTCAGTGCCTCCGACTCACTGACCTCAGGGCCTCCCGCCTCACTGACCTCAGGGCCTCCCGACTCACTGACCTCTTGCCTCCGACTCACCGACCTCAGGGCCTCCGACTCACCGACCTCAGGGCCTCCGGACTCACCGACCTCAGGGCTTCCGACTCACCGACCTCAGGGCCTCCCGACTCACTGACCTCAGGGCCTCCCGACTCACTGACCTCAGGGCCTCCGACTCACCGATCTCAGGGCCCCCGACTCACTGACCTCAGGGCCTCCGACTCACTGACCTCAGGGCCTCCGACTCACTGACCTCAGGGCCTCCGACTCACTGACCTCAGGGCCTCCGACTCACTGACCTCAGTGCCTCCGACTCACTGACCTCAGGGCCTCCCGACTCACTGACCTCAGGGCCCCCGACTCACTGACCTCAGGGCCTCCGACTCACTGACCTCAGGGCCTCCGACTCACTGACCTCAGGGCCTCCGACTCACTGACCTTAGGGCCTCCGACTCACCGCCCTCAGGGCCTCCCAACTCACTGACCTCAGTGCCTCCGACTCACTGACCTCAGGGCCTCCCGACTCACCGACCTCAGTGCCTCCGACTCACTGACCTCAGGGCCTCCCGACTCACTGACCTCAGGGCCCCCGACTCACTGACCTCAGGGCCTCCGACTCACTGACCTCAGGGCCTCCGACTCACTGACCTTAGGGCCTCCGACTCACCGCCCTCAGGGCCTCCCAACTCACCGACCTCAGGGCCTCCGACTCACCGACCTCAGGGCCTCCGACTCACTGACCTCAGGGCCTCCCGACTCACTGACCTCAGGGCCTCACGACTCACTGACCTCAGGGCTTCCGACTCACTGACCTCAGGGCCTCCGACTCACTGACCTCAGGGCCTCCGACTCACTGACCTCAGGGCCTCCCGACTCACTGATCTCAGGGCCTCAGACTCACTGACCTCAGGGTCTCCGACTCACTGACCTCAGGACCTCCGACCCACTGACCTCAGGGCCTCCGACTCACTGACCTCAGGCCCTCCGACTCACTGACCTCAGGGCCTCCGACTCACTGACCTCAGGTCCTCCGACTCACTGACCTCAGGGCCTCCCGACTCACTGACCTCAGGGCCTCCCGACTCCCTGATCTCTTGCCTCCGACTCACCGACCTCAGGGCCTCTGACTCACCGACCTCAGGGCCTCCGGACTCACCGACCTCAGGGCCTCCGACTCACCGACCTCAGGGCCTCCCGACTCACTGACCTCAGGGCATCCGACTCACCGACCTCAGGGCCTCCGACTCACCGACCTCAGGGCCTCCGACTCACTGACCTCAGGGCCTCTGACTCACTGACCTCAGGGCCTCCGACACACTGACCTCAGGGCCTCCGACTCACTGACCTCAGGGCCTCCCGACTCACTGACCTCAGGGCCTCCGACTCACTGACCTCAGGGCCTCCGACTCACCGACCTCAGGGCCTCCGACTCACTGACCTCAGGGCCTCCCGACCCACGGATCTCAGGGCCTCCGACTCACTGACCTCAGGGCCTCCCGACTCACTGACATCAGGGCCCCCGACTCACCAACCTCAGGGCCTCCGACTCACTGACCTCAGGGCCTCCCGACTCACTGACCTCAGGGCCTCCGACTCACTGACCTCAGGGCCTCCCGACTCACTGGCCTCAGGGCCTCCGACTCACTGACCTCAGGGCCTCCGACTCACTGACCTCAGGGCCTCCGACTCACTGACCTCAGTGCCTCCGACTCACTGACCTCAGGGCCTCCCGCCTCACTGACCTCAGGGCCTCCCGACTCACTGACCTCTTGCCTCCGACTCACCGACCTCAGGGCCTCCGACTCACCGACCTCAGGGCCTCCGACTCACTGACCTCAGGGCCTCCCGACTCACTGATCACAGTGCCTCAGACTCACTGACCTCAGGGTCTCCGACTCACTGACCTCAGGACCTCCGAACCACTGACCTCAGGGCCTCCGACTCACTGACCTCAGGGCCTCCGACTCACTGACCTCAGGGCCTCCGACTCACTGACCTCAGGGCCTCCCGACTCACTGACCTCAGGGCCTCCCGACTCCCTGACCTCTTGCCTCCGACTCACCGACCTCAGGGCCTCTGACTCACCGACCTCAGGGCCTCCGGACTCACCGACCTCAGGGCCTCCGACTCACCGACCTCAGGGCCTCCCGACTCACTGACCTCAGGGCCTCCCGACTCACTGACCTCAGGGCATCCGACTCACCGACCTCAGGGCCTCCGACTCACCGACCTCAGGGCCTCCGACTCACTGACCTCAGGTTCTCTGACTCACTGACCTCAGGGCCTCCGACTCACTGACCTCAGTGCCTCCGACTCACTGACCTCAGGGCCTCCCGACTCACTGACCTCAGGGCCTCCGACTCACGGACCTCAGGGCCTCCGACTCACCGACCTCAGGGCCTCCGACTCACCGACCTCAGGGCCTCCGACTCACCGACCTCAGGGCCTCCGACTCACCGACCTCAGGGCCTCCGACTCACTGACCTCAGGGCCTCCCGACTCACTGACCTCAGGGCCTCCCGACTCACTGACCTCAGGGGCTCCGACTCACTGACCTCAGGGCCTCCAACTCACTGACCTCAGGGCCTCCCGACTCACTGACCTCAGGGCCTCAGACTCACTGATCTCAGGGTCTCCGACTCACTGAGCTCAGGGCCTCCGACCCACTGACCTCAGGGCCTCCGACTCACTGACCTCAGGGCCCCCGACTCACTGACCTCAGGGCCTCCGACTCACAGACCTCAGGGCCTCCGACTCACTGACCTCAGGGCCTCCCGACTCACTGACCTCAGGGCCTCCGACTCACTGACCTCAGGGCCTCCGACTCACTGACCTCAGGGCCTCCGACTCACTGACCTCAGGGCGTCCCGACTCACTGACCTCAGGGCCTCTGACTCACTGACCTCAGGGCCTCCCGACTCACTGACCTCAGGGCCTCCCGACTCAGTGACCTCAGGGTCTCCGACTCACTGACCTCAGGGCCTCCGACTCACTGACCTCAGGGCCCCCGACTCACTGACCTCAGGGCCTCCGACTCACTGACCTCAGGGCCTCCCGACTCACTGACCTCAGGGCCTCCGACTCACTGACCTCAGGGCCTCCCGACTCACTGGCCTCAGGGCCTCCGACTCACTGACCTCAGGGCCTCCCGAGTCACTGACCTCAGGGCCTCCGACTCACTGACCGCAAGGCCTCCGACTCAATGACCTAAGGGCCTCCGACTCACTGACCTCAGGGCCTCCGATTCACTGACCTCAGGGCCTCCGACTCACTGACCTCAGGGCCCCCGACACACTGACCTCAGGGCCTCCGACTCACTGACCTCAGGGCCTCCGAATCACTGACCTCAGGGCCTCCGACTCACTGACCTCAGGACCCCCGACCCACTGACCTCAGGGCGTCCAACCCACTGACCTCAGGGCCCACGACACACTGACCTCAGGGCCTCCGACTCACTGACCTCAGGGCCCCCGACTCACTGAACTCAAGGCCTCCGACTCACTGACCTCAGGGCCTCCGACTCACTGACCTCAGGGCCTCCGACTCACTCACCTCAGGGCCTCCGACTCACTGACCTCAGGGCCTCCCGACTCACTGACCTCTTGCCTCCGACTCACCGACCTCAGGGCCTCCCGACTCACCGACCTCAGGGCCTCCGACTCACTGACCTCAGGGCCTCCGACTCACTGACCTGAGGGCCTCCGACTCACTGACCTCAGTGCCTCCGACTCACTGACCTCAGGGCCTCCCGACTCACTGACCTCAGGGCCCCCGACTCACTGACCTCAGTGCCTCCGACTCACTGACCTCAGGATCTCCCGACTCACTGACCTCAGTGCCTCCGACTCACTGACCTCAGGGCCTCCGACTCACTGACCTCAGGGCCTCCCGACTCACCGACCTCAGTGCCTCCGACTCACTGACCTCAGGGCCTCCCGACTCACTGACCTCAGTGCCTCCGACTCACTGACCTCAGGGCCTCCGACTCACTGACCTGAGGGCCTCCGACTCACTGACCTCAGTGCCTCCGACTCACTGACCTCAGGGCCTCCCGACTCACTGACCTCAGGGCCCCCGACTCACTGACCTCAGTGCCTCCGACTCACTGACCTCAGGGCCTCCCGACTCACCGACCTCAGTGCCTCCGACTCACTGACCTCAGGGCCTCCCGACTCACTGACCTCAGGGCCCCCGACTCACTGACCTCAGGGCCTCCGACTCACTGACCTCAGGGCCTCCGACTCACTGACCTTAGGGCCTCCGACTCACCGCCCTCAGGGCCTCCCAACTCACCGACCTCAGGGCCTCCGACTCACCGACCTCAGGGCCTCCGACTCACTGACCTCAGGGCCTCCCGACTCACTGACCTCAGGGCCTCACGACTCACTGACCTCAGGGCTTCCGACTCACTGACCTCAGGGCCTCCGACTCACTGACCTCAGGGCCTCCGACTCACTGACCTCAGGGCCTCCCGACTCACTGATCTCAGGGCCTCAGACTCACTGACCTCAGGGTCTCCGACTCACTGACCTCAGGACCTCCGACCCACTGACCTCAGGGCCTCCGACTCACTGACCTCAGGGCCTCCGACTCACTGACCTCAGGGCCTCCGACTCACTGACCTCAGGTCCTCCGACTCACTGACCTCAGGGCCTCCCGACTCACTGACCTCAGGGCCTCCCGACTCCCTGATCTCTTGCCTCCGACTCACCGACCTCAGGGCCTCTGACTCACCGACCTCAGGGCCTCCGGACTCACCGACCTCAGGGCCTCCGACTCACCGACCTCAGGGCCTCCCGACTCACTGACCTCAGGGCATCCGACTCACCGACCTCAGGGCCTCCGACTCACCGACCTCAGGGCCTCCGACTCACTGACCTCAGGGCCTCTGACTCACTGACCTCAGGGCCTCCGACACACTGACCTCAGGGCCTCCGACTCACTGACCTCAGGGCCTCCCGACTCACTGACCTCAGGGCCTCCGACTCACTGACCTCAGGGCCTCCGACTCACCGACCTCAGGGCCTCCGACTCACTGACCTCAGGGCCTCCCGACCCACGGATCTCAGGGCCTCCGACTCACTGACCTCAGGGCCTCCCGACTCACTGACATCAGGGCCCCCGACTCACCAACCTCAGGGCCTCCGACTCACTGACCTCAGGGCCTCCCGACTCACTGACCTCAGGGCCTCCGACTCACTGACCTCAGGGCCTCCCGACTCACTGGCCTCAGGGCCTCCGACTCACTGACCTCAGGGCCTCCGACTCACTGACCTCAGGGCCTCCGACTCACTGACCTCAGTGCCTCCGACTCACTGACCTCAGGGCCTCCCGCCTCACTGACCTCAGGGCCTCCCGACTCACTGACCTCTTGCCTCCGACTCACCGACCTCAGGGCCTCCGACTCACCGACCTCAGGGCCTCCGGACTCACCGACCTCAGGGCTTCCGACTCACCGACCTCAGGGCCTCCCGACTCACTGACCTCAGGGCCTCCCGACTCACTGACCTCAGGGCCTCCGACTCACCGATCTCAGGGCCCCCGACTCACTGACCTCAGGGCCTCCGACTCACTGACCTCAGGGCCTCCGACTCACTGACCTCAGGGCCTCCGACTCACTGACCTCAGGGCCTCCGACTCACTGACCTCAGTGCCTCCGACTCACTGACCTCAGGGCCTCCCGACTCACTGACCTCAGGGCCCCCGACTCACTGACCTCAGGGCCTCCGACTCACTGACCTCAGGGCCTCCGACTCACTGACCTCAGGGCCTCCGACTCACTGACCTTAGGGCCTCCGACTCACCGCCCTCAGGGCCTCCCAACTCACTGACCTCAGTGCCTCCGACTCACTGACCTCAGGGCCTCCCGACTCACCGACCTCAGTGCCTCCGACTCACTGACCTCAGGGCCTCCCGACTCACTGACCTCAGGGCCCCCGACTCACTGACCTCAGGGCCTCCGACTCACTGACCTCAGGGCCTCCGACTCACTGACCTTAGGGCCTCCGACTCACCGCCCTCAGGGCCTCCCAACTCACCGACCTCAGGGCCTCCGACTCACCGACCTCAGGGCCTCCGACTCACTGACCTCAGGGCCTCCCGACTCACTGACCTCAGGGCCTCACGACTCACTGACCTCAGGGCTTCCGACTCACTGACCTCAGGGCCTCCGACTCACTGACCTCAGGGCCTCCGACTCACTGACCTCAGGGCCTCCCGACTCACTGATCTCAGGGCCTCAGACTCACTGACCTCAGGGTCTCCGACTCACTGACCTCAGGACCTCCGACCCACTGACCTCAGGGCCTCCGACTCACTGACCTCAGGCCCTCCGACTCACTGACCTCAGGGCCTCCGACTCACTGACCTCAGGTCCTCCGACTCACTGACCTCAGGGCCTCCCGACTCACTGACCTCAGGGCCTCCCGACTCCCTGATCTCTTGCCTCCGACTCACCGACCTCAGGGCCTCTGACTCACCGACCTCAGGGCCTCCGGACTCACCGACCTCAGGGCCTCCGACTCACCGACCTCAGGGCCTCCCGACTCACTGACCTCAGGGCATCCGACTCACCGACCTCAGGGCCTCCGACTCACCGACCTCAGGGCCTCCGACTCACTGACCTCAGGGCCTCTGACTCACTGACCTCAGGGCCTCCGACACACTGACCTCAGGGCCTCCGACTCACTGACCTCAGGGCCTCCCGACTCACTGACCTCAGGGCCTCCGACTCACTGACCTCAGGGCCTCCGACTCACCGACCTCAGGGCCTCCGACTCACTGACCTCAGGGCCTCCCGACCCACGGATCTCAGGGCCTCCGACTCACTGACCTCAGGGCCTCCCGACTCACTGACATCAGGGCCCCCGACTCACCAACCTCAGGGCCTCCGACTCACTGACCTCAGGGCCTCCCGACTCACTGACCTCAGGGCCTCCGACTCACTGACCTCAGGGCCTCCCGACTCACTGGCCTCAGGGCCTCCGACTCACTGACCTCAGGGCCTCCGACTCACTGACCTCAGGGCCTCCGACTCACTGACCTCAGTGCCTCCGACTCACTGACCTCAGGGCCTCCCGCCTCACTGACCTCAGGGCCTCCCGACTCACTGACCTCTTGCCTCCGACTCACCGACCTCAGGGCCTCCGACTCACCGACCTCAGGGCCTCCGGACTCACCGACCTCAGGGCTTCCGACTCACCGACCTCAGGGCCTCCCGACTCACTGACCTCAGGGCCTCCCGACTCACCGATCTCAGGGCCCCCGACTCACTGACCTCAGGGCCTCCGACTCACTGACCTCAGGGCCTCCGACTCACTGACCTCAGGGCCTCCGACTCACTGACCTCAGGGCCTCCGACTCACTGACCTCAGTGCCTCCGACTCACTGACCTCAGGGCCTCCCGACTCACTGACCTCAGGGCCCCCGACTCACTGACCTCAGGGCCTCCGACTCACTGACCTCAGGGCCTCCGACTCACTGACCTCAGGGCCTCCGACTCACTGACCTTAGGGCCTCCGACTCACCGCCCTCAGGGCCTCCCAACTCACCGACCTCAGGGCCTCCGACTCACCGACCTCAGGGCCTCCGAATCACTGACCTCAGGGCCTCCCGACTCACTGACCTCAGGGCCTCACGACTCACTGACCTCAAGGCTTCCGACTCACTGACCTCAGGGCCTCCGACTCACTGACCTCAGGGCCTCCGACTCACTGACCTCAGGGCCTCCCGACTCACTGATCACAGGGCCTCAGACTCACTGACCTCAGGGTCTCCGACTCACTGACCTCAGGACCTCCGACCCACTGACCTCAGGGCCTCCGACTCACTGACCTCAGGGCCTCCGACTCACTGACCTCAGGGCCTCCGACTCACTGACCTCAGGGCCTCCCGACTCACTGACCTCAGGGCCTCCCGACTCCCTGACCTCTTGCCTCCGACTCACCGACCTCAGGGCCTCTGACTCACCGACCTCAGGGCCTCCGGACTCACCGACCTCAGGGCCTCCGACTCACCGACCTCAGGGCCTCCCGACTCACTGACCTCAGGGCCTCCCGACTCACTGACCTCAGGGCATCCGACTCACCGACCTCAGGGCCTCCGACTCACCGACCTCAGGGCCTCCGACTCACTGACCTCAGGTTCTCTGACTCACTGACCTCAGGGCCTCCGACTCACTGACCTCAGTGCCTCCGACTCACTGACCTCAGGGCCTCCCGACTCACTGACCTCAGGGCCTCCGACTCACTGACCTCAGGGCCTCCGACTCACCGACCTCAGGGCCTCCGACTCACCGACCTCAGGGCCTCCGACTCACCGACCTCAGGGCCTCCGACTCACCGACCTCAGGGCCTCCGACTCACTGACCTCAGGGCCTCCCGACTCACTGACCTCAGGGCCTCCCGACTCACTGACCTCAGGGGCTCCGACTCACTGACCTCAGGGCCTCCAACTCACTGACCTCAGGGCCTCCCGACTCACTGACCTCAGGGCCTCAGACTCACTGATCTCAGGGTCTCCGACTCACTGAGCTCAGGGCCTCCGACCCACTGACCTCAGGGCCTCCGACTCACTGACCTCAGGGCCCCCGACTCACTGACCTCAGGGCCTCCGACTCACAGACCTCAGGGCCTCCGACTCACTGACCTCAGGGCCTCCCGACTCACTGACCTCAGGGCCTCCGACTCACTGACCTCAGGGCCTCCGACTCACTGACCTCAGGGCCTCCGACTCACTGACCTCAGGGCGTCCCGACTCACTGACCTCAGGGCCTCTGACTCACTGACCTCAGGGCCTCCCGACTCACTGACCTCAGGGCCTCCCGACTCACTGACCTCAGGGTCTCCGACTCACTGACCTCAGGGCCTCCGACTCACTGACCTCAGGGCCCCCGACTCACTGACCTCAGGGCCTCCCGACTCACTGACCTCAGGGCCCCCGACTCAGTGACCTCAGGGCCTCCGACTCATTGACCTCAGGGCCTCCCGACTCACTGACCTCAGGGCCTCCGACTCACTGACCTCAGGGCCTCCCGACTCACTGACCTCAGGGCCTCCGACTCACTGACCTCAGGGCCTCCGACTCACTGACCTCAGAGCCTCCGACCCACTGACCTCAGGGCCTCCGACTCACTGACCTCAGGGCCTCTGTCTCACTGACCTCAGGGCCTCCCGACTCACTGACCTCAGGGCCTCCGACTCACTGACCTCAGGGCCTCCGACTCACTGACCTCAGGGCCTCCGACTCACTGACCTCAGGGCCTCCGACTCACTGACCTCAGGGCCTCCGACTCACTGACCTCAGGGCCTCCCGACCCACTGACCTCAGGGCCTCCGACTCACCGACCTCAGGGCCTCCCGACTCACTGACCTCAGGGCCTCCGACTCATTGACCTCAGGGCCTCCCGACTCACTGACCTCAGGGCCTCCCGACTCACTGACCTCAGGGCCTCCGACTCACTGACCTCAGGGCCTCCCGACTCACTGACCTCAGGGCCTCCAAACTCACCGACCTCAGGGCCCCTGACTCACCGACCTCAGGGCCCCCGACTCACCGACCTCAGTGCCTCCGACTCACTGACCTCAGGGCCTCCGACTCACTGACCTCAGGGCCTCCCGACTCACTGACCTCAGGGCCTCCGACTCACTGACCTCAGGGCCTCCCGACTCACTGACCTCAGGGCCTCCCGACTCACTGACCTCAGGGCCTCCGACTCACTGACCTCAGGGCCTCCCGACTCACTGACCTCAGGGCCCCCGACTCACCGACCTCAGGGCCTCCCGACTCACCGACCTCAGGGCCTCCCAACTCACTGACCTCAGGGCCTCCCGACTCACCGACCTCAGGGCCTCCGACTCACTGACCTCAGGGCCTCCCGACTCACCGACCTCAGGGCCCCCGACCCACTGACCTCAGGGCCTCCGACTCACTGACCTCAGGGCCTCCCGACTCACCGACCTCAGGGCCCCCGACCCACTGACCTCAGGGCCTCCGACTCACTGACCTCAGGGCCTCCCGACTCACCGACCTCAGGGCCCCGACTCACTGACCTCAGGGCCTCCGACTCACTGACCTCAGGGCCCCCGACTCACTGACCTCAGGGCCCCCGACTCACTGACCTCAGGGCCTCCGACTCACTGACCTCAGGGCATCCCGACTCACTGACCTCAGGTCCCCCGACTCAGTGACCTCAGGGCCTCCCGACTCACTGACCTCAGGGCCTCCGACTCACTGACCTCAGGGCCTCCCGACTCACTGACCTCAGGGCCTCCGACTCACTGACCTCAGGGCCTCCGACTCACTGACCTCAGGGCCTCCGACTCACTGACCTCAGAGCCTTCGACCCACTGACCTCAGGGCCTCCGACTCACTGACCTCAGGGCCTCTGACTCACTGACCTCAGGACCTCCCGACTCACCGACCTCAGGGCCTCCCGACTCACTGACCTCAGGGGCTCTGACTCACTGACCTCAGGGCCCCGACTCTTTGAGCTCAGGGCCTCCGACTCACTGATCAGGGCCTGCGAGTCACTGACCTCAGGGCCTCCAAGTCACTGACTTCAGGGTCTCCGACCCAACGACCTCAGGGCCTCCGAGTCACTGACCTCAGGGCCCCCGACTCACTGACCTCAGGGCCTCCCGACTCACTGACCTGTCAACCTCTCGGACCTCTGAACTCTTGAACTCTCTGACCTCCGAACTTCCGACCTCTCGAAATCTTGGACCTCCGACCTCTCAGACCTCCGATCAAATCATACCTCAAAATCTAATGTGCAAACAGTTGCTTTCTTTTCACTTGGAGTGACCTATCATGACACTGTTGTGGGGCTGGAGGAGATTACAGAGATAGTGAGGGGCGAGGCCATGGAGGGATTTGAAAATAAGGATAAGAATTTTGAAATCGAGGCATTGCTTAACCGGGAGCCAATGTCGGTCAGTGAGCACAGGGGTGATGGGTGAGCGGGACTTACTGCGAGTTAGGACACGGGCAGCTGAGTGTTCGATCACCACTAGTTTACATCGGGTAGAATGTAAAATTTGGGTAAAAAGCATAGAATAATAATCATGGAGGATTTCAACTACCCCAACATTAATTGGCCAGCAGAGGTAGATAAAGGGGATAAGGGAATACAGTTCCCACATGTGTATAGGACTCCTTTCTAACCCAATATGTAAGAAACCCAACAAGGGAGTAATGGCTAATTGATTTAATAATGGGGAATGAACCAGAGCAGGTAAGGCAAGTTAACATAGGGGACAATTTGGCAATAGTGACCATAATATAACACATTTAAAATAATAATTGAGAAGGACATAAGTAAAACGAAGACCAGGGTAATAGATGGGACAAAAGCTGATTTTGAAGGGTTGAGAACAGAACTTGGGAAAACAAAATGGACAACAATATTGACAACCAATGATGCAGAACAACAATGGGAAACATTTAAAACAGTGTTCAACAGAGTCCAGGAATATTATATTCCACTAAAAAGCATGAACAAACTAATCACTCATGAGGCATGTGAAAAATTAGATGAGATAAACAGAGTAAGGGTCTTAGCAGCTTTGAAAGTGGATAAATCCCCAGGCCCGGATGAAATCTATTCCAGGCTGTTAAGTGAAGCAAAAGAAGAAATAGCAGAGGCTCTGACCATCATTTTCCAATCCTCTCTGGCTACAGGTGTGATGCCAGAGGACTGGAGGACGGCTAAAGTTGTACCTTTATTTAAAAAGGGAGAAAGGGATAGACCGAGTAATTACAGGCCAGTCAGTCTAACCTCTGTGGTGGGAAAATTATTGGAAAACATCCTGAGGGACAGGATAAATCTTCATTTGGAAAGACATGGATTAATCAAGGAAAGTCAGCATGGATTTGTTAAGGAAAGGTCGTGTCTGACTAACTTGATTGCATTTTTCGAGGAGGTAACCAGGAGGGTCGATGAGGGCAGTGCGTATGATCTAGTGTATATGGATTTTAGCAAAGCTTTTGATAAGGTCCGACATTGCAGACTAGTCAACAAAAGTAAAAGCCCATGGGATCCAGGGAAAGTGGCAAATTCGATCCAAAATTGGCTCAGAGGCAGGAAGCAAAGGGTAATGGTTGATGGGTGTTTTTGTGATTGGAAGATTGTATCCAGTGGGGTTCTGCAGGGCTCAGTGCTGGGTCCCTTGCTTTTTGTGGTATATATCAATGACTTGGACTTGAATGTTGGGGGTATGATTAAGAAGTTTTGCAGATGACATCACACAGGCTGTGTGGTTGATAATGAAGAAAAAAGCTGCAGACTGCAGGAAGATATCAGTGTAGTGGTCAGGTGGGTAGAACAGTGGCAAATGGAATTCAATCCGGATAAGTGTGAGGTAATACATTTAGGGAGGTCTAACAAGGAAAGGGAATACACATTAAATGGTAGGACACTGAAAAGTGTAGAGGAACAAAGGGACCTTGGAGTGCATGTCCACAGATCCCTGAAGGTAGCAGGCCAGGTAGATAAAGTGGTTAAGAAGGCATATGGAATACTTGCCTTTATAAGTTGGAGCATAGAATGCAAGAGCTGAGAGGTTATGCTTGAACTGTATAAAACACTGATTAGGCCGCAGCTGGAGTACTGCGTACAGTTCTGGTCACCACATTACAGGAAAGATGTGATTGCACTGGAAAGGGTGCAGAGAAGATTTACAAGAATGTTGCCTGGACTGGAGAATTTTGGCTATGTGGAAAGATTGGAGATGCTGGGTCTGTTTTCTTTGGAATAGAGGAGGCTGAGGGGATACCTGATTGAGGTGTATAAAATTATGAGGGGCCTGGATAGAGCGGATAGGAATGACCTGTTTCCCTTGGCAGAGGGGCCAACAACCAGGGGGCATAGATTTAAAGTAATTGGGTGAGTTATAGAAGAGCATTGAAGGGAAATGTCTTCACCCAGAGGGTGGTGGGGGTCTGGAACTCACTGTCTGAAAGGGTGGTAGAGGCAGAAACCCTCACCACATTTAAAAAGTACTTGGATGTGCACTTGAAGTGCCGTAACCTACAGGGCTACGGAACTGGAGCTGGAAAGTGGGATTAGGCTGGGTAGCTCTTTGTCGGCTGGCGCCGACATGATGGGCCGAAATGGCCTCCTTCCATGCCTTAAATTTCTATGATTCTGTGATTCTATGAGACACGATGGGCCCAAAAATTGGTGGACTCACTGCCCACTGCCACCGAGTTTTCTGGGCGGTCACCCCTCCGAGCGAGTTTGGTGGAGGCCTCCCGCCGGTGGGGAGAGAAGACTGCTGGGGACTGCCCGCTGATGTCTGCTGGCGCGTAACGCGCGTAAGTGTCCTCCGGCCTGCCGAGCTGCCAATTTGGTCCGGGCGGGAGTCGCCAGCAGCAGGAGAAGGACCGCCTCAACGGTAAGTATGAAGACCCACAAAAAAAGGTTAGCAAACTTCTTTTTTAAATTTTTTTTTAAGCGATTCAGGTGGATGGGGACCCCTGAAGGATTTATGGTGTTTTATTTTGTTTTTAACATTTTCTATTTTATCAATGAGTTCCCCCCTCCCTGGGCCCGACTCAATCGATTGTATTTGCCGCTGAGATTGTGATCTCCCGCCCGCTGCCACCCAGATTCAGGGCGTGTCCCTTTTTTGCCACCAGGTGATCTTTCCTGGACTTTTTCATGAAAGTTCCGCCAAAGTACCGTCGGGATCTCAGCGGTCCTTTGGGTGGCACTTGGCTTCCACCAAGTTCGGGACCCTTAGATACAAGGGAAAAATTGAGGGTAAGCAAAGAGGCATACACTAAGCACACTAAGAAAATACTAGAAATACTCTGTGGAGAGAGGAACAGAGTAAAGGGGGCCGAAGTAGCCCCTTTTCTTAAGGCGTGTTATCACCACAAATCGGCGGCCAGGCGGCGGAGTGGAGTGGCCGCCGACTTTTGGTGAAATGGCCGCTGATAGCCCAATTGCCCACCCGAGTTTCCCCGGCAGTGCCCCGATACCCCCCTTACCGCTCTGCTGCTGTTGATTGGTGTTAAGTGCGTCATCACCGTGCGCACCGCCAATCTAAGCCCCTGACGGCGACATTCCCTCGGAAAAACTTTGGCCCGCCCGGTGGTGCATTGAGGCTGTGGCCTTCTGTATGGTGGTGCGGCTTCCCTTAAAGGAGAGGGTGCACTGCCGCTGTTTTTGCTTTTGTTGGCCGACTGCCAGGTTGGCCCGACAAATATGCCTGCAGGTTCGAACGGGCTGCCAGGCCGAAACGCTCCCTGGTGGCCCGATGTTTAAAAAGCACGCAAGCTCTCCCCTTTAAGTGAAGGTGAGAGTTGTGATGACATCATCGCAGCGGTGAATACGCACTGCCCACAACATATGCCCCTCAGGTGTAGTCACCGCCCCCAGTTACACCGACTTATGGATCAAAACTTGAAAAAAACAAAGGCCGCAATTTTGCGAAAGAGTCCACCTGAACCGCAGCTGTGGTAAAAACCACCGAAACAGGGTATGTGTGCAGCATTTCAGGCGGACGGCAATTTCTACCCCAATGTTTCAGGTCGATGACCTTTCAGTTCTGATGAAGTGTCACAGATCTGAAACACTAACTCTGTTTCTCCCTCCACAGATGCTGCCTGATCCGCTGAGTGTTTCCAGCACTTTCTGTTTATATTTCAGAGATCTAACATCGGCAGTATTTTGCTTTTGCCTTATGTTGTAAGGATACTTCTAAATATTGATTATTGTTTATTCAAAGTATTCCAGCGTTCCTTCTAAAACTGATTTGCAGAATTAACCATATTTGTGTGAAAGTTTGATCCATGAAAGCTTGCATTTGCTGCCTGATGATGTCAAACCTAAAACAGTTAGTAGACCCAGCAGCCCGTTAGTATTCTTCCATCTAGTTTCTGCCCGAATGTTGTATCCGTGTTACAACCAGCCACACAAACCCTCTGCCTCACATCCCCTTCCCGCTCACTATTTCACTATATCAGATCTAGAAGGCCATTTTGGACCGTCACCAAAGCCCTTCAACAATCTCCCCTCAGCCTCAATGACCGATGGTGAAATACTTGGAAGAACTGTGACATATGGAATGGATTCCTTACCGAGGACCCCACAGTACAAACTGAAGGATCAAACCTTCCTTGCAAACAATGGTCAACCATCAACCGCCTCAGAACCGGTCACGATCTGCCACCTTCTCCATCGGTGGAAGATTAAAGCATCCCCTTCATGCGACTGTGGAGCTCCTAATCAGACCCTGGAACACATCATTGAGCACTGCCCTCAGAGGGAATTCACAGGCAGCCTACGTGATATCCACGCTGTTACACCGGAAGCTTTGGCCTGGATATTGATGTTTGATTTGCTTTGCTTCTACCGTACAGAAGAAGATGACTATTTCATTAAACAAAATAACCACCACTAAATTGTTTTCTATACCCTGAACTGACTGTAAAGCTGAAGATCGGAAGAGTTCAACAAAGTATTTGTTTGGTACACAGGGGCTATCAGGGCTCTGTGCTGTCAGCAGCTCATCACCTTCACCAGCTAATGCCCAGCACCTTCAGCATCAGCTCTATACTGCGTCACATGACCCCCATCTCCGGCTCCTCCATTACTTGCCAAATCAGACGGTTGAAAAGAAAAATGACCTTTCATACTTGGTCTTGCTACTAGTCACTGATTTTGAGGTGCCCCCTTTAATTAAACCTAAAGGTATAAATATGATGCAGAATGGGGATACTGCACAACCAGCTGTAAGAAAGCTGAGGTTCAGAATCCCCATGGAACCTGCGAATCCTTGCTTACCTCCACTGAGGACCAGTCTGGGGTTTACCTCCTGGCATTAGGTCTTGGAGTGAGTGGTGCCTGAGTCAGCTCGTGAACTGTCCTTACATTAACTAGTTTGAATTTAAATTAATTAATTTTTATCAATCCTCCATTAGGCTCAAGCTTCAAGCTCCTGAGTGAATTAAGTAACCCTTTCTTGGCAAGTCACCAAGAAAGAAGTCAGACAACAAGTCTTGCTCCAACAACTATTTATTGACTACAGAGTCGCAACTTGAAGTTAAACGTTGGGCATACAAGCACTTAATAGATATGAATAGATGTATTCAAGGTCAGCGAGAAGTTTGAATAGCAAATCATTAATGGACAGAGTCATATAGCAACTGAATAACAGAGAATTCAGCATATCGCTGTAAATCAGTGTTAACGGACGCTGAGTATTAATTATAGCAGCAGTCAGAGAATTACATTATTACAATGGGCGAGATTAATTTAGGATTAAATCCCTACATAACTGACAAGTTAACAGCATTAGATAGTCAGTCTACCAGCTTGTTCAAGGTCAATGTGCGTGATTAGCAATTTTCCAGAGCTTATACAACCGTGTCCTTATGAGCAGCCTGGCTGAGTAGATCCTGATCAAACACGAGAAGGGAAACAGAAAGCAATGAACAAGATAAAAGAGACAAACGGGCATCGCGTTGGAGAGAAGAGCAGAACTTCTTCATGGTGAACATTCCTGGCAGAGAAGTGGCCGTGAATTAAACACCAAAACAAAAGCAAAATACTGCGGAAGCTGGAAATCTGAAGTAAAAACAGAAAGTGCTGGAAATACTCAGCGGGTCAAGCAGCATCTGTGAAGAGAGAAAGAGAGTTAAGGTTTCAGGTCACCGGTCATCAATTCTCTGTTTCTCTGTCCACTGATGCTGCCTGACCTAAGTATTTGCAGCATTTTCCGTTTTTACATAGTTATTACTTCATTGTCGCTGGATCAGAACCCTGGAATTTCCATTAGGGCAGCATTATCAGCATAATGCCTTTAACAGTTCATGCAAAGTACCAACACCATCTTCTCACGCATACTCGGGACTGGGAAATGAACACTTCGCCAATAACCTGAGAACACATTTTAGAAATGCCTGTTAGATTGGGATTACAATGGACCATCTATTACCTGAAATAGTGCAGATTCCCTTCCCCCAATGCCCCCACTCCACGACCGGCCTGTTGACCAATGGAAATTGTGGATAGTTTTGGTCTTGCACCAGTAGTACAAAATTACCACAGGCTTGAGAATAAAGACAAGTGCCAGACAAATAATACGGACATAAGATATTGATGAGCAGGTCCACCAAGCTCATCCCCCACACCACGATGGCTGAAGCATCACAACCGAGCACCTCTCCCCCACCCCACCCCGCCACAACCATGCAAAGAAACAGAAAAATTCCAGAGCCAACAAAAAAGAAAAAAGAAAGACTTGCATTTATATAGCACCTTTCATGACCACCAAAATTCTCAAAGCGCTTTACAGCCAATGAAGTACTTTTGGAATGCAATCACTATTGTAATGTGGGAAATGCAGCTGTCAATTTGCGCACAGCAAGCTCCCACAAACAACAATATGATAATGACCGGATAATCTGTTTTTTTGTTATGTTGATTGAGAGATAAATATTGTCCAGGGCACCGGGGATAACTCCCCTACTCATCCAAAAGGCGGCACCTCCGAAAGTGCAGCATTCCCTTAGTACTGCAGTAGAGTGTTAGCCTAGATTTGTTGTGCTTAAGTCTCTCGAGTGGGACTCGAACCCACGACTTTCAAGGGAACCACAAACCAACAAGGGAAAAAGTAACCTGGAAAATTCTTCCCCGATGCCCTCGGGCAATGGAAAGCAGTCCAGGGGATCACACAGCCTAAGAGTTATCTATAAAGACACTGACCTTCTACATGATGCCATCTCTGCCCCAGTCAGGAATCGCTTCCACTCCCTCTTGAAGACAATGCCGAGCTTGGGCACCCACCAAACCAGCAGGCAACACATTCCGGAGACTCGCTGCTCTCTGGGAAAAGACAAACTGCATAACATCCAGTCTGTTCCCACTCTCACTTAGTTTAAACGTAAGGGGCGATTTTGGAGAGGTCTGGAATGGTAGTGGCATCCTTTATCAGTGGAGAGTGAGTTGTTTTCTGTTGCAAACTCATCCAAGAGCCAAGGCAGCCAGTCTGGGCTCCAACCTCTGCCAGTGAAATGTGCAGTTGGGCACTTGGTCGATGGTGTCCCATGACTTTCCTCCCCTCCTTTCCAGGATGCACCAGCTCTCCATTTGATGCCTCCCTGGGAAACACCCTGAGAAATTGGAAACTTGTGGCTTTGGGCACCACATCTGCAGTCTGGTGGCTCACCCTTGCTTGACACACTCACATTAATAGTGCAATACACCCATCCCCTCAGATCCATGGCCCTGTTAGTAAAAAAAACAAATGTTAGAAGTTACAGAAAATAATCATTATTTCATAAGAACTCAGCTTACTTTTTGTGGACTGGGAGTTAAGACGATGCAGGGTGTTGTGCAACAGGGAGTTTGGTTAGGATAATTAAAGTATTGAAAGTTGATGAATGATGGAATTACATTTTCAGGATGAACAAATTATCCAGAGACAAATGGGCCATTTGGATGAAAAGTGGGGGGGACAAGGGAGATTTTTCCAAAGCTGTTGTGAATGCCCCATTGTTTGCAGTGTACCTGTCTGTGTTCCCTTTCTGTGCTATATCGAGCTACATCTTTTTGCACTTTGCAAGAAAAATGGGTACATTTCAGAAATGGTTTGGTAGCAACGACTCTTGCTTGCGATTGTGATTAATGAATTTCATGAGCATTCCGTCAATGCCTAACCATTTCTGTAAACTATGTACTCGGTCAATTGTTCACTGACTGCGTCTGGAGGACCAGTTTGCTTTGTCTCTGCCGCACACAGAATCTTTAATAGCACCACTGGTTGGTGTATGTTTTTGTTGAATAATGTAATGAAAATGGTATTTTTTCTGCAGCAGACCCGAACATTGACATCTGTAAGATCCCAGGACAGCATCAGAGTCAACCCAGAACCAGTCACTGGGCGCACGACAGTGGCTCTGTGTGACTCTGACTCTGATCTTCCCATCCCTGCCCGAGTGGAAGGCCTCAATGTCCACTAGCTCTGCCCTACGGTAAAGTCCTGATCTCGGTATAATCGACCTTTAAATTCAATAGCGGCCCGTCCCATTTTTCAGGCGAGAAACGGTCGCCCAAGCATCCAATATGGCGAGCGGGGATCCAATATGATCACACTTCAAAAGTGGGCAGACCGCCATGTTGGTGAAGGTAGAAAAAGAGGTGCCCAGAGGCCGTGCCTCAAACAGGTGTTGGGCCTTTGCATGTGGCAATAGGGACCTGAAGGCTGTTTGAGGCTCCCTATGCAAAATTGGGCTGCCCCGATCGGAGCTGGTTGTGTTCAGGAAACCGTGGTCTACATGTGGCCTAACCAAAGGTCCTTACAGGAACCTCTGGGGGTCGCAACCAACAAGTTAGGTTCTTAAAAAATACCTCAGTGTGGAGTTCGGAGGAGCAGGAATGCTATTCTCAGCCCCACTGCAGTGCCGAACACCATTATTGATCACCCCCCCCATCCACCATCACCCCACAGTTCCCCTCCTCCTGATCACCTCTCCTGATCATTCACTCCCACTCCCCGCCTTCCATTCAGGTACAGAGGGAGAAATAGAGAGAAGGAAATAAAAAGGAGATAGAAAGGAAAAAGTAAGAAAAAGCTTCAAAAACATAAACATTTTAAAAACCTCTAGGAATAGTTTAAATTGTTCACTTTCTGGGCCGGAGAGTTTGACTGGCGGTAACATGAATCTCGTCATTAAAAGGTTCCTTACACTGTTACATTCCAGCCCTAACTTTCCGCGGTGAGTTTAATTAGCGTGCAAATGCAAAGATTTCTTGAAACTCTCAGGGAGGTTGAGGTCGAGGCGCCGTTTTGGCGAGGCTAATGGCGGAGCGGCGCAAATGTACCGCGATTCGCAACTCACAGCGTATCTCTTCCTCACCACAAGTTGCTGGGTGATTTACATATTGATAACGGCGATAGCATTAAACTCACTGCATATTCTGGGCCATGAGCTGAACTGTGCAATGATGACTAGCAAGACAAACTGCATCAAAGTGAATCGGTTAGAACTCATCCAATTCTCAGTGCAGACCAACCTTATGCACCTTTAGTGTCAGCCGTGGTTCAGTGGATAGCACTCTCGCCTCTGAGTCAGAAGGTTGTGGGTTCAAGTTCCACTCCAGGAACTGGAGCACAAAAATCCAGGCTGATTCTCCAGTGCAGTGCTGAGGGAGGGCTGTACTGTCGGAGCTGCCGTCTTTCGCATGAGATGTTAAACTGTGACCCCGTCTGTTCTCTCAGGTGAACAAAAAAGATCTCATGGCACTATTTCAAAGAGCAATGGAATTATCCCCGGTGTCCTGGCCAATATGTATCCCTCAATCAATACAACAAAAACAGATTATCACATTGCTGTTTGTGGGAGCTTGCTGTGTGCAGGGTGGCTGCCGTGTTTCCCACGTTAAAAGAGTGACTACACTCCAAAAGTACTTCATTGGCTGTAAAGCACTTTGAGATGTCCGGTGGTCATGAAAGGCGCTATATAAATGCAAGTCTTTATTTCTAAATGATTTGACATTTATTTTACTTTACTTCCACATAGCAAAGATTGTGTTCTTTAGTCGCGATGCTGCAGTGATGGAAGATCATTCTCAAAAGATTAATTTTTTATTTGACTGTGAGAAAGCAAGGCTGAGTCAGTTGTATACTGTTCAAATCTGCCGGAATGTGGTCACTGGGGGACAATAGCAAAATTGGGTGTGAATCAATTCGCGTCTCTGTACAGGAAAACTAATTAAAACTCAATTAAACCTGCAGAAAAAGCTTTCTAAACTGACTGCTAACCCTCCCAATTTAAACCTATTCAGCATAATCTATGCAATATAAATTGAAAATACAGCTTACAGGGAATCTAATATTTCTTGCAGCATCCTTTACCAGCCTGGTATTGTGCTATAAAAGTACTTAAAAAAAGTCAAGGTAACAAGGATTCGTTCAGTGGGAGTGTGTATTGGGAGAGGAAATCTGATGAACTCCCTACACTTTCGACAATTTCCTACCCAGTATCGTTAAATTTCCTTTGTCTCATCTATACTTGACTGCACACAGGGGGAGGGCAGGCACAATTTGGGTTGAAGTCAATGAGAGGGTGAGAAAATAAATACTTACATTTCTATTATTCATGACCTCAGGACATCCCAAAGCACTTTACAGCCAATGAGGTACTTTTTGACATGTAGTCACTGTTGTAATGGAGGAAACGCGGCAGCCAAGGTGCGCACAGTAAGCTCCCACAAATAGCAATGTGATAATGACCAGAAAATCTATTTTAATGATGTTGGTTGAGGTATAAAGATTCTCCAGGACACTTGGGGAGAATTCCCCATCTCTTTCAAAGCAGTGTCGTGGGATCTTTTACGTTCACCTGTAAGTTCAGACTTGTTCAACATCACATCCGAAAGGCAGAGCCTCCGAGAATGCGGCACGCCTTCAGTACTGCACGGGAGTGTCAGCCTGGATTATATGCTCAAGGCTCTGAAGTGGGACCTGAATCCATAAACTTCTGCCATCAGAGGCGAGAGTGCTACCTGATATGTCTATAATGTACTTATGAATGATTCCATGACGCAAAGTGCTGTACTCAAACTGCAGTGACCTTAGTCCTTTATTCTAAACTCCAGAGTTCCCCACAAGCATAGTGTGCAGCCTTTTATTCAGAGCCCTGCCACCAGGGCAGGAAACCCCCAGTCTTCACTAATTACACCCTATAGTGGTGCCAGCATGTATGTACACAGTGTAAACCTTATTGACAGTACATCAGGTAAACAAGTCTCCATCTTATGCAATCTCACAGTGACTGCAAATAGAGTACATCCATGGTCTGCATATACAACACTACCCACTGAGCCATGACCTCACAACGTGAATGAATGAATGAATGAAGGCAGCTGTGTCCTCCTATTAGTGCTAATGTTGAAAATACTATATTCCATTTTCCCAAATGCTGACCCATTCAGCCTAAATATCATACAATTCTCTACAACTTGATTTCTTCCCTACAAAGTATCCTCTTGTTCTTTTTGTGTGTCACAATAATCTTGAAAACACGTCTATTGCACATCTGGGGCTGAAGATCCCTGGGGAGGAGGACACATTCCCGGGGTAAATGCTGGGGCTGCACCCCCCTGAAGGAATTAGGCTGCTGACCCTGTCAAAGTGTGTGGGGTCAGTGGGGAGGGTTCTTTGTTTCCCGGCCACTAGCCATGAATCTGCAGCACCTGCCTGGCGACACCAGAAGAGGGAGCGAGCGAAAGTTGCGGATACCAGTCTCTGGCCCGGTAAGACAGCAACAATGCCTCCTTTGCGTGGGCCGCATTCACAGGAAACATAATCCCTATTTTCTGAGGGAGGTGCAAACTGAGATCCCTGCCCTGGGTGGGCCCCACAGGCGGTGTTCACCTGCCCGCTGTATCGCATCATCAGGTGTGCCATGGCCAGTGACGTGCTCGTTGGATGAGAAGGAGCTCCGATGTGTTCCCGCCAGGGTTAAGGCATGAATGCGTCAGAGTGACCACATATCTGCAGTGAGTGAAAGGGGCTGTAATTGGTCTTGAGCGGAACATAGGAGCAGGAGGAGGCCTTTCAACCCCTCGAGCCTGTTCCGCCATTCAATTCGATCATGGCGGATCTGCATCTTAACTCCATCTTCCTGCCTTGGTTCCATATCCCTTAATACTCTCGCCTAACAGTAATCTATCAACCTCAGTTTGTAAATTTTCAATTGACCCCCAGTCACATCTGCATTTTGGGGGAGAGAGTTCCAGATTTCCACCACCCTTTGTGTGAAGAAGTGATTCCTGAACGGCCTGGCTCTAAATTTAAGGCTATGTCCACAAGATCTGGACTACACCACCAGAGGAAATAGTTTCCCTCCATCTAGTATATCAAATCCTTTAATCATCTTAAACACCTTGGGGCTGAAATTCAGGGTCTCAAAGAGAGCCGTTAATGCCCATTTGCGGTGGCCATTCTTAAAAATCGAATGGCCGTTCGCTTTGGAGTCAACAGGCTGACCCGACCTAAATTCAGGTTGGGGATTTTTTGACCTGGACCCCATCCCGCCCAAGTGGTTGCATCGCCAATTTTAATCAATAAAAATACTTACCTCCCGATACTCAGCTGAACTCGTCACTGCTCCGCCGTGCGGTGCCCCCGACAGGTTTCTCTGCAGTGCACCATCTCTGCACTGAGTGCGGCCCGGCAGCCGGCGGCCCTTAAAGGGGAAGGCCCACTTCTGCGGCCGCAATGGAAACATTTTTGTTGACCGACTTGCTGATCAGCCAGCAAAATACTGCCCCTGGGTTTGGCCGGGCCGCCAATGGGCAGCCTGACACCCCCTCTTGGGTGCCAGGCCACTGGCCTGGCCGAAACCCTCCCTGGTGACTCAGTGGCCAAAGGTATAAAATGATAGAATCTCTCCATCCTTTGCGTGGTGACACACATGTGCTGTGAAGTCACCATGACTCCATCGCCAGTCAGCTTGGCTTTCAGTCTAAGGCCAGCCAAAAAGTTAGTATGCAGGTACAGCAAGTAATCAGGAAGGCAAATGGAATGTTGGCCTTTATTGTAAAGGGGATAGAGTATAAAAGCAGGGAAGTCCTGCTACAACTGTACAGGGTATTGGTGAGGCCACACCTGGAGTCGTGCATATTTAAGGAAGGATATACTTGCAGAGAAGGTTCACTAGGTTGATCCCGGGGATGAGGGAGTTGACTTATCAAGATAGGTTGAGTAGTTTGGGCTTATACACATTGGAGTTCAGAAGAATGGGAGGTGATCTTATCAAAACATAAGATAATGAGGAGGCTTGACAAGGTGGATGCAGAGAGGATATTTCCACTCATAGGTGAAACTAAAACTCGGGAACATAGTCTCAGAATAAGGGGACGCCCATTTAAAACTGGGATGAGGAATTTCTTCTCTGAGGGTTGTAAATCTATGGAATTCTCTGCCCCAGAGAGCTGTGGATGCTGGGTCTTTGAACATAAAAGAACATAAGAATATAAGAATTAGGAACAGGAGTAGGCTATCTAGCCCCTCGAGCCTGGTCCGCCACCCAACAAGATCATTAATATATTTAAGGTGGAGATAGACAGATTTTTGATCGATAAGGGAGTAAAGCGTTATGGGCAGGGAAGTGGAACTGAGTCCATGATCAGATCAGCCATGATCTTATTGAATGGTGGAGCAGGCTCGAGGGGCCAAATGGCCTACTCCTGCTCCTATTTCTTATGTTCTTATGAGCCTGCTCCACCATTCAATGCCCCCTGGTTCTAGATTCCCCCACAAGGGGAAACATTATCTCTGCATCTACCCTGTCGAGCCCCCTCAGAATCTTGCATGCTTTAATAAGATCACCTCTCATTCTTCTTAACTACAATGAGTATAGGCCCAACCTGCTCAACCTTTCTTCATAAGGCAACCCCTTCATCTCAGGAATCAAACTAGTGAACCTTCTCTGAACTACCTCCAATGCAAGTATATTCCTCCCTAAATAAAGAGACCAAAACTGTACGCAGTACTCCAGGAGTGGTCTCACCAACAGTTGTAGCAAGACTTCCTTACTTTTATACGCCATCCCCCTTGCAATAAAGGCTAACATTCCATTTGACTTCCTGATTATTTGCTGTACTTGCATGTTAACTTTTAGTGTTTCGTGTACAAGGACCCCTAGATCCCTCTGTAACACAGCAGTTTGTAGTCTCTCTCCATTTAAATAATAATTTACTTTTTTATTCTTCCTACCAAAGTGGATAACCTCACATTTTCCCATATTATATTCCATCTGCCAATTTTTTGGCAACTCACTTAGCCTGTCTATATCCCTTTGCAGATTATTTGTGTCCTCCTCACAATTTGCTTTTCCACCCACCTTTGTATCATCAGCAAATTTGGCAACATTACACTCGGTGCCTTCATCCATGTCATCACTATAGATTGTAAATATTTGAGGCCTCAGCACTGATCCCTGTGGCACCCCACTAGTTACCGCTTGCCAACCTGAAAATGACCCATTTATCCTGACTCTGTGTTTTCTATTAGTTAGTCAATCCTCTAACCATGCTAATATATTACCCCCAACCCCATGAGCACTTATCTTATGCAGTTACCGTTTATGTGTCACCTTATCAAATGCCTTCTGGAAATCCAAATAGACTACATCTACTGGTTCCCCTTTATCCACTCTGCTCGTTGCATCCTCAAAGACCTCTAGCAAATTTGTCAAACATAATTTCTCTTTCATAAACCATGCTGACTCTGCTTGACTGTATTATGATTTCCTTAATGATGAACACCAGCATTTTTCAAATGACAAATGTTAGGCTAACTGGTCTATAGTTTCCTGCTTTCTGTCTTCCACCTTTTTTAAATGGGGTGTTACATTTTTGGTTTTCCAATCCATTGCGACCTCTCCAGAATCCAGAGAATTTTGATAGATTCTCTAACGGACCAAGATTTACTTTAGCTACACTCTTCCTTTTTATATATCTATAGATGCTCTTATTGTCTGTTTTTATTAATCTTGCTAGTTTACTCTCATAATCTATCTTCTCACTCTTTATTTTTTTTTTAGTCGTCCTTTGCTGGTTTCTAAAATGTTCCCAATTCTCTGGCTTTCAACTAATCTTCACAACATTGTATGCCTATGTTTTCAATTTGATACCATCCATTACTTCCTTTGTTAGCCATGAATAGTTTATCCTTCTTTTAGAGTCTTTCTTTCTCACTGGAATATGTCTTTACTGAGAGTTATGAAATATCTCCTTAAAAGTCTGCCACTGCTTATGTACTGTCTTACCCTTTAATCTATTTTCCCACTCCACTTTAGCCAACTCTCTCTTCATACCTTTGCAATTGCCTTTATTTAAGTTCAGGACGCTAGTTTGAGACCCAAGTTTCTCACCCACAAACTGAATTTGAAATTCTGACATGATATGATCACTCTTCCCTCGAGGATCCTTTACGAGGAGATCATTAATTAATCCTATCTCATTGCACAGTACCAGATCTAAAACAGCCTGCTCCCTGGTTGGTTCCGCAATGTATTGTTCCACCATCCCGAATACATTCTATGAACTTGTCCTCAAGGCTACCATTGCCAATTTGATTTGTCCAATAAATATGATGGCTAAAATCACCCATGATTATTGCAGTACTCTCTTACAAGCCCCCATTATTTCTTGATGTATACTCTTTCCTACAGTGTAGCTACTGTTAGGGGGCCTATAGATTACTGATTCCTCTTACTATTTCTTATTTCCACCCAAACTGGTTCGATATCTTGATCTTCTGAGCCAATATCATTTCTCACTAATGCACTGATCTCATCCTTTATTAACAAAGCTACCACACCTCTTCTTCCTTTCTGCCTATCCTTCCAAAATGTCAAATACCCCTGAATATTCAGTTCCCAGCCTTGGTCACCTTGCAACCACGTCTCTATAATGGCTATCAGATCATACCCATTTATATCTATTTGTGCCATCAACTCATCTATCTTGTTACAAATGCTGTGTGCATTCAGATAAAGAACCTTTAATTTTGTCTTTTTCCCATTTTTCCCTACTCTGACTCTACTTTCTGATACAGTCTTATGTGTGTACACTCTGTCCCTTCCTGGCACACTCTGGTTATCATTACCTCTATCGCTACCTTGCACTTCCTACACTGCCTTCTCCTTTCTCTTCGACTTTTTGAATTTCCACTCACTGGACCCCTCCCCCACCACCCCCCACCCCCCCACCACCACCATTTAGTTTAATGCCCTATCTACAGTCCTAGTTATTCGATTCGCCAGGTTCAAGTGAAGCCAGTCCCAACGGAACAGCTCCCTCTTACCCCAGTACTGGTGCCAGTGCCCCATGAATTGAAACCCATTTCTTCCACACCAATCTTTGAGCCATGCATGCGTTCATCTCTCTGATCTTATTGACCCTATGACCATTTGCTCGTGGCCCAGGTAGTAATCCAGAAATTATTACCTTTGTGGTTCTGCTTTTCAACTTAGCCCCTAGCTGCTCAGATTCTCTCAGCAGAACCTCTTTCTTTGTCTTACCTATGTCATTGGTACCTACATGGACCATGGCAACTGGATCTTCCCCCTCCCACTCCAAGTTCCTCTCCAGCCCAGAGGAAATGTCCTTAACCCTGGCAACGGGCAGACAACATCGCCTTCGGGACTCACGCTCTCGGCTGCAGAGAACAGTATCTATCTCCCTAACTATACTGTCCCCTACCACTATTATATTTATTTTTACTCTCCCCACTTGAATGGCCCCCTGTATCACGGTGCTGTGGTCAGTTTGCTCATCCTCCCTGCAGTCCCTGCTCGCGTCCACACAGGGAGTAAGAGCCTCGAACCTGTTGGACAAGAGCGAGGGCTGAGGCTTCTCCAATGCTACCTCGTGCGTCCCCATACCTGCCTCGCTCGTAGTCACACCCTCCTGTCCCTGACCACGGACCAAATTTGAATTATTTAACCCAAGGGGTGTGACTACCTCCTGCAACACAGTGTCCAGGTAACTCTCCCCTCCCTGATGTGTCGCAGTGTCCACAGCTCGGACTCTAGCTCATCAACGCGGAGCCGAAGTTCCTCGAGCTGCAGACACTTACTACAGATGTGGTCGCTGTGGATCACACTGGTGTCCACCAGCTCCCTCATGCTGCAGTAACACATCGCCTGCCCTGCCATCACTATTGTATTTTATTTAACTAATTAGGTTTTCAAGTTTTGAAATATCAATGATCTATGTATAGTTTTTAATCTGTAAACACGGCTCTTAATTTAAACCAATGCCCAAATTTAAAGGGAAAAAAAGAGAGAAATACTCATCCACCAATCACTTACCTGCTTTCCTGTGACGTCACACCAAGATTTTTTTCCCCTCACAGGTCTGCTTCCAGCTAGATCCTTTTTATGTCAGCCACTATTTAGAAAATATTCTGATCTTTCTTTCTTAGGTCCAAACTGGATGACCTCACACTTCCCCACATTGAACTCCAGCTGCCACAGCTTTGCCCACTCATTTAATCTATCAATGTCTCTTTGCAACTTTCTGCTCCCATCTACACTATTTACTGTGCCACTTAACTTGGTGTCATCAGCAAACTTAGAGATACAGCTCTCTATTCCTTCATCCAAGTCATTGATAAATAGAGTGAAAAGCTGAGGCCCCAGAACAGACCCCTGGGGGACACCACTCACCAATCCTGCCAATTAGAGTACACCCGTGGTGTTGAAATTCGGTGATTGATGGCTGGTGCCCTCACCACTAAGATAGTAAGCAAGTATTCCCTTTTAGCAGGGCGCAACCAATAAACTGAAATTAAACCAAATTTAAATGAAACTTAACAAATCAAATCGACCTTTTATTTCTGGGGGTGATGAAGCACTCCAGTCCCTCCGGCATCCACTGGTCACGGAAGGCCGCGAGCGCACCGGCAGACACTGTGTGCTCCATCTCCGGGGACACCCTGGCTCAAACATAACCGCGGAAGAGAGGCAGGCAGTCGGGCTGATCAACCCCCTCGACCGCCCGCTGCCTGGAGCGGTTAATGGTCAACTTGACTTGACCTAAGCGCATTCCAACAAGGAGGTCCTCCGATCTTCCCACTCCCCTCTGCACCAGGTGCCCCAGAATCAGGAGCGTGGGACTGAAGAGTAACCAAAACCTGAGGACTGGTGAATCGATGGCCCGTTTTACATCCGCCCCATTCCCTTTTTCATTCATTGTAGATTGGCTGTCGCCCGCTTTCTGCGCTAACGCTCAAAGGCCGATTTCACCCCAACACTGTCCTGGCTGTATCTCAGCGGGAGAAGTCTGCACAGTGCATCAGCATCGGAAGACAGAACTGAGAAGCCAGCATTGACTGTGAGAACCAGAGGCATTTCCAAAGAGATTTTGGCCCTGAATTTCCTCGGGCTGTCTGCCGCTGTAATTTCATTGCAAATGCCGTGCAACAGACTTTCAGCTGCACTTCTGACCAAGTAACAGCAGAGAGCCTGAGCAAATTCAGGGATTTTAATTCTATTGGATAAGGGAGTGAGGGTGGGGGAGCGGTGTAATGTGCACATCTGTGAGTATGCTCACAGGTTTGTAGAGCTGTTGCATTGTGAGTGGCTCAGCCAGTCACATGATGTTCACAAGACTCAATAAAACCCCAGCCAGTTGGGTCTAGGTCATCCTCGATGAGGTATGCAGTTGTGAGCCTAGTCTATGAACTGCTAATGTGTAGTAGGATTGTTAAACCTTTGTTAATAAACCAACTAATTCTTAATAGGAATGTGTTGCTCGGAATCCTTAAGCAAAGAACCCATGAAGCAAATACATTACAGGCAGGGGGAAAGTACTGATACCATCATGAAGAAAATGGCTTGAAATTTGATACTGCCATGATAAACAGACATATGTGCCTCCAATACAGCAAGCAGGAAGCGCGTGCATATTTCCAGCTGGAAGTACATCTCCCACCATGTTGAATCTGGCTTCTCTATTGGCGTCAGGAGCCTATGCCCGGAGTATGTAAAATGCTAAGTATTGTATTTAAATGTAAGTTTGGTCTGCCACAGTGCCTGAATTACTATGTGCTGAACTCGCCCAGCAACACATGACACTCACCAGCAGGAAGAACCTCTCACCAACGCTATTTAAAGGCTTCATCCACTGCTTACAGCTTAGTTGCTGCTCTGTCATTTAAGGCTGCTGCTAAATTTCTGGGCATTTTGCTGTTTTCTGACCCTGGAAAGTTCAGTTTGTCTGCACAGTTTTGCTGGTCTTGCACTGTTGTTGCTCTTTGCCTCACATACAGTCCGACTGCATTTTTGGGTAGTCCGCGAGGCTGCCTTTGGGGCTGGAGGAGGAGCAGCAGGAATGGAGCAGCGAACTGGGGCAAATGCTGGGAGAGGGAGGGGGAGGGGGAGAAGGGCATGAGGCATGAGGATGTCATAGCAGTGCATTTGGAAAGAGCTGACATGATAGGTCCAAGTCAGCATGGATTTGTGAAAGGGAAATCCTGCTTGACAAATCTTCTGGAATTTTTTGAGGATGTTTCCAGTAGAGTGGACAAGGGAGAACCAGTTGATGTGGTATATTTGGACTTTCAGAAGGCTTTCGACAAGGTCCCACACAAGAGATTAATGTGCAAAGTTAAAGCACATGGGATTGGGGGTAGTGTGCTGACATGGATTGAGAACTGGTTGTCAGACAGGAAGCAAAGAGTAGGAGTAAATGGGGACTTTTCAGAATGGCAGGCACTGACTAGTGGGGTACCGCAAGGTTCTGTGCTGGGGCCCCAGCTGTTTACACTGTACATTAATGATTTAGACGAGGGGATTAAATGTAGTATCTCCAAATTTGCGGATGACACTAAGTTGGGTGGCAGTGTGAGCTGCGAGGAGGATGCTATGAGGCTGCAGAGCGACTTGGATAGGTTAGGTGAGTGGGCAAATGCATGGCAGATGAAGTATAATGTGGATAAATGTGAGGTTATCCACTTTGGTGATAAAAACAGAGAGACAGACTATTATCTGAATGGTGACAGATTAGGAAAAGGGGAGGTGCAAAGAGACCTGGGTGTCATGGTACATCAGTCATTGAAGGTTGGCATGCAGGTACAGCAGGCGGTTAAGAAAGCAAATGGCATGTTGGCCTTCATAGCGAGGGAATTTGAGTACAGGGGCAGGGAGGTGTTGCTACAGTTGTACAGGGCCTTGGTGAGGCCACACCTGGAGTATTGTGTACAGTTTTGGTCGCCTAACCTGAGGAAGGACATTCTTGCTATTGAGGGAGTGCAGTGAAGGTTCACCAGACTGATTCCCGGGATGGCGGGACTGACCTATCAAGAAAGACTGGATCAACTGGGCTTGTATTCACTGGAGTTCAGAAGAATGAGAGGGGACCTCATAGAAACGTTTAAAATTCTGACGGGGTTAGACAGGTTAGATGCAGGAAGAATGTTCCCAATGTTGGGGAAGTCCAGAACCAGGGGACACAGTCTAAGGATAAGGGGTAAGCCATTTAGGACCGAGATGAGGAGGAATTTCTTCAACCAGAGAGTGGTGAACCTGTGGAATTCTCTACCACAGAAAGTAGTTGAGGCCAATTCACTAAATATATTCAAAAAGGAGTTAGATGAAGTCCTTACTACTAGGGGGATCAAGGGGTATGGTGAGAAAGCAGGAATGGGGTACTGAAGTTGCATGTTCAGCCATGAACTCATTGAATGGCGGTGCAGGCTCGGAGGGCCGAATGGCCTACTCCTGCACCTATTTTCTATGTTTCTATGTTTCTATCCACAGTGGGTCTCCCGGGAGCAACTCTCCCACACAAAACTCACTGAAGGGCAATGTCTGAGGCACCATCACTTCAGCAAGGAGGCTGCCACTGAGCTGTGTCGCCGTGTGTCACCGTGTGTCACCGAGCTCTGTCACCGTGTGTCACCGAGCTGTGTCACCGAGCTGTGTCACCGTGTGTCACCGAGCTGTGTCACCGAGCTGTGTCACCATGTGTTACCGAGCTGTGTCACCGAGCTGTGTCACCGAGCTGTGTCACCATGTGTTACCGTGTGTCACCGAGCTGTGTCACCGAGCTGTGTCACCGAGCTGTGTCACCATGTGTTACCGTGTGTCACCGAGCTGTGTCACCGAGCTGTGTCACCATGTGTTACCGAGCTGTGTCACCGAGCTGTGTCACCGAGCTGTGTCACCATGTGTTACCGTGTGTCACCGAGCTGTGTCACCGAGCTGTGTCAACGAGCTGTGTCACCGAGCTGTGTCACCATGTGTCACCGAGCTGTGTCACCGAGCTGTGTCACCATGTGTCACCGAGCTGTGTCACCGTGTGTCACCATGTGTCACCGAGCTATGTCACTGAGTTGTGTCACCATGTGTCACCGAGTTGTGTCATCGTGTGTCACCGTGTGTCACCGAGCTATGTCACTGAGCTGTGCCACCGTGTGTCACCGGGCTGTGTCGGCGAGCTGTGTCACCGAGCTGTGTCACCGTGTGTCACCGAGCTGTGTCACCAAGCTGTGTCACCGTGTGTCACCGTGTGTCACCGAGCTCTGTCACCGTGTGTCACCGAGCTGTGTCACCGAGCTGTGTCACCGTGTGTCACCGAGCTGTGTCACCAAGCTGTGTCACCGTGTGTCACCGTGTGTCACCGAGCTGTGTCACCAAGCTGTGTCACCATGTGTCACCGTGTGTCACCATGTGTCACTGAGCTGTGTCACTGTGTGTCACTGAGCTGTGTCACCGTGTGTCACCATATGTCACCGAGCTGTGACACCGTGCATCACCGAGCTGTGTCACCGAGCTGTGTCACCGTGCATCACCGAGCTGTGTCACCGAGCTGTGTCACCGTGTGTCACCGAGCTGTGTCACCGTGTGTCACCGCGTGTCATCGAGCTGTGTCACCGTGTGTCACCGAGCTGTGTCATCGTGTGTCATCGTGTGTCACCGAGCTATGTCACTGAGCTGTGCCACCGTGTGTCACCGGGCTGTGTCACCGAGCTATGTCAGCGAACTGTGTCACCGAGCTGTGTCACCGTTTGCCACCGAGCTGTGTCAGCGAGCTGTGTCAGCGAGCTGTGTCACCGAGCTGTGTCACCGTGTGTCACCGTGTATCACCGAGCTGTGTCACCGTGTTTCACCGAGCTGTGTCACCGAGCTGTGTCACTGTGTGTCACCGAGCTGTGTCACTGTGTGTCACCGAGCTGTGTCACCGAGCTGTGGCACCGAGCTGTGGCACCGTGTGTCACCGTGTGTCACCGAGCTGTGTCACCGAGCTGTGTCACCATGTGTCACCGTGTATCACCGAGCTGTGTCACCGTGTTTCACCGAGCTGTGTCACCGAGCTGTGTCACCGAGCTGTGGCACCGAGCTGTGGCACCGTGTGTCACCGTGTGTCACCGAGCTGTGTCACCGAGCTGTGTCACCGAGCTGTGTCACCGAGCTGTGTCACCGAGCTGTGGCACCGTGTGTCACCGTGTATCACCGAGCTGTGTCACCGAGCTGTGTCACCATGTGTCACCGAGCTGTGTCACCGTGTGTCACCGTGTGTCACCACGTGTCACCGAGCTGTGTCACCGAGCTGTGTCACCATGCGTCACCGAGCTGTGTCACCGTGTGTCACCGAGCTGTGTCAACGAGCTGTGTCACCGTGTGTCACCGTGTGTCACCGAGCTGTGTCACCGTGTGTCACCATGTGTCACCGAGCTGTGTCAACGAGCTGTGTCACCGTGTGTCACCGTGTGTCACCGAGCTGTGTCACCGAGCTGTGTCACCATGTGTCACCGTGTGTCACCGAGCTGTGTCACCGAGCTGTGTCACCGTGTGTCACCATGTGTCACCGAGCTGTGTCACCGTGTGTCACCGTGTGTCACCGAGCTGTGTCACCGTGTGTCACCATGTGTCACCGAGCTGTGTCACCGAGCTGTGTCACCGTGTGTCACCGAGCTGTGTCAACGAGCTGTGTCACCGTGTGTCACCGAGCTGTGTCAACGAGCTGTGTCACCGTGTGTCACCGTGTGTCACCGAGCTGTGTCACCGAGCTGTGTCACCATGTGTCACCGAGCTGTGTCACCACGTGTCACCGTGTGTCACCACGTGTCACCGAGCTGTGTCACCATGTGTCACCGAGCTGTGTCACCGTGTGTCACCGTGTGTCACCGAGCTGTGTCACCGTGTGTCACCATGTGTCACCGAGCTGTGTCAACGAGCTGTGTCACCGTGTGTCACCGTGTGTCACCGAGCTGTGTCACTGAGCTGTGTCACCATGTGTCACCGAGCTGTGTCACCATGTGTCACCGAGCTGTGTCACCGTGTGTCACCGAGCTGTGTCAACGAGCTGTGTCACCGTGTGTCACCGAGCTGTGTCAACGAGCTGTGTCACCGTGTGTCACCGTGTGTCACCGAGCTGTGTCACCGAGCTGTGTCACCATGTGTCACCGAGCTGTGTCACCACGTGTCACCGTGTGTCACCGCGTGTCACCGAGCTGTGTCACCATGTGTCACCGAGCTGTGTCACCGTGTGTCACCGTGTGTCACCGAGCTGTGTCACCGTGTGTCACCATGTGTCACCGAGCTGTGTCAACGAGCTGTGTCACCGTGTGTCACCGTGTGTCACCGAGCTGTGTCACCGAGCTGTGTCACCATGTGTCACCGAGCTGTGTCACCATGTGTCACCGTGTGTCACCGCGTGTCACCGAGCTGTGTCACCATGTGTCACCGAGCTGTGTCACCGTGTGTCACCACGTGTCACCGAGCTGTGTCACCGTGTGTCACCATGTGTCACCGAGCTGTGTCACTGAGTTGTGCCACCGTGTGTCACCGAGCTGTGTCACCGTGTGTCACCGTGTGTCACCGAGCTGTGTCACCGAGCTGTGTCATCGTGTGTCACCGTGTGTCACCGAGCTATGTCACTGAGCTGTGTCACCGTGTGTCACCGAGCTGTGTCACCGTGTGTCACCGTGTGTCACCGAGCTGTGTCACCGAGCTGTGTCATCGTGTGTCACCGTGTGTCACCGAGCTATGTCACTGAGCTGTGTCACCGTGTGTCACCGAGCTGTGTCACCGAGCTGTGTCATCGTGTGTCACCGTGTGTCACCGAGCTATGTCACTGAGCTGTGTCACCGTGTGTCACCGAGCTGTGTCACCGTGTGTCACCGTGTGTCACCATGTGTCACCGAGCTGTGTCACCGTGCGTCACCGAGCTGTGTCACCGAGCTGTGTCACCGAGCTGTGGCACCATGTGTCACCGTGTGTCACCGAGCTGTGTCACCGTGTGTCACCGAGCTGTGGCACCGAGCTGTGTCACCGTGTGTCACCGAGCTGTGTCACCAAGCTGTGGCACCATGTGTCACCGTGTGTCACCGAGCTGTGTCACCTTGTGTCACCGCGTGTCATCGAGCTGTGTCACCGTGTGTCACCGCGTGTCACCGAGCTGTGTCACCGAGCTGTGGCACCATGTGTCACCGTGTGTCACCGAGCTGTGGCACCGTGTGTCACCGTGTGTCACCGTGTGTCACCGAGCTGTGTCACCGTGTGTCACCGCGTGTCATCGAGCTGTGTCACCGTGTGTCACCGCGTGTCACCGAGCTGTGTCACCTTGTGTCACCGCGTGTCACCGAGCTGTGGCACCGTGTGTCACCGTGTGTCACCGTGTGTCACCGAGCTGTGTCACCGTGTGTCACCGCGTGTCATCGAGCTGTGTCACCGTGTGTCACCGAGCTGTGTCATCGTGTGTCATCGTGTGTCACCGAGCTATGTCACTGAGCTGTGTCACTGTGTGTCACCGAGCTGTGTCACCGTGTGTCACCGTGTGTCACCATGTGTCACCGAGCTGTGTCACCGTGCGTCACCGAGCTGTGTCACCGAGCTGTGTCACCGAGCTGTGGCACCATGTGTCACCGTGTGTCACCGAGCTGTGTCACCGTGTGTCACCGAGCTGTGGCACCGAGCTGTGTCACCGTGTGTCACCGTGTGTCACCGAGCTGTGTCACCAAGCTGTGGCACCATGTGTCACCGTGTGTCACCGAGCTGTGTCACCTTGTGTCACCGCGTGTCATCGAGCTGTGTCACCGTGTGTCACCGCGTGTCACCGAGCTGTGTCACCGAGCTGTGGCACCATGTGTCACCGTGTGTCACCGAGCTGTGGCACCGTGTGTCACCGTGTGTCACCGTGTGTCACCGAGCTGTGTCACCGTGTGTCACCGCGTGTCATCGAGCTGTGTCACCGTGTGTCACCGCGTGTCACCGAGCTGTGTCACCTTGTGTCACCGCGTGTCACCGAGCTGTGGCACCGTGTGTCACCGTGTGTCACCGTGTGTCACCGAGCTGTGTCACCGTGTGTCACCGCGTGTCATCGAGCTGTGTCACCGTGTGTCACCGAGCTGTGTCATCGTGTGTCATCGTGTGTCACCGAGCTATGTCACTGAGCTGTGTCACTGTGTGTCACCGAGCTGTGTCACCGTGTATCACCGAGCTGTGTCACCGAGCTGTGGCACTGAGCTGTGTCACCGTGTGTCACCGAGCTGTGTCACCGTGTGTCATCGAGCTGTGTCACCGTGTGTCACCGAGCTGTGTCAACATGTGTCACCGCGTGTCATCGAGCTGTGTCACCGTGTGTCACCGAGCTGTGTCAACATGTGTCACCGCGTGTCACCGAGCTGTGTCACCGTGTGTCATCGAGCTGTGTCACCGTGTGTCACCGAGCTGTGTCAACATGTGTCACCGCGTGTCATCGAGCTGTGTCACCGTGTGTCATCGAGCTGTGTCACCGCGTGTCATCGAGCTGTGTCACCGCGTGTCATCGAGCTGTGTCACCGCGTGTCATCGAGCTGTGTCATCGTGTGTCACCGAGCTATGTCAGCGAGCTGTGTCACCGAGCTAAGTCACTGTGTGTCACCGAGTTGTGTCACCGTGTATCACCATGAGTCACCATGTGTCACCGTGTGTCATTGTGTATCACCATGTGTCACTGAGCTGTGTCACCGCGTGTCGCACATCATGGTTTTCGGCCCGCTGCTGGATCTCCTGTGCTTTCTCCACCTGCCAAATATTCTTTAGGTCGCGGGTTTTTTGTTGGACCTTGGCCTTCAGCCGCCTGTAGAGTTGCTTTGCTGCTCCTATGTTGGGTTGCTGCTTTAAGTTCAGAAATGCCTTGCACTTGCTGCTTATTAGCTCCTGGATCTCCTGGTCATTCTTGTCGAAGCAGCCTTGGTGTTTCCTGGTTGAATGACTTAGCATCTCTTCGCAGGCATTAGTTATGGAGGCCTGGAGGGCAGACCAGGCGCTGTGGGCCCTCTGCGTCTCGGGGTCATCGAGGGTCGCCAGGTTGGCACTGAGGCGCTGACTGAACAGAGCTTTCTTAACTGTGTCTTTGAGTGCCCCGGCGTTGATTTTCCTGCGGCATTGTTTATGTTGCCGTCGCTGCTTTGGGGCTATATTAATGTTGATGATGGAACGGATTAGGCGGTGGTCCATCCAACAGTCGTCGGCTCCTGTCATGGCGTGGGTGATGCGCACGTCCTTGCGGTTTCTCGCTCGGACGGTGACGTAGTCGAGGAGATGCCAGTGCTTAGAGTGAGGGTGTTGCCATGATGCCATTATGGTCTACAGGGCAGTAGTGATACCCGCTCTCCTATATGGCTCAGATGTGGACTATACAGCAGGCATCTCAAAGCGCTGGAGAAGTACCACAACTGTCTCCACAAGATCCTGCAAATCCACTGGAAGGATAGACGCACCAACGTCAATGGTCAACATCCCCAGCATCAAAGCACGAACCACACTCGATCAGTTCCACTGGGCAAGCCTCATCGCCTGCATGCCTGACATGAGACTCCCAAAGCAAGCGCTCTACTCGGAACTCCTACACGGCAAGCGAGCCCCAGGTGGGCAGAGGAAACATTTCAAGGACACCCTCAAAGCCTCCTTGATAAAGTGCGACATCCCCACCGACACCTGGGAGTCCCTGGTTAAAGATCGCCCTAAGTGGAGAAAGAGCATCCGGGGGGGCGCTGAGCACCTCGAGTCTCGTTGCCAAGAGCATGCAGAAAACATGTGCAGGCAGCGGAAAGTGCGTGCGGCAAACCAGACTCCCCACCCACCCTTTCCTTCAACCACTGTCTGTCCCACCTGTGACAGAGACTGTAATTCCTGTATTGGACTGTTCAGTCACCTGAGAAGTCACTTTTACAGTGGAAGCAAGTCTTCCTCGATTTCGAGGGACTGCCTATGATGATGATAAACAGGTACCAGACTCTAAATTAATAATCACAAAACAGAACTGAAAGAAAGAATGCATTTCTATAGCGCCTTTCACAACCTTAGGATGTTCCAAAGCTCTTTACAACCAATGGAGTACTTTTGAGGCAGAGTTACTGTTGTAATGTAGGAAACATGGCAGCGAATTTGTACACAGCAAGCTCCCACAAATAGCATGTGATAATCGGCAGCTAATCTGTTTTAGTGATGCTGATTCAGGGATAAATATTGGCCAGGACACTGGGGATAACTCCCCTGATCCTCTTCAAAATAGTGCTATGGTATCATTTACATCCACCTGAGAGGGCAGACGGCAGCTCGGTTTAATATCTGATCTGAAAGACGGCACCTCCAACACTGCACTGCACTGAGAGCGTAAGCCTAGATTGTGTGCTCATGTCCCTGAAGTGGAGACTTGAACCCATGGGGGTGGATTTTTTGTCTGTTGCTGCCTTTGTTCACGCCCCAGAGGGACGGTAATGGCTGTGGAAATAATTCCCGGCCGGGCGGCCAGCTTCCAGCACCCTGCCGGGACATTCGTTGCCGGGGTCGCCTGGGGCACGGAGCAGTACCACCCGGGAGAGGCGAGCCGGTGTGCAATGCCCCCAGTTGCAACACTGTCCTGAAATTTGCTTGTAGCGGGACGCATAGCGCCCCGTAGCGCCCCCTAGTGGGACCACCTGGGAAAGCGGGCAGTCTGCGCTGTTCCGACGCTGGTGAGGGAATGAATGACTACACAAGGTATGTTAATTTTTGTGATTTATGTTTATGTGGGGTGAGCAAGGTATTGGCAATATATTTTGTTTTTTCCTTTGGAGATTTTTTTCCCAGGGAAGCCTCTTTGAGGGCGCTCCGAGGCTGGCTCTGTAGCTGGGGATTTTCAGTTGCTCAGCCGGTCTAGTGCCCTGAGAGACGTGTGTATCACCTCCCTTAGCGCTCCGCCCCACACTCAGGGCCCAGCTGGTGAATTTTATGGCTGCAGAGGCAAAGCATTTCTCGATGCAAAATTTACTGCTTCACCGCCACTATCGCTTGAAAAAGCCTCCAACCGAATTCCCACCCCTTATCTTCTGAGCTCAGAGGCGAGAGGCCCAGCGCTGAGTCCTGGTTGAAGTACAGGGGTGTTGTGCTGGTGCCTGAGAAATTTGAAATAAGTCTCCTATTTTTAAAAGTTACAATTGTTGAATTTGACAGTGATGAGGGATGGAATGGGCTTCCCACGTTTACCAGCTTTCGACAGCAGGAAGCGCTCCCAGACCAGCTGCAGCGTTGCTTAGTTACGGAACTGCTCTGAGACCAGCCAGCCCCAAAACAGCCAGCAAAGAGGAGAGAGCGATCAGAGATAAACTAATTTAATCAAAGTGATAATTGCTTGGAATAACTTAGCAAGTAAGTTAATAAAATTTAAAAGAGAAAGCACTGGGGTTTTTCAAAATACACTTAGCTGCATGGATACGAGGACAATATTTAGGAAGGATCAGCTTTGTTAAAGGTTTTATTCCTCAGCTCTCACTTTTTTATATTCAGTCTCTATTGGCTGGCCTAGATTCAAAGCCAGAGGTGAAAGGACTCTGTTCTAACCTAATGTTCCACACAGACATTTCCTTCAAGAAAGAAGACTTTCATGCTCGCTCATACTTTTCTCTATTTCTTTTTAAGTAGATTTTAAACTAGATAAGGCTAACTAGAGGATGGCAGTGCAGCTCAGTCCTGTGGAGTGCACATCCTGCAGCATGTGGGAAGTCCTGGATGCTTGGCGCAGCCTGGACAACCATGTGTGCAGGAGGTGTCTCCAACTTCAACTGCTCGAGCTCCACGTTTCAGAGATGGAGCAGCGGGTGGAGTCAATACGATGCATCCGCGAGGCTGGGAGCTACGTGGATAGCGCATTTCAGGAGACGGTCACCCCGCAGCTTAAAAGCGTGCAGGTAGAGGAGCAGTGGTTGACCACCAGACGTAGTAAGTGTGCTAGGCAGGTAGCGCAGGAGTTCCCCGTGAGTCCATCTCGCTGTCAAGATGATAGTCAGTTCTGAGTATCAGTAAGGACAATGGTGCCTCTGGGGAGTGCAGCCAGAGCCAATTCCAAGGCACCACGGGTGGCTCAGCTGCACAGGGGGGAGGGACAAAGAACAAAAGGGCCCTAGTGATAGGGGATTCTATAGTTAGGGGAACAGACAGGCGTTTCTGCGGCCGTAGATGTGACTCCTGAATGGTTTTGTGTCTCCCTGGTGCCAGGGTCAAGGATGTCACAGAGCGAACGCAGGGCATCCTGGCGGGGGGAGGGTAAACAGCTAGAGGTCGTGGTCCATATCGGGACCAACAACATAGGTAAAATGAGGGCTGAGGTCCTACACAAAGAATTCAGGGAGCTAGGAAAAAAATTGAAGGGTAGGACCTCAAAGGTAGTAATCTCCGGGTTACTACCGGTGCCACGTGGTAATGAGTATAAGAATAGAAGGACAGAGAGGATCAACACGTGGCTGGGAAGTTGGGGTAGGAGGGAGGGCTTTAAATTCTTGAGGCATTGGGACCGTTCCTGAGGGAGATGGGACCTGAATAAACCGGACGGGTTGCACCTCAACAGCGCGGGGACCAATATCCTCGCGGGGAGTTTTGCTGGTGCTGTTGGGGAGAGTTTAAACTCGCTCGGCAAGGGGATGGGAACCTGAGAACGAATTCAAAAGGGAAGGAAGTAAAGCAGAAACTGGATAGCAAGAATCTAGAAAGCGAATCTGTAAGACAGAGGAAACAGGGTTTAGTATGTGGTAAGCAAGGAGGTCTTCCTGTGCTGAATGGTATATACTTTACTGCAAGGAGTATAGTGAATAAGGCGGATGAGCTAAGAGCACAGGTAGACACTTGGGAGTGTGACATTATAGCCATTACAGAAACATGGTTGAAAGAGGGGCAGGTTTGGCAGATTAATATTCCTGGCTACAGGATTTTTAGACAAGATAGAGAGGAGGGTAAGAAGGAGGGGGGGGGGTCGCGGTTCTGTTAAATAAACTATAACAGCGGTGAGGAGGGATGATATGTTAGAGGGATCATCAAATGAGGCCATATGGGTAGAATTAAAAAATAAAAAAGGGGCAATCACACTGCTGGCTGTGTATTATAGACCCGCAAACAGTGGTAGGGAGATAGAGGAGCAAATTGCTGTGAAGTCCAAAAACCATAGGGTAGTAATAGTAGGGGATTTTAATATTGATTGGGTCAAATTTAGTGTGAAGGGTATAGAGGGTGCGGAATTCTTGAAATGCGTTCAAGAGAATTTTTTTAGTCAGTATGTAGCAAGCCCAACACGAGAGGGGGCGGTCTTGGATTTAGTTTTGGGGAATGAAGCTGACCATAATTCAGTCAGATTCAAGTTGGTTATGGATAAGGACAATGATAGGCCTGGAATAAAAGTTCCGAATTGGTGAATAGCTAATTTTGTTAAGTTAAGGAGTGATTTGGCCAAAGTGGACTGGAAACAGCTACTTGTGGGTAAATCAGTGTCAGAACAGTGGGAGGCATTCAAGGAGGAGATCCGGAAGGCTCAGGCCAAACATGTTCCCTTAAAGAAAAAGGCTGGGAAAAATAATTCGAGAGCCCCCTGGAGGTCTAGGGACTTATAGGGGAGGATTAAGAAAAAAAGGGACGCTTATGTCATATACCAACGGCTAAATACTTTAGAATCTTTAGAGGAATATAGAAAGTTAAGAAGGAAAATTAAAAAGGATATTAGGAATGCCAAGAGAGAGCATGAGAAATTCTTGGCCAGTAAAATTCAGGAAAACCCTAAGATGTTCTATAAATATATTAAGAGTAAGAGGGTAACTAAAGAAAGGGTAGGGCCTATTAAAGACCATGAGGGAAATCTTTGTGTGGAGGCGGAAGATGTTGGTAGGGTTCTTAACGAATACTTTGCATCGGTTTTCCCATAGCAGTATGGTTTTCCCATACTGCTATCGAGGAGGAGTGTGATATTCTGGATGAAATAAATATAGTGAGAGAGGAAGTATTAAGGGATTTAGCAGCTTTGAAAGTAGATAGGTCCCCAGGCCCGGATCCCAGGCTATTAAGTGAAGTAAAGGAGGAAATAATAGAGACCTTGACCATCATTTTCCAGTCCTCTTTGGATCTGGGCATGGTGCCGGAGGATTGGAGGACTGCTAAAGTAGTACCCTTGTTTAAGAAGGGAGACAGGGATAGGCTGAGTAATTACAGGCCTGTCAGCCTAACCTCAGTGGTGGGAAAATTATTGGAAAAAATCCTGAAAGACAGGATAAATCTACATTTGGAAAGGCAACGATTAATTAGGTACAGTCAGCACGGATTTGTTAATGGAACATCGCGTTTGACTAACCTGATTGAATTTTTTGAGGAGGTAACCAAGAGGGTCGATGAGGGTAGTGCATACGATGTAGTATATATGGACTTTAGCAAAGCTTTTGAAAAGGTCACACATGGTAGACTGGTCATGAAGGTTAAAGCCCATGAGATACAGGGCAAAGTTGCAAAGTGGATCCAAAATTGGTTTGGAGGTAGGAAGCAAAGGCTAATGATTGATGGATGTTTTTGTGACTGAAAGGATGTTTCCAGTGGAGTTCTGCAGGGCTCAGTTCTGGGTCCCTTGCTTTTTGTGGTATATATCAACGATTTAGATTTGAAGAAAGAGAATATGATTTAGAAATTTGCGGACAACACTAAAATTGGCTGTGTGGTTGATAATGAAGAGGAAAGTCATGGGCTGCAGGAGGATATCAATCTACTGGTCAGGTGGGCAGAGCAGTGGCAAATGGAATTTAATTCAGAGAAGTGTGAGGTAATGCTCTTTGGGAAGGCTAATAAGGAAAGGTATACACATTAAGCAGTAGGCCACTTAATAGTGTAGATGAACAAAGGAACCTTGGAGTTCTTGTCCACAGATCCCTGAAAGTAGCAGGCCAGATGGATAAAGTAGTTAAGAAGGCATTCGGAATGCTTGCCTTTATTGGCCGAGGCATAGAATATAAGAGCAAGGAGGTTATGCTTAAATTGTATTATACTTTTGTGAGGCCACAGTTGGAGTACTGCGTGCAGTTCTGGTCGCCGTATTATAGGAAGGACGTGATTGCACTAGAGAGGGCGCAGAGGAGATTTACTATGATCTGTCTGGAATGGAGAATCTTAGTTATGAGGACAGATTGGATAGGCTGGGTTTGTTCTCCTCGGAACAGAGGAGGTTGAGAGGAGACCTCATGGAGGTGTATAACATATTGAGGGGCCTGAACATAGTGGATGGTAAGGGTCTATTTCCATTGGTGGAGGGGTCTATAATGAGGGGGGCATAGTTTTAAAGTGGTTGGTGGAAGGTTTAAAGGGGATTTGAGGAGGGGGCTTCTTTACACATAGGATTGTGGAATTCTAGAATTCGCTGCCTGGAAGAGTGGTGGATGCAGAAACCCTCACCAGTTTTAAGAGATGGTTGGATGGGCACTTAAAGTGCAGTAACCTGCAGGGTTACGGACCTAGAGCTGGTAATTGGGATTAGACTGGATGACCTTTTGTTGGACGGAGCAGATATAATGGTAAGTACTGCAGGGAATAGAATACTGCCAGGGTGGTCTCCTGGACTAGTTTCAATCACCTGGATGGGTCGGAGAGGAATTTTCCCAGATTTTTTCTCCCGAAATTAGCCTGGTTTTTTTAGCCGGTTTTTGCCTCTCCCAGGAGATCACATGGCTCCGGTTGGGGTGGAGTGTGGAATGTTTCAGTATAAGGGGTGTCACAGTTATGTGAGGCGGACTGGTTGGGCTGGGTGCTCTTTGCCTTTCCGTCATTGTTCATAGGTTTATATGTAACCTTTAGGGCTGCTGACCAAGGGCCGTGCGGCTCTTTATCGGCCGGCGCGGACACGATGGGCTGAGATGGCCTCCTTCTGTGCTGTAAATTTCTATGTTTCTATAGTTGTTAGAGGTTTGCTGCAGACATTGTCACTAGTAGGCACTGGCACCTGTCCCCAATACACATCTAACGTGAGTGAGAAATCTGATCAACGTGAACTATAATGAGGTAAAATTGAAGGAGACATTGAGCAGTTGTATCCATGCTTCTTGTCATGTATCTTACATTATTATATATAACTGTATCCTAACATGCTATACATGACTGTAATAAGATATGACCTGTAACCACCAGTATACCTTACCACCAGGTGTGCACTTGCAAGAGACAGGTATATAAGGACATGTCTCAGGCAAGTGCAGCATTCCAGAGCTGTGAAATAAAGGTGCAGGTCCAGAGTGACCTTGACTTTACTAGATGTCTCATGTGAATCTGTACTGAGGGGACAGGACTTTACAGTGGCGACGAGTTATGGGATTACAGAATCCACAAAATGGCGAACAACGGATCAGATGAAAAGTACAATGCTGGAGACAATTGGAAGGACTTTATAGAAAGGCTCCAGCAAAGCTTTGTAACCAAAGACTGGTTAGGAGACGACAAAGCAGACAAGAGAAGAGCCCATCTCTTGACCAGCTGTGGCTCGAAAACATACACTTTAATGAAGGATCTGCTGGCACCCGAGAAACCAGCAAGCAAGTCATTTGAAGAATTGAGCACACTGGAAAGAGACCACCTGAAGCCAGCGAGCAGCCTACACATGGCCAGACACAGGTTCTACAACTACAGACGCTGTGTGGGCCAGAGCATACCCGACTTCGTGGCGGAACTTCGGAGGTTGGCTAGTTTATGTGAGTTTTCCGATGAACTGAGGAGAGAAATGCTGAGAGACTTTTTCATTGAAGGAATAGGCCACGCAGGCATATTCCGAAAGCTCATAGAGACCAAGAACCTGACCTTAGAGGCAGCAACACTGGTTGCACAGACATTCTTGGCAGGGGAAGAAGAAACTAGGTTGATTTACAATGCAGGTATGACAACTAACGAAATATCGGAACAAGGAGTTCACAGCATGAAACAAGCTGCTACCCCCACACACAGACAAAACCGGGAGAGCAGGCCCTCGACAGCAGGCAGTGGTGCCAGAAGCCATCAAGGGCCACAGGAACGGCCGTTCACACCTCATCAACCCACAATGCGAGCAATCAACTACAAACTGAGAGAAGCTCAAGAGAGGTCAGCCAGATGCAGCTCATCCTTTGGGAACAATGGAACAGGTCTGTGCTGGAGGTGTGGGGGTGGGCACTCATCAAGGGGATGTCGATTTCAGCAGGCTGTTTGCAGGAACTGTGAATATACAGGGCATTTGGCCCGCATGTGCTGGTATACGAATCGGATGGGTCAGAACCCGGGACACCGATATACAGCGGGTCAAAACGATCAATGGCCGCTGCTCCTACAACAGGATGCCTCCTATAATGATGAGGGTCCTACTCAACGGGATACCTGTCAACATGGAGCTGGATACGGGAGCGAGTCAATCTCTCATGGGCGCTCAACAATTTGAACAACTGTGGCTGCATAAAAGAGACAGACCAAAACTCACAAGGGTCGACACTAAACTAAGGACCTATACCAAAGAAATCGTACCAGTCCTTGGCAGCGCCATGCTCTCCGTCACACACAAAGGGACAGTGAACCGACTTCCCCTGTGGATTGTCCCCGCAGACCCCCCAGCACTGCTGGGGAGAAGCTGGCTGGCAAAACTAAACTGGAAATGGGATGATGTCCATGCCATGTCAACGGACCTCCTGCTCAACAGTTATAAAGTGATTGGAACATCTCTTTCAGCCAGGTGTGGGCACTTTCAAAGGGGCCAAAGTCAAAATCTACATCACACAGGATGCTAGACCGGTCCATCACAAGGCCAGAGCTGCACCCTATGTGCTGAGGGAAAAGATTGAACACGAACTAGACAGGCTTCTGCGGGAAGGCATTATATCACCTGTGGAATTTAGCGACTGGGCAAGTCCCATCATCCCAGTCATGAAGCCTGATGGATCCGTAAGAATCTGTGGGGACTACAAATCTACCATAAACAGAGTCTCCCTACAGGACCAGTACCCACTGCCCAGAGCGGAGGACTTATTTGCCACATTGGCTGGAGGTAAAATTTTCTCGAAACTAGACCTCACATCTGCGTATATGACACAAGAATTGACCGAGGAATCCAAGCTACTCACCACCATCAACACACATCGAGGCCTTTTCATGTACAATCGATGCCCATTCGGCATCAGGTCGGCAGCTGCCATATTCCAGCACAACATGGAGAGTCTGCTCAAATCCATCCCGGGGACAGTTGTATTTCAAGACGACATACTTATCACGGGCAGGGACACCGACTCCCATCTCCATAATTTGGAGGAAGTACTAAAGCGGTTGGATCAGGTAGGCTTACGAGTTAAGAAATCCAAGTGCCTGTTTCTCGCACCCAAGGTTGAGTTTTTGGGCAGAAGGATTGCCGCTGATGGAATCCGCCCAACAGAGACCAAAACAGAAGCAATTCGCCTGGCACCCAGGCCCCGGAATGTCTCAGAACTGCGCGCCTTTCTCGGGCTACTCAATTACTTAGGGAACTGGAGTGCATAAGGGATGGTTTTTTAGACCAATATGTCGAGGAATCAACTAGGGGGGAGGCCATCTTAGACTGGGTGTTATGTAATGAGAGAGGATTAATTAGCAATCTCGTTGTGCGAGGCCCCTTGGGGAAGAGTGACCATAATATGGTGGAATTCTGCATTGGGATGGAGAATGAAACAGTTAATTCAGAGACCATGGTCCAGAACTTAAAGAAGGCTAACTTTGAAGGTATGAGGCGTGAATTGGCTGGGATGGATTGGCGAATGATACTTAAGGGGTTGACTGTGGATGGGCAATGGCAGACATTTAGAGACCGCATGGATGAACTACAACAATTGTACATTCCTGTCTGGCATAAAAATAAAAAAGGGAAGGTGGTTCAACCGTGGCTATCAAGGGAAATCAGGGACAGTATAAAAGCCAAGGAAGTGGCATACAAATTGGCCAGAAATAGCAGCGAACCTGGGGACTGGGAGAAATTTAGAACTCAGCAGAGGAGGACAAAGGGTTTGATTAGGGCAGGGAAAATGGAGGGAACATTAAGACGGATTGCAAAAGTTTCTATAGATATGTAAAGAGAAAAAGGTTAGTAAAGACAAACGTAGGTCCGCTGCAGTCAGAATCAGGGGAAGTCATAACGGAGAACAAAGAAATGGCGGACCAATTGAACAAGTACTTTGGTTCGGTATTCACGAAGGAGGACACGAACAACCTTCCGGTTATAAAAGGGGTCGGGGGGTCTAGTAAGGACGAGGAACTGAGGGAAATCCTTATTAGCCGGGAAATTGTGTTGGGGAAATTGATGGGATTGAAGGCCGATAAATCCCCAGGGCCTGATGGACTGCATCCCAGAGTACTTAAGGAGGTGGCCTTGGAAATAGTGGATGCGTTGACAGTCATTTTCCAACATTCCATTGACTCTGGATCAGTTCCTATGGAGTGGAGGGTAGCCAATGTAACCCCACTTTTTAAAAAAGGAGGAAGAGAGAAAACAGGGAATTATAGACTGGTCAGCCTGACATCGGTCGGTAGTGGGTAAAATGATGGAATCAATTATTAAGGATGTCATAGCAGTGCATTTGGAAAGAGGTGACATGATAGGTCCAAGTCAGCATGGATTTGTGAAAGGGAAATCATGCTTGACAAATCTTCTGGAATTTTTTGAGGATGTTTCCAGTAGAGTGGATAAGGGAGAACCAGTTGATGTGGTATATTTGGACTTTCAGAAGGCGTTCGACAAGGTCCCACACAAGAGATTGATATGCAAAGTTAGAGCACATGGGATTGGGGGTAGTGTACTGACATGGATTGAGAACTGGTTGTCAGACAGGAAGCAAAGAGTAGGAGTAAATGGGTACTTTTCAGAATGGCAGGCAGTGACTAGTGGGGTACCGCAAGGTTCTGTGCTGGGGCCCCAGCTGTTTACACTGTACATTAATGATTTAGATGAGGGGATTAAATGTAGTATCTCCAAATTTGCGGATGACACTAAGTTGGGTGGCAGTGTGAGCTGCGAGGAGGATGCTATTAGGCTGCAGAGCGACTTGGATAGGTTAGGTGAGTGGGCAAATGCATGGCAGATGAAGTATAATGTGGATAAATGTGAGGTTATCCACTTTGGTGGTAAAAACAGAGAGACAGACTATTATCTGAATGGTGACAGATTAGGAAAAGGGGAGGTGCAAAGAGACCTGGGTGTCATGGTACATCAGTCATTGAAGGTTAGCATGCAGGTGCAGCAGGCGGTTAAGAAAGCAAATGGCATGTTGGCCTTCATAGCAAGGGGATTTGAGTACAGGGGCAGGGAGGTGTTGCTACAGTTGTACAGGGCATTGGTGAGGCCACACCTGGAGTATTGTGTACAGTTTTGGTCTCCTAACCTGAGGAAGGACATTCTTGCTATTGAGGGAGTGCAGCGAAGGTTCACCAGACTGATTCCCGGGATGGCGGGACTGACCTATCAAGAAAGATTGGATCAATTGGGCTTGTATTCACTGGAGTTCAGAAGAATGAGAGGGGACCTCATAGAAACATTTAAAATTCTGACGGGGTTAGACAGGTTAGATGCAGGAAGAATGTTCCCAATGTTGGGGAAGTCCAGAACCAGAGGTCACAGTCTAAGGATAAGGGGTAAGCCATTTAGGACCGAGATGCGGAGGAACTTCTTCACCCAGAGAGTGGTGAACCTGTGGAATTCTCTACCACAGAAAGTAGTTGAGGCCAATTCACTAAATATATTCAAAAGGGAGTTAGATGAAGTCCTTACTACTCGGGGGATCAAGGGTTATGGCGAGAAAGCAGGAAGGGGGTACTGAAGTTTCATGTTCAGCCATGAACTCATTGAATGGCGGTGCAGGCTAGAAGGGCTGAATGGCCTGCTCCTGCACCTATTTTCTATGTTTCTATGTTTCTATGAACCCTCAGCCATGCCTTTGTTACCTCTAGACTTGACTATTCCAACGCACTCCTGGCTGGCCTCCCACATTCTACACGACATAACCGAGAGGTGATCCAAAACTCGGCTGCCATGTCCTAACTCGCACCAAGTCCCACTCACCCATTACTCCTGTGCTCGCTGACCTCCATTGGCTCCCGGTTACGCAACACGTCGATTTGAAAATTCTCATCCTTGTTTGCAAATCCCTCCATGGCCCTCGCCCTTCCCAATTTCTGTAATCTCCTCCAGCCCCACAACCCCCTGAGATGTCTGCATTCCTCAAATTCTGCCCTCCTGAGCATCCCTGATTATAATCGCTCAACCATTGGTGACCGTGCCTTCTGTTGCCTAGGCCCCAAGCTCTGGAACTCCCTCCCTAAAACTCTACACCTCTCTACCCCTCTTTCCTCTTTCAAGATGCTCCTAAAAACCTACCTCTTTGACCAAGCTTTTGGTCATCTCCCTCATTTCTATGTATGTAGCTCGGTGTCAGTTTATTTTTAATCTCATATACTCCTGTAAAGCACCTTGGGAAGTTTCACTACGTTAAAGGCGCTATATAAATACAAGTTGTTGTAGTTTAGAAGTGGGATCTGCACAGGTTGAGGCACTGGGTATGAGTGGGCTGCAGCAAGGACTGAGGGAAGGTTATTTTGAGGACCATCTCCCCAGAGGGTGAGTTCACGTGCGAGTTTGGCTACACAGGACTCCGATGAGGACCTCGATGGGATGGCCTTTAGAAGAAGGGTGATGGGCATGCACACTGCATTGATGGGTGAAATGGGACCTCTGACAAAACAGCACTCCCTCAGTACTGCACTGGAGTGTCAGCCTAGATGATGGAGTCAAGTCTCTGGAGTGGGGTTTTGACCCAATGATCTCTGACCCAGGGTTAAGAGTGCCACCCCTGTGGAAAAGCTGAACGATTAGTTTTGGATTGTTCTTGCAGAGACACGATAGGCCAAGTGACCTCATTCTGTGCTGCAAACCTCTTTGCAGTTGAAGGTGTTCCTAAGGCATTGCTGTTGTCTAATACTTGGAACCTGGAAGTCACTGTTGGTGACATGGGGAAAATATAATAAACAAATTATTGCCTTATTAAAATAGTGACAGTTCATTTCTAGGCTGGTGTTAATGGACCATAGCCAGGCACCTGTTCAGGATTATAAATGGTCTTTGTTCTGGTTCCACCCACTTACTAATTGAAAGACCATTTTGTCTGTGTGCAGTAACTCTGCCAACACCTGGTCCAATAACCAATTACTAGACTGAGTAGAGTTAAACTGCCTGGAGCCCTTTGTATCTGTCGCCACTTGAGTAAACCACAAGGAAAGGGAAAATAACATTACATTCAAAAATAAACTCCCCACAGAACAATTTTCAGTATATAGTCTATTATCCTCACTCGCACCAAGTCCCGTTCACTCATTGCCCGCTGCCCCGTGTCCTAACTCGCACCGTGTCCTGCTCACCCATCACCCACTGTGCCCAGTGTCCCGTGTTCTAACTCGCACCATGTCCCGCTCCACCCATCATCCCTGTGCTCACTGCCCTGTGCCCTAACTTGCACCAAGTCCCGTTCACCCATCACCCCTGTGCTCGCTGCCCCGTGACCTAACTCACACCAAGTCCCGTTCACCCATCATCCCCGTGCTCGCTGCCCTGTGTCCTAACTCGCACCAAGTCCTGCTCACCCATCACCCACTGTGCCCACTGCCCCGTGCCCTAACTCGCACCGAGTCCCGCTCGGCCATCATCCCTGTGCCCGCTGCCCCTTGACCTAACTCACACCAAGTCCCGTTCACCCATTACCCCTGTGCCCGCTGCCCCTTGACCTAACTCACACCAAGTCCCGTTCACCCATCACACCTGTGCCTGCTGACCTACATTGGCTCCAAGTCCGGCAACGCCACAATTAAAAAAATTCTCATCCATATTTTCAAACCGCTCCATGGCCTTGCCCCTCCCTATCTCCATAACCTCTTCTAGCCCGACAACCCTCTGAGATCGCTACGTTCCTCCAATTCTGGCCTCTTGCGCATCCCTGATTTTCAGCGCTCCAGCCTTGGTGGCCGTGCCTTCAGCTGTCTGGGTGTTAAGCTCTAGAATTCCCTCCCTAAACCTCTCCACCTTTCTATCTCTCTCTCTCTCTCTCTCTCTCCATCTTTAAGTTCCTTCTTAAAACGTGCCTCTTTGGTCAAGCTTTTGGTCACCTGTCCTAATCTCTCCTTATATGGCTGGTGTCAAATGTTGCCTGATAATGCCCCTGTGAAGCGCCTTGCGAGGTTTTTATATGAAATGAAAGATGTTAGTTCCTCTCTTATCGACACAGGCTGTTTCTTTACTCTTTACTAGGCTATTTTACCTAGTGTTTATGCTTATCACAGGAGAGTTTCTACTTTTATATATTTTTGTACACTTGTAATCATGCCAATGAATGTTGCCCTCCATGTCCCAGCCCTGGAGTTCCTTCAACATCACACTCTGCTAACCCAAACATAGCACCCCACCTGTAAGCTGGGTAACTGCATCGTTCCTGTGGTAAAGCCTCTGTCCATCAAAACTCACCATGGCTGAGGAATTTAAATTCAATTAATTAAATAAAGTATTAGTAATGGTGAGCATGAAACTACCGGATTGTCGTAAAAACCCATCTCATTCACTAATGTCCTTCAGGGAAGGAAAGTAGCCATTCAGACCTGGTCTGGCTTGTATGTAACTTCAGATCCACAGCAAAGTGGTTGACTCTTAGTTGGGGGTTCAGGTCCCACTCCAGGGGCTTAAGCACATAAATCAAGGCTGATACTCCAGTGCAATAGTAAGGGAGCGCTGCATTGTCTGAAGTGCAGTCTTTCGGATGAGACGTTAAATCCGAGGCCCCATCTGCTCTCTCAGGTGCTATTTCGAAGAAGAGCAGGGGAGTTCTCCCCTGGAAAATATTTATCCCTCAATCAACATAATAAAAAAACATTATCTGATCATTATCACATTGCTGCGTGTGGGAGCTTGCTGTGTGCAAATTGGCTGCTACGTTTCCCACATTACAACAGTGACTACACTCCAAAAGTACTTCATTGGCTGTAAAGTGCTTTGGGACATCCGGTGGGCATGAAAGGCGCTATATAAATGCAAGTCTTTCTTTTTAACTGCTCTCTGAAATGGCCTAGCAAGCTACTCAGTTGTAACAAGCTGCTACGATAAACAATAATCAGAAAAAAACCAGATGGACCACCCGGCATCGACCTCAGCACCGACTTCGATCACAATAGCACAGCCAGCCCCATCGACCCTGCAAAGTCCTCCTCACTAACATCTGGAGACGTGCTAAAATTGGGACAGCTGTATCTTAGATGAGCCAACCAACAGCCTGACATAGTCATACTCACAGAATCATACCTTTCAGCCAACGTCCGAGACTCCCCAACACCATCCCTGGGTATGTCCTGTCCCGCTGGCAGGACAGACCCACCCGAGGTGGCAGCACAGTGGTATATGGTCAGGAGGGAGTGGCCTTGGGAGTCCTCAACATTGACTCTGCACCCCATAAAGTCTCATGACTTCAGGTCAAACATGGGCAAGGAAACCTCCTGCTGATTACTACCTACTGTCCTCCCTCAGCTACCAACCAGTACTCCATGTTGAACACCACTTGGAAGAAGCACTGAGGGGAGCAAGGGCACAGAATGTACTCTGGTTGGGGGACTTCAATGTCCATCACCAAGAGTGGCTCGGTAGCACCACTATTGACCGAGCTGGCCGAGTCCTGAAGCACATAGCTGCCAGACTGGGCCTGCGGCAGGTGGTGAGAGAACCAACCCAGGGGAAAACCTACTTGACCTCGTCCTCACCAATCTACCTGTCGCAGATGCATCTGTCCATCACAGCATTGGTAGCAGTGACCACCGCACAGTTATTGTGGAGACAAAGTCCCATCTTCATACCGAGGACACCCTCCATCGTGTTGTGTGGCACTACCATCGTGCTAAATGGGATAGATTCAGACCAGATCTAGCAGCTCAAAACTGGGCATCCATGAGGCGCTGTGTGCCATCAGCAGCAGCAGAATTGTAGTCCACCACAATCTGTAACCTCATGGCCCGGCATATCCCTCACTCTACCATTACCATCAAGCCAGGGGACCAACCTTCAATGAGGAGTGCAGAAGAGCATGCCAAACATACCTAAAAATGAGGTGCCAACCTGGGAAAGCTGCTACACAGGACTACATGCATACTAAACAACGGAAGCAGCATTCTATAGACAGGGCTAAGCGCTCCCACAATCAACAGATCAGATCAAAGCTCTGCAGTCCTGCCACATCTAGTCATGAATGGTGGTGGACCATTAAACAACTAACTACAGAAGGAGGCTCCATGAATATCCCCATTCTCAATGATGGTGGAACCCAACACGAGTGAAAAAGACAAGGCTGAAGCGTTTGCAACCATTTTCAGCCGGCTGGATGATCCTTATCAATCTCCTCCTGAGGTCCCCACCATCACAGAAGCGAGTCTATCCGAAAAGTGGAAAACTGCCCAGGTATGTCCTGCCCATAAAAATCAGGACAAATCCAATCCAGCCAATTACCCAATCATCTGCGAAGTGATGGAAGGTGTCGTCAACAGTGCTATCAAGCGGCACATACTCACCAATAACTTGCTCACTGAAGCTCAGTTTGGGTTTCGCCAGGACCACTTGGCTCCAGGCATCATTACAGCCTTGGTCAAAACATGGATAAAAGAACTGACTTTCAGAGGTGAGGTGAGAGTGACTGCCCTTGACATCAAGGCAGCATTTCACCGAGTGTGGCATCAAGGAGCCCGAGTAAAACTGAAGTCTCTGGGAATCAGGGGGAAAACTCTCCACTGGCTGGAGTCATACCCAGCACAGAGGAAAATGGTTGTGGGTTTTGGAGGTCAATCATCCCAGCCCCAGGACATCGCTGCAGGAGTTCCTCAGGGCAGTGTCCCAGGCCCAACCATCTTCAGCTGCTTCATCAATGACCTTCCCTCCATTATAAGGTCAGAAGTAGGGATGTTCGCTGATCAGTGCCATTCACAGCTCCACAGACAATGAAGCCGTCCATGCCCGCATGCAGCAAGACCTGGATGACATTCAGACTTGGGCTGATAAGTGGCAAGTAACATTCTCACCAAACAAGTGCCAGGCAATGACCATCTCCAATGATCAAGAGTCTAACACCGCCCCTTGACATTCAACGGCATTACCATTGCTGAATCCCCCACCATCAAAATCCTGGGGGTCACCTCGCGTTCAAGCAGGCAACAGTGGTGATGTCTGCACCTCTTAAAGGGAAACTTATCATTCAGGTAAGTTTGAATTTCAGGGTTTGCACTGGGTTTCTTTGATTTTTATTGAAGTGGTGGCTTGCTGCAATAGATGTGAAAAGTGTTTTAAGTGTGCAGAAAGTGCTGCTGGACGCTTGCAAGGGTTTTGTGGCTGGAATATCTGGAATGGAATCATCCACATGCGGTCCCACTGGCTGGGCAGGCTGCCTCTTCTTGACCCACTGGCTGGGCAGGCTGCATTTCTTGGGGGTGTGAAAGAGATTAAAAAGCAGGACCTCAGGTAGTAATCTCCAGATTACTCCTGGTGCCACGAGCTAGTGAATATAGAAATAGGAAGAGAGAGCTGATGAATATGTGACTGGAGAGATGGTGCAGGAGGGAAGGCTTTAGATTCCTGGGGCATTGGGACCACTTCTGGGGGAGGTGGGACCTGTACAGGCCAGATGGGTTGCACCTCAACAGAGCAATGTCCTCAAGGTGAGGTGGGGTGGAGGGTGCGGGGGTGGGGAGTGTAATGTCTGTAAGCTTGTAATGTTTGTAGCGCCACACTGTGGATGTGGACGTATTGTGTACTGCAAGTGCAGGGTTAATAATAAACAGAACCAGGCAGATTTCCGGAGGCTTCCGAGAGAGCTGCCTGCCATGTAGGAAGCTGTGTGTCTTGTGCTCTGTGAATATTTCACATTTGGTGATTGAGATGGGATTTTTCGGATGATTTTAAAGCTTAAATTTTGTTGGTGAAGGATTCAGCCAGCCAACAGAGAGTCTTTGGAAGTTTCTGTCTTTGGAAAAAAAAGCTACAAAATACGAGGTAAAATACAGCACATGGCGTGAACAGCTAGAGGTTAAAATGGCAGGTGTAATCGGACATTTGGGGGAATACAGGCATGACCGGGAACATTTTAAAGCTTATGTGGATCAGCTAGAAATGTATTTCACTGCAAATAACATAATTGAAGTTCCAGACAATGCAGTCCAGAACCGGGCTGTGTTGGAATGTAAGAAAGCAATCTTCTTATCGGTGGCGGGTCCGGCATTATACGAAACCCTTGTAAATCTGCTTGTGCCTGACGAGCCAAAGGACACAACGCTTAAAGAGATTTTAACAAAGCTGGAGCAGCACTATAACCCCAAACCATTAGAAATTGCTGAAAGCTAACGTTTCGGGATTCGGAATCAAAAGGCTGATGAAAGTATCAGTGATTACATCGTAGCATTAAAAAAACTATTGATGCACTGTAATTTTAGAAACTTTCAAAACCGCACATTACGGGATCGTTTTGTTTGTGGGGTGAAAAATGATGCGATCAGAAGGAAGTTATTGACGATGGATGACTTGACTTTTGAGATTGCTTGTCAGGCAGCAAGGTCGATGGGCATGGCCGAACAATATTCCTGAGAATTAAATAATAATTACGGTGGTCAGTCAACTGAGGTAAATCACCTGCAGGTTCAAAGTAAAAGACGGGCATGGCCGAAAGTCTCAGAAACTGGAAATTCTAACAGAGCGTCGAAGTTGTGCTATAGGTGCCTGGGACAACACATTGCTCAAAGTTGTCCATACATGAAGGCAGAGTGTTTCTTCTGCAGAAAGACTGGGCATCTTGCGAAGGCATGCCGACTGAATGGTAAACCAGCTTCCAAAGATATGAGTCCAGCATTCAAAGCTATGAGTAGAAATCCCAAGAAACTACATAGCATGGAAGAACAACAACAGGACGAGGAGATGTTAGAGTTACACGTCATCAGGAGCACGAGGTTAACGGACAGCGATTCGGAAAGCATCAAAATCCACATCGATGTTGCGGGATTCAAGATACCAATGGAAATCGACACGGGTTCATCCGTGAGAGTCGTACCGGAGTCACTATACCACGACAAATTGTGTGATTTCCAACTGGAGAAATCCAAGAGAGAGCTGCGAGGCTACTCGGGAAAGAAAATTCCTGTGGTAGGTTGTATCACCGTACCGGTGAAATATAAAGATCAATTTCAGAACTTTCCTCTAATAGCAGTGAAAGGAAACAAGTCTATATTACTCAGAAGAAATTGGTTGAGCTCACTGAAGCTGGATTGGAGTAAGATTTTCTGTGAGGAAGTGAGATTTTCATCAATGGATGAGGTTATCAAGAAGTATCCGAAGGTGTTCTGCGAAACGGGCATTCCGATCCAAGGCTTCAAGGCGAGTGTCAGGATACAGAAGGACGCTCGATCGGTTTACTACAAGCCATGTTCCGTACCATATGCACTCAAGGAGAAAGTTGAGCAAGAACTCAAAAGACTGAGAACATTATTTGTAAGATAGATCGATGTAATTGGGCTACACCCATTGTTGTTGCACCTAAGTCCGATGGTAAGGTAAGATTGTGTGGTGATTATAAAGTAACCGTAAACCAGGTTCGAGAGGGTAATGTCCCCAATACATTGCCGAATATAGAAGATTTGTTCACAACATTGACAGGTGGCCAGATCTTCTCAAAACTGGATCTTACGAATGCCTACTTACAGCTTGAACTAGATGAGGAGTCCAAGTCATGTTTGAGTATAAATACTCATCTCAGCCTATATCAATTTAATACGCTACTGTTTGGAGTGTCTTCCGCCCCTGCCATATTCCAAGAGGTGATGAACCAGATTTTGCAAGGTATTGAAGGGGTAGTATGTTATTTGGATGACATACTAATTTCAGCACCAAATAGGCAAATTCATAATAACATATTGAATGAAGTCTAGAGAAGCACAGAGTACTAGTGTCTGCTCGTAAGTGTGACTTATTTAAAAACTCAGTGGAGTACTTAGGGTACAGAGTAGACAAAGATGGTTTACATCCAACCATGGAAAAATGGGATGTAATCAGAAATGCACCCACTCCCAGGAATGTCACTGAACTTCATTCATTCTTGGGTCTTTTGAACTATTATGGGAAGTTCCTACCAAATTTGGCTGCAGTATTACATCAACTGAATGAACTTTTGAAAAAACAGGTCGATTGGAAGTGGTCAAAAGAATGCGAAACAGCATTCAAGGAGTATAAAAGCATTTTGGTAGAGAGCGCCATGTTAGTTCACTATGACATATCTAAGGAGATTAAGCTAGCATATGATGCTTCTCCGTATGGAGTTGGGGCAGTAATCTCTCATGTAGTCCAGCGTTCAAAGCTATGAGTAGAAATCCCCAGAGACTACATAGCATGGAAGAACAACAACAGGACGAGGAGATGTTAGAGTTACACGTCATCAGGAGCACGAGGTTAATGGACAGCCATTCGGAAAGCATCAAAATCCACATAGATGTTGCGGGATTCAAGATACCAATGGAAATTGACACGGGTGCATCCGTGAGTGTAGTACTGGAGTCACTATACCACGACAAATTGCGTGATTTTCAACTGGAAAAATCCAAGATAGAGCTGCGAGGCTACTCGGGAGAGAAAACTCCTGTGGGAAGTCATATCACCGTACCGGTGAAATATAAAGATCAATTTCAGAACTTGCCTCGAATAGTAGTGAAAGGAGACAAGCCTGCCTTACTCGGAAGAAATTGGTTGAGCTCACTGAAGCTGGATTGGAGTAAGATTTTCTGTGAGGAAGCGAGATTTTCAGCAATCGATGAGGTTATCAAGAAGTATCCGAAGGTGTTCTGTGAATCGGGCAGTCCGATCCAAGGCTTCAAGGCGAGTGTCAGGGTACAGAAGGATGCTAGATCAGTTTACTACAAGCCACATTCCGTACCATATGCACTCAAGGAGAAAGTTGAGCAAGAACTCAAAAGACGAGAGACTGAGAACATTATTTGTAAGATAGATCGATGTAATTGGACTACACCCATTGTTGTTGTACCTAAGTCCGACGTTAAGGTAAGATTGTGTGATTATAAGGTAACCGTAAACCAGGTTCTAGAGGGTAATGTCTGCAGCACATTGCCGAATATAGAAGATTTGTTCACAACACTGACAGGTGGTCTGATCTTCTCAAAACTGGATCTTACGAATGACAACTTACAGCTTGAACTAGATGAGGAGTCCAATTCATGTTTGACTATAAATACTAATCTAGGCCTATATTTATTTAATAGGCTACCGTTTGGAGTGTCTTCCGCCCCTTCCATATTCCAAGGGGTGATGAACCAGGCTTTGCAAGGTATTGAAGGGGTAGTATGTTATTTGGATGACATACTAATTTCAGCACCAAATAGGCAAATTCATAATAACATATTGAATGAGGTCCTCAAATGGCTAGAGAAGCACAGAGTACGAGTGTCTGCTCGTAACTGTGAGTTATTTAAAAACTCAGTGGAGTACTTGGGGTACAGCATAGACAAAGATGGTTTCCATCCAACCATGGAAAAATGGGATGCAATTAGAAATGCACCCACTCCCAGGAATGTCACTGAACTTCGTTCGTTCTTGGGTCTTTTGAACTATTATGGGAAGTTCCTACCAAATTTGGCTGCAGTATTACATCCACTGAATGAACTTTAAAAAAAATAGGTCCATTGGAAGTGGTCAAAAGAATGCGATACAGCATTCAAGGAGTGTAAAATCAAATTGGTAGAGAGCACAATGTTAATTCACTCTGACATATCGAAGGAGATTAAGCTGGCATGTGATGCCTCTCCGTATGGAGTTGGGGCAGTAATCTCTCATGTATTAAGTAGTGGGGAGGAGAGACCAATTGCTTTTGCTTCACGCACTCTCAGTGCCAGTGAGAGTAATTATGCGCAAATTGAAAGGGAAGCTTTGGCATTAAGTTTTGGGGTCAAGAAGTTTCACAAATACTTGTATGTCATAATTTTATCCTCGTTATGGTCCATAAGCCCCTAACAGCAATCCTCCATCCAAAGTCCCCAGTTCCAACTTAGCTGCAGCCCGAATGCAGAGATAGGCTTTGATTTTGTCAGCATATACATATGATATTGAATACAGGTGATCAGCTGATCACAGTAATGCTGATGCAATGTCTAGATTGCCTTCCCCATCACAAGTTACACCCGATAGGGAAGAAGTGTTTTATTTTTCATACATTGATGAACTACCAGTCACAGCTGAAGAGATTGGTAGAGCAATCAAACGTGACCCAGTGATGTCAAACATGTATGAGTATATTGCAAATGGATGGCCAAACCAGGTAACAGACAAAGATACACATCCATTCTGCATTCGTAGGAATGAATTATCAGTCGATAAAGATTGTATCATGTGGGGTGCAAGAGTGGTTATACCAAATAAATTCAGGTCCAAATTATTAGGAGATCTCCATGACCAGCACCTGGGAATGTGCTTGACCAAGAGTTTTGCACGCAGTTATTTATGGTGGCCAGGTCTTGATAAAGATATAGAGTACATCGTGAGTCAGTGTACGACATGTCAATCGGTAAGCAAGCAACCATCACCAGTACCATTACAGCCATGGAAATGGCCTCCCAGGGTGTGGCAAAGGCTACATATTGATTTTGCTGAGTTAGAGAAGGACAACAATTGTTCATTGTGATTGATAGCTATTCGAAGTGGGTTGATGTGTTCCCAATGTGGAAAATAACAACAAGTAAAACATTGGACATTTTACGAAAATTATTTTCTTCATTTGGCCTCCCTGAAGAAATTGTTTCGGATAATGGACCACAATTTCGTTCAGAAGAATTTGCACAATTCACAAGCAAAAATGGAGTGAAACATACCAAGGTTCCATCATACCATCCTGCTTCGAATGGTCCAGCAAATGGTCCTGTACAAATTGTAAAACGTGCCCTCATAAAACAAATGTTAGATCCAAATCCAAGGAAATGACAGTTGGCATTGGATCACAAATTGGCTAATTTTTTGATTACATATTGAAATACTCCTCATACAACTACTGGTAGAGCACCAGCAGAGTTGTTTCTCAAATGACAGCCACGACCCAGATTTGCGTTGTTAAAGCCAAATTTGGCACAGTCCGTAGAAGAGACACAATTAAGACAGAAAGAGAATCAGGATAGAGGTAGAGTAAAAGAGAGAAGTGTGAAATTAAACCAGAAGGTGAGAGTGAAGAACCATCACCATAAATGGTTAAAGTGGTTACCAGGAAGAGTGGTGAAAATATGTGGTCCTCGCACATATTTGGTAAAGATGTTTGATAATGGACAGGTTAGGTTTATTCATATTGATCATATTTTACGTACAGACATGGAAGGAGTTGAAGGTGGGAATGATTCAATTATTTCTGACTCATCAGATAGTTTTGATACACCAGTAGAAAATCCTAAATCCAATATACTGGAAACAAATCCAGAAGAGAATCAGAATGAAAGTCTGAGTCCAAGTCAGGAAGACAAAAAGCCTGAAGTTAGAGTGAGTTCAAATGAAAATCAAGGAAATTCCGTGGAAGAAAACATTCCTCAGGATGAGCCTCAAATGAGTGTGAAATACACACCATGTTTGAAAGGTTCTGTTCGAGAGTGAAGGTATCCTCTTCGAAACAGAAAACAAGTGGTAAAGTTAAATTTGTAAATATGGAAAAAAAAATAAGTTTATATCCTGTGTTATGTATAAACATGAAAGTTATGTATGATGTTTGTTATGATGGCTTCTTCATTAAGGAGGGAGAAGTGTAATGTCTGTAAGCTTGTAATGTTTGAAGCATCACACTGTGGATGTGGACATATTGTGTACTGCAAGTGCAGGGTTAATAATAAACAGAACCAGGCAGATTTCCGGAGGCTGCCGAGAGAGCTACCTGCCATGTAGGAAGCTGCGTGTGCTTGTGCTCTGTGACTATATCACAGGGAGGTGGAGGGTTAGGTTACGAGTGCTGTTGGGGAGGGTTTAATCGAAGTTGGCAGGGGGATGGGCACCAGGATGTAGAATTAGAAAGGAGAAAAAAAGGTGCACAAAGAATTGGGTTAGCACTAGAGTAAGAAATGGTACAGTATTAGGTGGGGTCAGACTAAGAGAGAATACAAGAAGGTTGAAGATAGGTTCACAGTGCATGTGTATAAACGCACAAAGTGTGGTAAACAAGGTTGGTGAGGTGCAGGTGCAAATAGGCACATGGGAATATGATGTTGTGGTGACAGCAGAGATTGGCTCAAAAAGCAAAGGATTGGGTATTAAATATTCCTGGATATAAGGTGTTCAGGAAAGAAAGGAAGTGGAGTGGCAGTATTGATTAATGAGAATATAACAGAGCTGGAGAGAGAGGGTGTCCTGGAGGGGCCAAGGACAGAATGTATATGGCTTGAGTTGAGAAACAATAGAGGTGCCATTACAATACTGGGTGTATTCTATAGACCACCAAATAGTGGGAAAGATATAGAGGAGCAAATTTTCAGGGAATTTACAGAGAGGTGCAAGGACTATAGAGTAGTGATAATGAGGGAATTTAGCTATCCTATTATAGACTGGGATAATAATAGTGTAAAGGGAAGAGAAAGGGAAGAATTTCTGAAGTGTATCCAGGAGAATTTTCTTGATCAGTACGTTTCCGGCCCGATGAGGGAGGAGGCATTGCTGGGTCTGGTCCTGGGGAATGAGGTGGGCCAAGTGGAGCAAGTATCAGTAGGGGAACATTTATGAACAGTGATCATAGTATCATAAGGTTGAGATTGGCTATAGAAAAAGACAGTGAATAATCTAGAGTAAAAATACTTAATTGGAGGAAAGCTAATTTCAGTGGGTTGAGAACGGATCTGGCCCGGGTAAATTGGAATCAAAGATTGGCAGGTAAAACTAATCAAACAATAGGCTGCCTTTAAAGAGGAGATGGTTCGTTGACAGTCGAGGTACTTTCACTCGAGGGGGAAAGGGAGGGCAACCAAAGCCAGAGCTCCTTAGATGATGAAAGAGATAGAGAGAAAGATGAAGCAGAAATGGGGCATATGACAGATGTCAGGATGAGAATGTAAGTGAGAATCAGGCTGAATATAGAAAGTTCAGGGGGGAAGTGAAAAAGGAAATAAGAGGGGCAAAGAGAGAGCATGAGAATAGAATGGCGGCCAACATAAAAGGGAATCCAAAAGTCTTCTAATAGATAAATAGAGCATCAGCAGGCCGGGGCCATTGGAGGGAGCAGCGTGCGGTGGCATACCACGTGAATCTGGGGCCCAGAAGAGGCGAGGGCCCAGGGGCAGCATGGGCCAGCCCACACTGCGATATATGTGCGCACTCGCTCTGTGCAGCAGAGCTGGTCTCCAGTCATCCTGGTTAATCCTTGCCACTGGACCAAGACCTAACTCTGTCAAACCCGTGTGGTGGCTGGTGTGCAACGGCCACCCTACGTTAAAAAAATCCACGCAAAGGAACCTTCCACCCTTCATGATGTAGTTCGGGATCTGGAATATTAGGTCCTTCATTGAAGCACCTGTGAACTCACCCCCTTTTTGGCGTGGGAGCAAGTCAACCTCGATACGAGGGACTGCTGTGATGATGAAATAGTAAACGGCTAGTAAGAGAAGGGGTGGGGCCGATTAGGGAACAAAAAGGAGACCTACACATGGAGGCAGAGAGTATGGCTGAGGTACTAAATGAGTATTTGCATCTGCCTTCATCAAGGAAGAAGATGCTGCCATAGACAGTGAATGAGAAGGTAGTTGAGATATTGGATGGGATAAAAATTGATGAGGGTGTACAAGAAAGGCTGGCTGTATTTAAAGTAGATAAACGACTTTTCACCCGAGCATGTTCCCACCAAATTTGGAACCATATCGCCCCGCTCTGCCGTGCCTGCGATACCAAAAAATAGCCTCAGGGGGGCGCATACAGGGCGGCCGGACGCTCTCGAAAGGAAGACCCGCCCCCAAACTTGAGTTGAAGAGGAGGTGGCCGGCCATTACAAACAAAATTCAGCCAATTTTGCAGAGCGCCCGTTGGCGCTTTGAACGCGGGGTCCAAGCCACAAACGGTCAGCTTGGCACTCTGCTTGAGAGCCAGGCCGTTGACATAGCAACCTCACTCATCGTTGGTCCAGTGAGGCCCCTTTCATTACTGCAGAGTCTGCAGCTTGGGTCCTTCCTTTTAATTAAGGGACGAGCTCCTCCTACACAGCCCAGCGCTGTGCCACGCTCACGAAGTGACCACCCTGCTACAGCCCGAGAAAAGAAGTGGGGTGTGTTATTTTGCCCTGCACTTCCTTTCGAGAGCGCAACCCTAATTTCTCACGAGAGACGAGACTCCTGTGCCTAGTGCAAAGTCTCAAGTCTCACCAGTGTTCCCGCCCCCAAACGAGGCAAAGGAATTTTTCCCCATTAGACTCGCGTGTACAGGGCACAATTTCAAAATTTGCAGATGACGTGAAACTTGGAAATCTAGTGAACAGTGAGGAGGATAGGGATAGACTTCAAGAAGAAATAGAAACAGGCTGGTGAAATGGGTGGACACGTGGCAGATGAAATTTAACGCAGAAAATGTGACATGATACAGTTAGGTCGGAAGAACGAGGAGAGGCGATATAAACTAAAGGTTACAATTCTAAAGTGGGTGCATGCACAGAGAGACCTGGGGGTATATGTACACAAATCGTAGAAGGTGGCAGGGCAGGTTGAGAAAACAGTTAAAAAGCATACAGGATCCTGGGCTTCATAAATAGAGGCTATTGGGGCGAAATTAAGTTCCTTTGCACCTCCCGTTAGTGCCACTTGGGGGCGCTAATGGGACGCAAATGGCTGTGTGACCGGGCATGGCGATAACATCGTGGCGAGAGTTTAGCGGCGACATTATAGTGTCGCGCCTTGATTTCCTTCACCCGGAGATCATGATGTCTTCGCCCTGGTAGCGGCCCGACCACAAAATTTCAGTTCCGCCCCCTGCAGCAGCACTGCATAAGCAGCTGGGCGCTTCAAGGACACTGCGTAAAGGGAAGGTGGCCGAGGTAATTAAAAAAACTTACCTTCTCTGTTGCAGTTGAGTGCTCGGCTGATCAGGCGGGATTGCTGCTGCTGTCGTTGAGAACATAAGAATATAAGAATTAGGAGCAGGAGTAGGCCATTCGACCCCTCGAGCCTGCTCCGCCATTCAATGAGATCATGGCTGATCTAACTTAACTCCACTTTCCTGCACTGTCCCCATATCCCTTGATTCCATTAATATCCAAAAATCTATCGATCTCTGTCTTGAATATACTCAAAGACTGAGTCGCCACAGCCCTCTGAAGTAGAGAATTCCAAAGATTCATCACCCTCTGAGTAAAGAGGTTTCTCTACATCTCAGTCCTCAATGGCTGACCCCTTATTCTGAGACTGACCCCTGGTTCTAGACTCCCTTGCCAGGGGGAAACATCCTACCTGCATCTACCCTGTCAAGCCCTGTAAAAATTGTGTATGTTTCAATTAGATCACCTCTCAGTCTTCTAAACTCTAGAGAATATAGGCCTAGTCTACTCAATCTCACCTCATAGGACAATCCCCCATCCCAGGAATCAGTCTGGTGAGAAGGTAAGTTTGATTTCCTTTGCAGAGCTTGGAGCGATGGCCCTTCCCTTTCAGGGAGGAAAGGAGCCTGTCAAGGGGGCAGTGCTGCTGACATCACCACCCCGCCTGCTGCCTACTGCGCTCCAGGAAGGAAGTGGAGCATTGATTTAGTACTCCACTTCCTTCTTGGAGTGCAAACACCACATTTTTTTAAAGTTTGAAATAATTAGCATCTGGCGCTAATTTTTCAAACTTTTAAAAGTTAAAACCCAAAATGGGGCGATAGCCAATTTCACCGCCATAAATTTAAAAAGCAAGGAACATAAGAACAGAAGAAATAGGAGCAGGAGTAGGCCATTCGGCCCCTTGAGCCTGCTCCACCATTCAATAGATCATGACTGATCTGATCATGGACTCAGCTCCACTTCTCTGCCCGCTCCCCATAACCCTTCACTCCCTTATCATTCAAAAATCTGTCTATCTCCACCTTAAGTATATTCAATGACCCAGTCTCCACAGCTCCCTGGGGCAGAGAATTCCATAGATTTACAACCCTCTGAGAGAAGACATTCCTCCTCATCTCCATTTTGAATGGGCGACCTCTTATTCTGAACCGATGCCCCTCTATCTAGATTCCCCCATGAGTGCAAACATCCTCTCTGCATCTACCTTGTCGAGCCCCCTCATAATCTTATACGTTTCAATAAGATCACCTCTCATTCTTCTAAACTGCAATGAGTACAGGCCCAATCTACTCAAATTTCTTCATAAGAAAACCCCTTCATCTCAGGAATCAACCCAGTGAACCCTCTCTGAACTGCCTCTACTGCAAGTATATCCTTCCTTAAATAAGGGGATCAAAACTGTATGCAGTACTCCAGGTGTGGCCTCACCAATGCCCTGTACAGTTGTAGCAAGACTTCCCTACTTTTAAACTCCATTCCCCTTGAAATAAAGGCCAACATTCCATTTGCCTTCCTAATTACTTGCTGTACCTGCATACTAACTTTGTGTTTCATGTACAAGGACCCCCAGATCTCTCGGTACCACAGCATTTTGTAATCTCTCCCCATTTAAATAATAATTTTCTTTTTTCTTTTTCCTGCCAAAGTGGATAATCTCACATTTTCCCACAATATACTCCATCTGCCAAATTTTTGCCCACTCACTTAGCCTGTCTATATCCCTTTGCAGATTCTTTGTGCCTTTTCACAACTTACTTTCCCACCCATCTTTGTATCATCAGCAAACTTGGCTACATTACACTCGGCCCCTTCATCCAAGTCATTAATATAGATTGTAAATAGTTGAGGCCCCAGCACTGATCCCTGTGGCACCCCACTAGTTGCAGTTTGCCAACCGGAAAATGAACCATTTATCTCCACTCTCTGTTTTCTGTTCGTTAGCCAATCCTCATCCTTGCTAATATATTACCCCCAACTCCGTAATCTTGTGCAGTAACCTTTTATGTGGCACCTTATCGAATGTTATGATGAACCTATATAAAATACTGGTTCGGCCTCAATTGGAGTATTGTGTCTAGTTCCGGACCATGGTCTTCCAGTTGGAATCCCATTTTAAAAGATCAATTGGCATGAGGAAGAGGAGCAGCTGGAGGCTGGATAGGAAGCCAAACTAATCATGGAGCAATAGAGGAGAGGCAGACCAACCCAGCACAGAAAGTGGACACGGCTCTTAAGCTTAATGTTATAGGCTAATTTCAGGGAGCCACGGGGGACCTTTGTCCAATCAGCCAATTTGCTGTGCCGCCCCTATAAAACAAGTCACCAATGTCCACATTTTCAGGGCAGCTCATTTGTAACAATTTTACAGTGCTCCAATATGGATCACTAAGAGGGCCATTACAGTTCTTAACATTGACAGTTACCCGTGTGTTGTCAAGGCTATTGATTGCCCCCATGTGGAATTTGGTGCCTTGGATGTAAACTTCAATTTTTATATCAACCATAGCAGCTCCCATTCCTTAACTGTGCAGCTCCTTTACGATGACAGACCGAGCTTCCTGCGTGTGAATTCGCACCATGTTGGGAGCTGACATGATGCTTTAATACTTCATCAGTCCAGTGGCTCAGCTCAATATCCAGTAGCAAGGGTTAAGGGTCAGGATGGCTACTGGGTGACAAGGGATACCCACTGTTCCCCATGACCAATGATACCTCTTCGTAGGGCCAACAGTGCTGCAGAGGCGTGTTACAACGAAGCACAAATGAAGACGAGGATAAGAATTGAGCCGGCCACTGGGCTGCTGAAAGGGAGATTCTGGTGTTTGCCCAGGTCCTGGGGGGGCATTGCAGTTGGTGCTCAGCACCATCCTGTGAGCTGTGATAATGTGTTGTGTACTTCACAACTTTGCAGTTTGCAAAGGACTGCTGATGGATGTCGCAGAGCATGCCAGAGAGTCTGGTACCAACACTGCTGATACCGCAATGTTGGCCCAGGAAGAACAGGCAGCACGTGTAGTGCCAATGGTTGCTAAACACCTGGATGACAGGCTCAGTCAACTAATTTTCACAGTCGAATGGAGCGCTGTTATTTGGAAGTCTCGGTCCATCCGAGATCTACATTCTCTCACCAAACTGTCCCGGTCTCAGTAACATCCTTACACTGCCAGGCTTCACACCCCAATCCTGAGCCCCAACATTAGGGCATTGCCTGGCCCTCACTGTCAGACAAGAGAAACACACACCAAGCACTCCCTGTATCAAATATTCCCCTGATTTATTATCGCCATTGTTCATACCCTCTGTGACCACCTGGGTTTTTCTCTGGTCTTTTCTAACACTTGCCCGTCCCACCTGAGGGCCTGGGGTCTGAGGTGTAGGTGGCTGTTGTAAAATATTATCAGCCTCTTGGTATGGAGGGGACCCTTCTCCCAGGTCCCTGAACCCTGGAATGGGCACGGGACAGATTGACCCTGTCATGGATAGCCTGGTCCTACAAAGGTGCAGGCTTCTGTGAGATTTGATGGAGTGCTCATGTGTGCTGCATAGACTCTGGAACACACACCAGTTCCCCACTGGTGCTGAGAGCAGGTTGCTGATCACAAGCGATTAGTTTGAGACCAGCCCTAATGGAATCGGAACGATCCTTGCACATCTTACACAGAACCAAGCAAAGCTCATTTAGTGTCTCCAAGACATCATCTCGTATACTTTACACTCTGGTTGACATTGACCTGTCTTGACAGCCTCCTAAGAGCTCATTCGAAACCTCGACATTGAACAACTAACTCACAGGAAGTGGGGCTTGGTCTCCAGATGTTCCCACAGCTGCCACTTTCTGCGGGCTGCCCTGCAATGAGTTGAACTCCTCTCAGATGTTGACGCACATTCCAGGCACTGGCTGCCCAGGGTGGATGAGGACATGCAGACCCTCTGTACGTGGCTGATGCTCCAGCACCGTCTGTCTCCACGTGGCAGGACCGCAGAGACCACCATCCCTTCACTCGGCACACAGGGGCTGACCTGTCTTCACTCAACTTCATCATCTGTATCCTTGTGCTCTGTGTGTCAGCACAAGATCATTCCTCACCGACACGATCTGCAGCCCTCGGAGTGGGTGTCTCTGGGTTGCTTACTGCAGGAGAGAGGTTGAATGATGGGGAGGGTGAGTGGTCACCAGTGTTGCCAGAGGCAGAGGGGGCTGCAAAGTTTTGTTCTTCCACAATGTTCTCTGCTGTATCTTGGCTTGCAGGTTCTGGAGGGAAATATAGTCCTGCAAACTAGAGTGTGCTGGAGCAGCATACAACCTTAATCGACTACTCTGTACACCGCTGAGGAGGAAAGGCAAAGCTGGTGAAGGACCATATATAAAAAATTCTGCACATTCTCGCAAACCTACTGAAAGCACAGAGACTCTCACATCTCCATCACCAATTCCTAGGACAGGGTAGAAGTCAATTATTCCCATGCTTTCCTTTTCATTTTCTGTCACATTCCATAGGGTGGCACATAGCCCATCAGTGGCCTGGCAGTCTCTGACATTATACGTTGGATTCTCTGACGGGATCAGTGCACAGTCTTAAGTGACAGGTGTAACCGATTGTACAGAATACTGGGATTGTAATGTAACAGATTGTACTGAAGACTGGGATTCTAATGTAACAGATTGTACTGAATACGGGGACTGTAATGTAACAGATTATACTGAATACTGATATTGTAATATAATGGAATGTACTCAATACTGGGATTGTAATGTAACAGATTGTGCTGAATACTGGGATTGCAATGTAACAGATTGTACTGAATAGTGGGATGTAATGAAAGAGATTGTACTGAATACTGGGATTGTAATGTAACAGATTGTACTGAATACTGGGATTGTAATGTAACAGATTGTACTGAATACTGGGATTGCAGTGTAACAGATTATACTGAATACTGGGATTGTTCTGTAACATATCATACTGAATACTGGATTGTAATGTAAAAGATCATACTGAATACTGGGCTTGTAATGTAACAGATTGTACTGAATACTGGGATTGTACTGTAACAGATCGTACTGAATACTGGTATTGTATTGTAACAGAGTGTACATAATACTGGGATTGTAATGTAATAGATTGTACTGAATACTGGGATTGTAATGTAACAGATTGTACTGAATACTGGGATTGTAATGTAACAGATTTTACTGAATACTGGGATTGTAATGTAACAGATTGGACTGAATACTGGGATGCACTGTAACAGATTGTACTGGAGACTGGGATTCTAATGTAACAGATTGTACTGAATACGGGGACCGTAATGTAACAGATTGTACTGAATACTGATATTGTAATGTAACGGAATGTACTCAATACTGGGATTGTAATTTAAGAGATTGTGCTGAATACTGGGATTGCAATGTAACAGATTGTACTGAATAGTGGGATGCAATGAAAGAGACTGTACTGAAGACTGGTATTCTAATGTAACAGATTGTACTGAATACGGGGACTGTAATGTGACAGATTGTACTGAATGGTGGGATGTAATGAAAGAGATTGTACTGAATACTGGGATTGTAATGTAACAGATTGTACTGAATACTGGGATTGTAATGTAACAGATTGTAATGAATACTGGGATTGCAGTGTAACAGATTATACTGAATACTGGGATTGTTCTGTAACATATCATACTGAATACTGGATTGTAATGTAAAAGATCATACTGAATACTGGGCTTGTAATGTAACAGATTGTACTGAATACTGGGATTGTACTGTAACAGATCGTACTGAATACTGGTATTGTATTGTAACAGATTGTACATACTACTGGGATTGCAATGTAATAGATTGTACTGAATACTGGGATTGTAATGTAACAGATTGTACAGAATACTGGGATTGTAATGTAACAGATTTTACTGAATACTGGGATTGTAATGTAACAGATTGGACTGAATACTGGGATGCACTGTAACAGATTGTACTGGTGACTGGGATTCTAATGTAACAGATTGTACTGAATACGGGGACTGTAATGTAACAGATTGTACTGAATACTGATATTGTAATGTAACGGAATGTACTCAATACTGGGATTGTAATGTAAGAGATTGTGCTGAATACTGGGATTGCAATGTAACAGATTGTACTGAATAGTGGGATGTAATGAAAGAGACTGTACTGAATACTGGGATTGTAATGTAACAGATTGTACTGGACACTGGGATTGTAATGTAACAGATTGTACAGAATACTGGGATTGTAAAGTAACAGATTGTACTGAAAACTGGGATTGTGATGTAACAGATTGTACTGGACACTGGGATTGTAATGTAACAGATTGTACAGAATACTGGGATTGTAAAGTAACAGATTGTACTGAAAACTGGGATTGTGATGTAACAGATTGTACTGAATACTGGGATTGTAATGTAACAGATTGGACTGAATAATGGGATGCACTGTAACAGATTATATTGAAGACTGGGATTCTAATGTAACAGATTGTACTGAAAACTGGGATTGTGATGTAACAGATCATACTGAATACTGGGTTTGTAATGTAACAGATTGTACTGAAAACTGGGATTGTACTAGTAAAAGATCGTACTGAATACTGGTATTGTTTTGTAACAGATTGTACAGAATACTGGGATTGTAATGTAATAGATTGTACTGAATACTTGGATTGTAATGTAACAGATTGTACTGAATACTGGGATTGTAATGTAACAGATTGTACTGAATACTGGGATTGCAGTGTAACAGATTATATTGAATACTGGGATTGTTCTGTAACACATCATACTGAATACTGGGATTGTAATGTAACCAATCATACTGAATACTGGGCTTGTAATGTAACAGATTGTACTGAATACTGGGATTGTAATGTAACCAATCATACTGAATACTGGGCTTGTAATGTAACAGATTGTACTGAATACTGGGATTGTACTGTAACAGATCGTACTGAATACTGGTATTGTATTGTAACACATTGTACAGAATACTGGGATTGTAACGTAACAGATTGTACTGAATACTGGGATTGCAGTGTAACAGATTATATTGAATACTGGGATTGTTCTGTAACACATCATACTGAATACTGGGATTGTAATGTAACCAATCATACTGAATACTGGGCTTGTAATGTAACAGATTGTACTGAATACTGGGATTGTACTGTAACAGATCGTACTGAATACTGGTATTGTATTGTAACACATTGTACAGAATACTGGGATTGTAACGTAATAGATTGTACTGAATACTGGGATTGTAATGTAAAAGATTGTACAGAATACTGGGATTGTAATGTAACAGATTGGACTAAATACTGGGATGCACTGTAACAGTTTGTACTGAATACTGATATTGTAATGTAACGGAATGTACTCAATACTGGGATTGTAATGTAACAGATTGTACTGAATAGTGGGATGTAATGAAAGAGATTGTACTGAATACTGGGATTGTAATGTAACAGATTGTACTGGATACTGGGATTGTAAAGTAACAGATTGGACCGAATACTGGGATGCACTGTAACAGATTATACTGAAGACTTGGATTATAATGTAAAAGATTGTACTGAATACGGGGACTGTAATGTAACAGATTGTACTGAATACTGATATTGTAATGTAACAGATCATACTGAATACTGGGCTTGTAATGTAACAGATTGTACTGAATACTGGGATTTTACTGTAACAGATCGTTCTGATTACTGGTATTGTATTGTAACAGATTGTACAGAATACTGGGATTGTAATGTAACAAATCGTACTGAATACTGGGATTGTAATATAACAGATTGGACTGAATACTGGGATGCACTGTAACAGATTGTACTGAAGACGAGCATTCTAATGTAACAGATTGTACTAAATACTAGAATTGCAATATAACAGATTGTACTGAATACTGATATTGTAATGTAACAGATTGTACTGAATACTGGGATTGTTGTGCAACAGATTATACTGAATACTAGGATTGTACTGCAACAGATCGTACAGAATACTGGGATTGTAATGTAACAGATTGTACTGAATACTGGGATTGTAATGTAACAAATTTTACTAAATACTGGGATTGTACTGTAACAGATTGTACTGAACACTGGGATTGTAATGTAACAGATTGTACGGAATATAGGGATTGCACTGTAAGAACATATACTAAATACTGGGATGTACTGTAACAGATTGTGCTAAATACTGGAATTGCAAAGTAAAAGATTGTACTGAATACTGGGATTGTAATGTAACAGATTGTACAGATTATTGGGATTGTGCTGTAAAAGATTGTACTGAATACTGGAATATTAATGTAAAAGATTGTACGAAATACTGGGATTGTACTGTAAAAGATTGTACTGACTACTCAGATTGCATTGTAACAGATTGTACTGAATACTGGGATTGTAATGTAACATAATGTACTAAATAATGGGATTTTACTGTAAAAGATTGTTTACTGATTACTGGGATTGCATTGTAACAGATTGTACTGAATATTGGGATTGTAAAGTCACAGATTGTACTGAATATTGGGATTGTCATGTAACAGATTGTAGTGAATGCTTGGATTGTTATGTAACAGATTGTACTGAATACTGGGATTGTTATGTAACAGATTGTACTGAACACTGGGATTGTACAGTAACAGATCCTACTGAATACTGGGATTGTAATGTAACAGATTGTACAGGTTATTGCGATTGTACTATGAAGGATTGTACTGAATACTGAAATATTAATGCAAAAGTTTGTAATGAACACTGGGATTGTACTGTAAAAGATTGTACTGACTACTCAGATTGCATTGTAACAGATTGTACTGAATACTAGGATTGTAATGTAACCGAATGCACTGAATACTGGGATTGTAAAGTAACAGATTGTACTGAATACTTGGATTGTAATGTAACAGATTGTACTGAATACCTGGATTGTACTGTAACAAATTGTACTGAATACTGGGATTGTAATGTAACAGATTGTACTGAATACTTGGATTATAATGCAACAGATTGTACAGATTATTGGGATTGTACTGCAAAGAATTGTACTGAATACTGGAATATTAATGTAAAAGATTGTAATAAATACTGGGATTGTACTGTCATAGATTGTACTGACTACTCAGATTGCATTGTAACAGATTGTACTGAATACTACAGATTGTACTTAATACTAGGATTGAAATGTAACCGAATGCACTGAATACTCAGATTGTAATGTCACAGATTGTATTGAATATAGGGATTGCACTGTAAGGACATGTACTGAATACTGGGATGTACTGTTACAGATTGTACTAAATACTGGAATTGTAATGTAAAATATTGTACTGAATACTGGGATTGTAATGTAACAGATTGTAATAAATACTGGAATTGTAATGTAAAAGATTGTACTGAATACTCAGATTGTAATGTAACAGATCGTACTGAATATTGGGATTGTACTGTGACAGATTGTACTAAATACTGGAATTGTAATGTAAAAGATTGTACTGAATACTCAGATTGTAATCTAACAGATTGTATTGAATACCTGGATTGTACTGTAACTGATTGTACTGAATACTGGGATTGTAATGTAACAGAATGTACTGAATACTGAGATTGCATTGTAACAGATTGTACTGAATACTAGGATTGTAGTGTAACAAATTGTACTGAATACTGGGATTGTAAAGTGACAGATTGTACTGAATATTGGGCTTGTATTGTAACAGATTGTACTGAGTATTAGGATTGTAATATAACAGATTGAACAGAAAACCTGGATTGTACTGTAACAGATTATACTGAATACTGGGATTATAATGTAACAGATGGTACTGAATACTGGGATGTACTGTAACAGTTCATATTGAATATTGAGTTTGTAATGTAACAGGTTGCGTAAAAGATTGTATTGAATACTGTGATAGCAATGTAACAGATTGTACTGAATACTGGGATTGTAACGTAACAGATTGCACTGAATACAGGTATTATAATGTATTGCAAAAAATATCCTCTGAGTTAACGACATTATATGGGAATGTTATCGAGTTACTGGATTTCCATGTTTATCCTCACTCATGACGGGCAAACTGCAACTGGCAGTCACACAAATACATTGTATTTATAAAATTGCCTTTTGTCTGCAGCACTCCACTATCTCTGGGAAATATCATTTCTACCTTACTCGTGGATTCTGGACTATGGGGTAGAAATTCCGATGTCCTGGGTCTGTACAAAGTTTCTTCTAACCGGGAAGGCATCGCAAGTGTCGTTTTTTAGCGCGCAATGCGCATGCGCTGTAAACCAGCTTTTCCGATCTGTCAAGCTCCAGTCGATCCTCCGCAGATCGGGTGCGAGGACATTTGCACGGGCATGATTGCAGGATTCACCCATATCTTTCCCAGCAAATGTCCTCAAAATTCTTGCGCCTGATAAAAGTAGGCGCATAGCCTACTGTTACAGGCGCAAGTTTTTTAAAACATACAGAAAGACAATAAAATTAAATTAAATAAACACATTTTATTGTTTAAAAATTCTGTCCAATATGGTAAGTTTATTTAAAACCATAATTAAAAAAACTCTTTAAAAAATCAGATAAAAAATTTTTTATAATCCATTAATAACTTTAATTTAAATAAATCTTAAATGTGTAGTGTAATTTATGGCGTTCCCATTATTATGAATGAGAAAATACTGTACCTTGATTGGCTGCCCAGAGCCATGTGACTCAAGCTTATGGACGACCCTACGTGCATGCACTGCGAAGCACAGCGAGTGAAGGCCTCAGGACCAGGATCTCGAGCGGGCGCAGCAGGAACAGGTAAGTCTGCATTTTTTTCACGTTTTTCAGTCGTTTGCCCGCGGGAAGACCTCGACTGGGATTTCTAGGCCTTTATACTTTAACAATCAAACCTTCTTCAATACAATACTTTTCACATCCCTAGGATGCCCGAAAGTGCTCTGCCACCAATGAATTATTTTTAAATTTTGGTCACTGTTGTAATGCTCATGGTCTACAGAGCAGTAGTGATACCTGCCCTCCTTTATGCTTCAGAGACATGAACAATGTACCGTAGGTACTTCAAAGCATTGGAGGAGTACCACCAAGGTTACCTCCACAAAATTCTGCAAATCCATTGGCAGGATAGGTGCACTAACAAAAGTGTCCTCGCTCAGGTCAACATCCCCAGCATTGAAGCATTGACCACACTCAATCTCTAGCTCCGATGGGCGGGCCACGTCTGCCTGATACAAGACTCCCGAAACAGGCACTCTAATCTGAGCTCCGTCGCGACAATCAAATCACAGGAGGGCAGAGAAAATGCTTCAAGGAAACTTTGAAGAAATGTAACATCCCCAAGACTCTTGGGAATCCCTGGCCCAAGGCTGCTCAAAGTGGAGGAGAAGCATTCAGGATGGTGTCGAACACTTTGATTCTCTTTGTCGGGAGCACGTGATCGTCAAGCACTAACAGCGGAAGGAGCGCACGACAACCCAAGCACCCCACCCAGCCCTCCCTCCAACCACCGTCTGCCCCATCGGTGAGAGAGACTGTTGATCCCACATTGGTCTCATCAGCCACTATCCTGGGGTCCATAGCCAGGCACTTTCTTGTTTAGATGTGTAGTCTCCTAATATCAGCAACCACGATGAGGAATTTTCACTCGAAAGAGAGCAGAAGTTTATCTGTGTGTAATTTTGAAACCATGAGTCACCTGATATATGCAGAACTGGCTTCATTTGACCTCATTCGCATTATAGAATACTTCAAAGTTTATCGCCGTTTCCTGTCTGGATGATAAATGGCTTTCAGTGAGCTGGAAAGCGAGCACTGTAAAGATTCCTTTTGAACAGCGGCAATGGGCCTGCTCAATGATCCGACATGTTCTATCACCTGATTTATAGATATGAATAAGTTTGGTGACGATCAAACACTGAGCTGAACTGAAACTTTCTGTGGATTGAGTTGAACTCATTCAGAGTAAAAGTAACTGGGCTTCTCTCCCACCTGTAACACTAGATCACTCCAGCACTGATCTCCAACATATCACACTAGATCACACAGCACTGATTTCCCACATATCACACTAGATCACTCAGTGCTGATCTCCCACATATTGCACTGGATCACTCAGCGCTGATCTCCCACGTATCACATTTGATCACACAGCACTGATCTCCAGTATATTGCACGAAATCACTCAGCGCTGATCTCCAACATATCGCACTAGATCACATAGCACTGATGTCCCACATATCATACTAGATCGCACAGCACTGATCTCCCACATGTGGCACGAGAGCACTCAGCACTGTTCTCCAACAGATCGCACGAGATCACACAGCACTGATCTCCCACGTGTAGCACTAGATTACACAGTGCTGATCCTATTTCACTGGCAAAGATGATCAAAGGATGGTAGGTTAACGAATGTGATTTACATTATATACAACCGTGCCAACAATCTCCTCATTGGCTGCAATGCTGTACCACTTGGGACTTTACCCCTCAGTGATAAACCCCTCAGTGTGTTACCCCTCAGTTTTTTATCCCTCAGTGATATACCCCTCAGTGTTTTACCCCTCAGTGTTTTAACCCTCAGTGTTTTGACCCTCAGTGATTTACCCCTCATTGTTTTGCCCCTCAGTAATTTACCACTCGGTGATTTACCCCTCAGTGATTTACCCCTCAGTGTTTTACCCCTCAGTGTTTTACCCCTCAGTGATTTACCCCTCAGAGTTTTGCACCTCAGTGATTTACCCCTCAGTGTTTTACTGCTCAGTGTTTTGCCCCTCAGTGATTTGCACCTCAGTGATTTACCCCTCAGTGTTTTGCCCCTCAGTGATTTACCCCTCAGTGTTTTACGCCTCAGTGATATACACCTCAGTGTGTTAACCCTCAGTGTGTTACCCCTCAGAGATTTACCCCTCAGTATTTTACGCCTCAGTGTTTTGCCCCTCAGTGTTTTACCTCTCAGTGTTTTACCGCTCAGTGTTTTGCCCCTCAGTGATTTGCTCCTCAGTGTTTTACCCCTCAGTGTTTTACCCCTCAGTGACTTACCCTCAGTATTTTACCCGTCGGTGTTTCTACCCTCAGTGTTTTACCCCTCAGTGTTTTATCCCTCAGTGATTTACCCCTCAGTGTTTTACCCCTCAGAGTTTTACCCCTCAGTGTTGTACACCTCAGAGATTTACCCCTCAGTGTGTTACCCCTAAGTGATTTATCGCTCAGTGATTTATCTCTCAATGAGTTACCCCTCAGTTTTTTATCCCTCAGTGATATACCCCTCAGTGTTTTACCCCTCAGTGTTTTACCCCTCAGTGTTTTGCCCCTCAGTGATTTACCCCTCATTGTTTTGCCCCTCAGTAATTTACCCCTCAGTGTTCTACCGCTCAGTGTTTTGCCCCTCAGTGATTTGCTCCTCAGTGATTTACCCCTCAGTGTTTTGCCCCTCAGTGATTTACCCCTCAGTGTTTTACGCCTCAGTGATATACACCTCAGTTTGTTACCCCTCAGTGTGTTACCCCTCAGAGATTTACCCCTCAGTATTTTACTCCTCAGTGTTTTGCCCCTCAGTGTTTTACCTCTCAGTGTTTTACCGCTCAGTGTTTTGCCCCTCAGTGATTTGCTCCTCAGTATTTTACCCCTCAGTGTTTTACCCCTCAGTGATTTACCCTCAGTATTTTACCCGTCGGTGTTTCTAGCCTCAGTGTTTTACCCCTCAGTGATTTATCCCTCAGTGATTTACCCCTCAGTGTTTTACCCCTCAGAGTTTTACCCCTCAGTGTTGTACACCTCAGAGATTTACACCTCAGTGTGTTACCCCTAAGTGATTTATCCCTCAGTGATTTATCTCTCAATGAGTTACCCCTCAGTGTTTTGCCCCTCAGTAATTTACCCCTCAATGATTTACCCCTCAGTGTTTTACCGCTCAGTGTTTTACCCCTCAGTTTTTTACCCCTCAGTGTTTTACCCCTCAGTGATATACCCCTCAGTGATTTATCACTCAGTGACTTAACACCCAGTTTTTTAACCCTCAGTGTTTTACCCCTCAGTGTTTTACCCCTCAGTGATTTACCCCTCAATGAGTTACCCCTCAGTGTTTCAACTCTCAGTGTTTTACCCCTCAGTGATTTACCCCTCAATGATTTACCCCTCGGTGATATACCCCTCAGTGATTTATCACTCAGTGACTTACCCCCAGTTTTTTACCCCTCAGTGTTTTACCCCTCAGTGTTTTACCCCTCAGTGTTTTGCCCCTCAGTGATTTACCCCTCATTGTTTTGCCCCTCAGTGAATTACCCCTCAGTGTTTTACCCCTCAGTGGTTTACCCCTCAGTGTTGTACACCTCAGAGATTTACCCCTCAGTGTATTACGCCTCAGTGATTTATCCCTCAGTGATTTATCCCTCAATGAGTTACCCCTCACTGTTTTTCCCCTCAGTGATTTACCCCTCAATGATTTACCCCTCAGTGTTTTACCCCTCAGTGTTTTACCCCTCAGTGTTTTATCCCTCACTGTTTTTCCCCTCAGTGATCTACCCCTCAATGATTTACCCCTCAGTGTTTTACCCCTCAGTGTTTTACCCCTCAGTGATGTACCCCTCAATGAGTTACCCCTCAGTGTTTTAACCCTCAGTGTTTTACCCCTCAGTGTTTTGCCGCTCAGAGATTTACCCCTCATTGTTTTGCCCCTCAGTGAATTACGCCTCAGTGATTTACCCCTCAGTGTTTTACTACTCAGTGATTTACCCCTCAGTGATTTATCCCTCAATAAATTACCGCTCACTGTTTTTCCCCTCAGTGATTTACCACTCAATGATTTACCCCTCAGTGTTTTACCCCTCAGTGATATATCCCTCAGTGATTTATCACTCAGTGACTTAACCCCCAGTTTTTTACCCCTCAGTGTTTTACCCCTCAGTGTTTTACCCCTCAGTGATTTACCCCTCAGTGTTTTCCCCTCAGTGATTTACCCCTCAGTGTTTTACCCCCCAGTTTTTTACTCCTCAGTGTTTTACCCCTCAGTGATTTACCCCTCAGTGTTTTACCCCTCAGTGTTTTACCCCTCAATGATTTACCCCTCAGTGTTTTACCCCTCAAGGTTTCACTCTCAGTGTTTTACCCCTCAGTGTTTTATCCCTCAGTGATTTTCCCCTCAGTGTTTTACCCCCCAATGATTTACCCCTCAGTGATATACCCCTCAGTGATTTATCACTCAGTGACTTACCCCCCAGTTTTTTACCCCTCAGTGATTTACCCCTCAGTGTTTACCCCTCAGTGTTTTACCCCTCAGTGATTTACCCCTCAGTGTTTTGCTCCTCACTGATTTACCCCTCAGTGTTTTACGCCTCAGTGATATACCCCTCAGTGTGTTATCCCCCAGTGTGTTACCCCTCAGAGATTTACCCCTCAGTGATTTACCCCTCAGTGTTTTACCCCTCAGTGTTTTGCCCCTCAGTGATTTACCCCTCAGTGTTTTACGCATCAGTGATATACCCCTCAGTGTGTTACCCCTCAGTGTGTTACCCCTCAGTGTGTTACCCCTCAGAGATTTCGCCCTCAGTGATTTACTCCTCAGTGTTTTACCCCTCAGTGTTTTACCCCTCAGTGTTTTACCGCTCAGTATTTTGCCCCTCAGTGATTTACCCCTCAGTGTTTTACGCATCAGTGATATACCCCTCAGTGTTTTACCCCTCAGTGTTTTACCCCTCAGTGACTTAGCCCTCAGTATTTTACCCCTCGGTGTTTCAACCCTCAGTGTTTTACCCCTCAGTGTTTTATCCCTCAGTGATTTACCCCTCAGTGTTTTACCCCTCAGTGTTTTACCCCTCAGTGTTGTACACCTCAGAGATTTACCCCTCAATGATTTACCCCTCAGTGTTTTACCCCTCAGTGTTTTACCCCTCAGTGTTTTATCCCTCACTGTTTTTCCCCTCAGTGATCTACTCCTCAATGATTTACCCCTCAGTGTTTTACCCCTCAGTGTTTTACCCCTCAGTGATTTACCCCTCAATGAGTTACCCCTCAGTGTTTTAACCCTCAGTGTTTTACCCCTCAGTGTTTTGCCGCTCAGAGATTTACCCCTCATTGTTTTGCCCCTCAGTGAATTACCCCTCACTGATTTACCTCTCAGTGTTTTACCCCTCACTGATTCACCCCTCAGTGATTTACCCCTCAGTGTTTCGCCCCTCAGTGATTTACCCCTCAGTGTTTTACGCATCAGTGATATACCCCTCAGTGTGTTACCCCTCAGTGTGTTACTCCTAAGAGATTTCGCCCTCAGTATTTTACCCCTCGGTGTTTCAACCCTCAGTGTTTTACCCCTCAGTGTTTTATCCCTCAGTGATTTACCCCTCAGTGTTTTACCCCTCAGTGTTTTACCCCTCAGTGTTGTACACCTCAGAGATTTACCCCTCAATGATTTACCCCTCAGTGTTTTACCCCTCAGTGTTTTACCCCTCAGTGTTTTATCCCTCACTGTTTTTCCCCTCAGTGATCTACTCCTCAATGATTTACCCCTCAGTGTTTTACCCCTCAGTGTTTTACCCCTCAGTGATTTACCCCTCAATGAGTTACCCCTCAGTGTTTTAACCCTCAGTGTTTTACCCCTCAGTGTTTTGCCGCTCAGAGATTTACCCCTCATTGTTTTGCCCCTCAGTGAATTACCCCTCACTGATTTACCTCTCAGTGTTTTACCCCTCACTGATTCACCCCTCAGTGATTTACCCCTCAGTGTTTTGCCCCTCAGTGATTTACCCCTCAGTGTTTTACGCATCAGTGATATACCCCTCAGTGTGTTACCCCTCAGTGTGTTACTCCTAAGAGATTTCGCCCTCAGTGATTTACTCCTCAGTGTTTTACCCCTCAGTGTTTTGCCCCTCAGTGTTTTACCCCTCAGTGTTTTACCCCTCAGTGTTTTACCCCTCAGTGACTTAGCCCTCAGTATTTTACCCCTCGGTGTTTCAACCCTCAGTGTTTTACCCCTCAGTGTTTTATCCCTCAGTGATTTACCCCTCAGTGTTTTACCCCTCAGTGGTTTACCCCTCAGTGTTGTACACCTCAGAGATTTACCCCTCAGTGATTTATCCCTCAATGAGTTACCCCTCACTGTATTTCCCCTCAGTGATTTACCCCTCAATGATTTACCCCTCAGTGTTTTACCCCTCAGTGTTTTTCCCCTCAGTGATCTACCCCTCAATGATTTACCCCTCAGTGTTTTACCCCTCAGTGTTTTACCCCTCAGTGATTTACCCCTCAATGAGTTACCCCTCAGTGTTTCAACTCTCAGTGTTTTACCCCTCAGTGATTTACCCCTCAATGATTTACCCCTCGGTGATATACCCCTCAGTGATTTATCACTCAGTGACTTAGCCCCAGTTTTTTACCCCTCAGTGTTTTACCCCTCAGTGTTTTACCCCTCAGTGTTTTGCCCCTCAGTGATTTACCCCTCATTGTTTTGCCCCTCAGTGAATTACCCCTCAGTGATTTACCCCTCAGTGTTTTACCCCTCAGTGATTTACCCCTCAGTGATTTACCCCTCAGTGTTTTGCCCCTCAGTGATTTACCCCTCAGTGTTTTACGCATCAGTGCTATACCCCTCAGTGTGTTACCCCTCAGTGTGTTACCCCTCAGAGATTTCGCCCTTTGTGATTTACTCCTCAGTGTTTTACCCCTCAGTGTTTTGCCCCTCAGTGATTTGCTCCTCAGTGTTTTACCCCTCAGTGTTTTACCCCTCAGTGACTTAGCCCTCAGTATTTTACCCCTCGGTGTTTCAACCCTCAGTGTTTTACCCCTCAGTGTTTTATCCCTCAGTGATTTACTCCTCAGTGTTTTACCCCTCAGTGGTTTACCCCTCAGTGTTGTACACCTCAGAGATTTACCCCTCAGTGTATTACCCCTCAATGATTTATCCCTCAGTGATTTATCCCTCAATGAGTTACCCCTCACTGTTTTTCCCCTCAGTGATTTACCCCTCAATGATTTACCCCTCAGTGTTTTACCCCTCAGTGTTTTACCCCTCAGTGTTTTATCCCTCACTGTTTTTCCCCTCAGTGATCTACCCCTCAATGATTTACCCCTCAGTGTTTTACCCCTCAGTGTTTTACCCCTCAGTGATTTACCCCTCAAGTAGTTATCCCTCAGTGTTTTAACCCTCAGTGTTTTACCCCTCAGTGTTTTGCCGCTCAGAGATTTACCCCTCATTGTTTTGCCCCTCAGTGAATAACCCCTCAGTGATTTACCCCTCAGTGTTTTACTCCTCAGTGATTTACCCCTCAGTGATTTATCCCTCAATGAGTTACCGCTCAGTGTTTTCCCCTCAGTGATTTACCCCTCAATGATTTACCCCTCAGTGTTTTACCCCTCAGTGATATATCCCTCAGTGATTTATCACTCAGTGACTTAACCCCCAGTTTTTTACCCCTCAGTGTTTTATCCCTCAGTGTTTTGCCCCTCAGTGATTTACCCCTCAGTGTTTTCCCCTCAGTGATTTACCCCTCAGTGTTTTACCCCCCAGTTTTTCACTCCTCAGTGTTTTACCCCTCAGTGATTTACCCCTCAGTGTTTTACCCCTCAGTGTTTTACCCCTCAATGATTTACCCCTCAGTTTTTACCCCTCAGGGTTTTACCCCTCAGTGATTTACCCCTCAGTGTTTTGCCCCTCAGTGATTTACCCCTCAGTGCTTTACCCCTCAGTGATTTACCCCTCAGTGTTTTACCACTCTGTGTTTTACCCCTCAGTGATTTACCCCTCAGTGTTTTACCCCTCAGTGATTTACCCCTGATTGTTTTAGCCCTCAGTGTTTTGCCTCTCAGTGTTTTACCCCTCAGTGTGTTACTCCTCAGTGTTTTACCCCTCAGTGATTTAACCTTCAGTGATTTAACCCTCAGTGATTTACCCCTCAGTGATTTACCCCTCAGTGTTTTACCCCTCAGAGATTTGCCCCTCAGTGATTTACCCCTCAGTGATTTACCCCTCAGTGATTTACCCCTCAATGTGTTACTCTCCAGTGTTTTACCCCTCAGTGATTTACCCCTCAGTGTTTTACCCCTCAGTGATTTACCCCTCAGTGATTTGCCCCTCAATGTTTTACCCTCAGTGTTTTACCCCTCAGTGATTTACCCCTCAGTGATTTACCCCTCAGTGTTTTACCCCTCAGTGATTTACACCTCAGTGATTTACCCCTCAGTGTTTTGCTCCTCAGTGATTTACCCCTCAGTGTTTTACCCCTCAGTGATTTACCCCTCAGTGCTTTGCCCCTCAGAGTTTTACCCCTCAGTTATTTACCCCTCAGTGATTTACCCCTCAGTGTTTTACCCCTCAGTGATTTACCCCTCAGTGATTTACCCCTCAGTGACTTAACCCTCAGTGTTTTACTCCTCAGTGTTTTACCCCTCAGTGATATAACCTTCATTGATTTAACCCTCAGTATGTTAGCCCTCAGTGTTTTAACCCTCAGTAATTTACACATCAGTGTTTTACAACTCGGTGATTTTCTCCTCAGTGATTTATCCCTCAGTGTTTTACCCCTCAGTGATTTACCCCTCAGTGTTTTACCCCTCAGTGCATTACCTCTCAGAGTTTTACCCCTCAGTGTTTAACCCGTCAGTGTTTTACCCCTCAGTGATTTACCCCTCAGTGTTTTATCCCTCAGTGATTTACCCCTCAGTGTTTTACCCCTCAGTGTTTTATCCCTCAGTGATTTACCCCTCAGTGTTTTACCCCTCAGTGATTTACCTCTCAGTGTTTTACCCCTCAGTGTTTTACCTCTCAGTGATTTAGCCCTCAGTGTTTTACCCCTCAGTGATTTACCCCTCAGTGTTTTACCCTTGAGTGATTTACCCCTCAGTGATTTACCCTCAGTGTTTTACCCCTCAGTGATTTACCCCTCAGTGATTTACCCCTCAGTGTTTTACCTCTCAGTGATATACCCCTCAGTGTTTTACCCCTCAGTGATTTACCCCTCAGTGATTTACCCCTCAGTGTTTTGCCCCTCAGTGAATTACCCCTCAGTGATTTACCCCTCAGTGTTTTACCCCTCAGTGATTTACCCCTCAGTGATTTACCCCTCAGTGTTTTGCCCCTCAGTGATTTACCCCTCAGTGTTTTACGCATCAGTGCTATACCCCTCAGTGTGTTACCCCTCAGTGTGTTACCCCTCAGAGATTTCGCCCTTTGTGATTTACTCCTCAGTGTTTTACCCCTCAGTGTTTTGCCCCTCAGTGATTTGCTCCTCAGTGTTTTACCCCTCAGTGTTTTACCCCTCAGTGACTTAGCCCTCAGTATTTTACCCCTCGGTGTTTCAACCCTCAGTGTTTTACCCCTCAGTGTTTTATCCCTCAGTGATTTACTCCTCAGTGTTTTACCCCTCAGTGGTTTACCCCTCAGTGTTGTACACCTCAGAGATTTACCCCTCAGTGTATTACCCCTCAATGATTTATCCCTCAGTGATTTATCCCTCAATGAGTTACCCCTCACTGTTTTTCCCCTCAGTGATTTACCCCTCAATGATTTACCCCTCAGTGTTTTACCCCTCAGTGTTTTACCCCTCAGTGTTTTATCCCTCACTGTTTTTCCCCTCAGTGATCTACCCCTCAATGATTTACCCCTCAGTGTTTTACCCCTCAGTGTTTTACCCCTCAGTGATTTACCCCTCAAGTAGTTATCCCTCAGTGTTTTAACCCTCAGTGTTTTACCCCTCAGTGTTTTGCCGCTCAGAGATTTACCCCTCATTGTTTTGCCCCTCAGTGAATAACCCCTCAGTGATTTACCCCTCAGTGTTTTACTCCTCAGTGATTTACCCCTCAGTGATTTATCCCTCAATGAGTTACCGCTCAGTGTTTTCCCCTCAGTGATTTACCCCTCAATGATTTACCCCTCAGTGTTTTACCCCTCAGTGATATATCCCTCAGTGATTTATCACTCAGTGACTTAACCCCCAGTTTTTTACCCCTCAGTGTTTTATCCCTCAGTGTTTTGCCCCTCAGTGATTTACCCCTCAGTGTTTTCCCCTCAGTGATTTACCCCTCAGTGTTTTACCCCCCAGTTTTTCACTCCTCAGTGTTTTACCCCTCAGTGATTTACCCCTCAGTGTTTTACCCCTCAGTGTTTTACCCCTCAATGATTTACCCCTCAGTTTTTACCCCTCAGGGTTTTACCCCTCAGTGATTTACCCCTCAGTGTTTTGCCCCTCAGTGATTTACCCCTCAGTGCTTTACCCCTCAGTGATTTACCCCTCAGTGTTTTACCACTCTGTGTTTTACCCCTCAGTGATTTACCCCTCAGTGTTTTACCCCTCAGTGATTTACCTCTGATTGTTTTAGCCCTCAGTGTTTTGCCTCTCAGTGTTTTACCCCTCAGTGTGTTACTCCTCAGTGTTTTACCCCTCAGTGATTTAACCTTCAGTGATTTAACCCTCAGTGATTTACCCCTCAGTGATTTACCCCTCAGTGTTTTACCCCTCAGAGATTTGCCCCTCAGTGATTTACCCCTCAGTGATTTACTCCTCAGTGATTTACCCCTCAATGTGTTACTCTCCAGTGTTTTACCCCTCAGTGATTTACCCCTCAGTGTTTTACCCCTCAGTGATTTACCCCTCAGTGATTTGCCCCTCAATGTTTTACCCTCAGTGTTTTACCCCTCAGTGATTTACCCCTCAGTGATTTACCCCTCAGTGTTTTACCCCTCAGTGATTTACCCCTCAGTGATTTACCCCTCAGTGTTTTGCTCCTCAGTGATTTACCCCTCAGTGTTTTACCCCTCAGTGATTTACCCCTCAGTGCTTTGCCCCTCAGAGTTTTACCCCTCAGTTATTTACCCCTCAGTGATTTACCCCTCAGTGTTTTACCCCTCAGTGATTTACCCCTCAGTGATTTACCCCTCAGTGACTTAACCCTCAGTGTTTTACTCCTCAGTGTTTTACCCCTCAGTGATATAACCTTCATTGATTTAACCCTCAGTATGTTAGCCCTCAGTGTTTTAACCCTCAGTAATTTACACATCAGTGTTTTACAACTCGGTGATTTTCTCCTCAGTGATTTATCCCTCAGTGTTTTACCCCTCAGTGATTTACCCCTCAGTGTTTTACCCCTCAGTGCATTACCTCTCAGAGTTTTACCCCTCAGTGTTTTACCCGTCAGTGTTTTACCCCTCAGTGATTTACCCCTCAGTGTTTTATCCCTCAGTGATTTACCCCTCAGTGTTTTACCCCTCAGTGTTTTATCCCTCAGTGATTTACCCCTCAGTGTTTTACCCCTCAGTGATTTACCTCTCAGTGTTTTACCCCTCAGTGTTTTACCTCTCAGTGATTTAGCCCTCAGTGTTTTACCCCTCAGTGATTTACCCCTCAGTGTTTTACCCTTGAGTGATTTACCCCTCAGTGATTTACCCTCAGTGTTTTACCCCTCAGTGATTTACCCCTCAGTGATTTACCCCTCAGTGTTTTACCTCTCAGTGATATACCCCTCAGTGTTTTACCCCTCAGTGATTTACCCCTCAGTGATTTACCCCTCAGTGTTTTGCTCCTCAGTGATTTACCCCTCAGTGTTTTACCCCTCAGTGATTTACCCCTCAGTGATTTACCCCTCAGTGTTTTACCCCTCAGTGATTTGCCCCTCAGAGTTTTACCCCTCAGTTATTTACCACTCAGTGATTTACCCCTCAGTGATTTAACCCTCAGTGTGTTACTCCTCAGTGTTTTACCCCTCAGTGATATAACCTTCATTGATTTAACCCTCAGTATGTTACCCCTCAGTGTTTTAACCCTCAGTAATTTACACTTCAGTGTTTTACAACTCGGTGATTTTCTCCTCAGTGATTTATCCCTCAGTGTTTTACCCCTCAGTGATTTACCCCTCAGTGTTTTACCCCTCAGTGATTTACCCTTCAGAGTTTTACCCCTCAGTGTTTTACCCCTCAGTGTTTTACCCCTCAGTGATTTACCCCTCGCTGTTTTACCCCTCAGTCTTTTACCCCTCAGTGATTTACCCCTCAGTGTTTTACCCCTCAGTCTTTTACCCCTCAGTGATTTACCGCTCAGTGTTTTACCCTCAGTGTTTTACCCCTCAGTGATATACCCCTCATTGTTTTACCCCTGTGTTTTCCCCTCAGTGATTTACCCCTCAATGATTTACCCCTCAGTGTTTTACCCCTCAGTGATATATCCCTCAGTGATTTATCACTCAGTGACTTAACCCCCAGTTTTTTACCCCTCAGTGTTTTATCCCTCAGTGTTTTGCCCCTCAGTGATTTACCCCTCAGTGTTTTCCCCTCAGTGATTTACCCCTCAGTGTTTTACCCCCCAGTTTTTCACTCCTCAGTGTTTTACCCCTCAGTGATTTACCCCTCAGTGTTTTACCCCTCAGTGTTTTACCCCTCAATGATTTACCCCTCAGTTTTTACCCCTCAGGGTTTTACCCCTCAGTGATTTACCCCTCAGTGTTTTGCCCCTCAGTGATTTACCCCTCAGTGCTTTACCCCTCAGTGATTTACCCCTCAGTGTTTTACCACTCTGTGTTTTACCCCTCAGTGATTTACCCCTCAGTGTTTTACCCCTCAGTGATTTACCTCTGATTGTTTTAGCCCTCAGTGTTTTGCCTCTCAGTGTTTTACCCCTCAGTGTGTTACTCCTCAGTGTTTTACCCCTCAGTGATTTAACCTTCAGTGATTTAACCCTCAGTGATTTACCCCTCAGTGATTTACCCCTCAGTGTTTTACCCCTCAGAGATTTGCCCCTCAGTGATTTACCCCTCAGTGATTTACTCCTCAGTGATTTACCCCTCAATGTGTTACTCTCCAGTGTTTTACCCCTCAGTGATTTACCCCTCAGTGTTTTACCCCTCAGTGATTTACCCCTCAGTGATTTGCCCCTCAATGTTTTACCCTCAGTGTTTTACCCCTCAGTGATTTACCCCTCAGTGATTTACCCCTCAGTGTTTTACCCCTCAGTGATTTACCCCTCAGTGATTTACCCCTCAGTGTTTTGCTCCTCAGTGATTTACCCCTCAGTGTTTTACCCCTCAGTGATTTACCCCTCAGTGCTTTGCCCCTCAGAGTTTTACCCCTCAGTTATTTACCCCTCAGTGATTTACCCCTCAGTGTTTTACCCCTCAGTGATTTACCCCTCAGTGATTTACCCCTCAGTGACTTAACCCTCAGTGTTTTACTCCTCAGTGTTTTACCCCTCAGTGATATAACCTTCATTGATTTAACCCTCAGTATGTTAGCCCTCAGTGTTTTAACCCTCAGTAATTTACACATCAGTGTTTTACAACTCGGTGATTTTCTCCTCAGTGATTTATCCCTCAGTGTTTTACCCCTCAGTGATTTACCCCTCAGTGTTTTACCCCTCAGTGCATTACCTCTCAGAGTTTTACCCCTCAGTGTTTTACCCGTCAGTGTTTTACCCCTCAGTGATTTACCCCTCAGTGTTTTATCCCTCAGTGATTTACCCCTCAGTGTTTTACCCCTCAGTGTTTTATCCCTCAGTGATTTACCCCTCAGTGTTTTACCCCTCAGTGATTTACCTCTCAGTGTTTTACCCCTCAGTGTTTTACCCCTCAGTGATTTACCCCTCAGTGTTTTACCCTTGAGTGATTTACCCCTCAGTGATTTACCCTCAGTGTTTTACCCCTCAGTGATTTACCCCTCAGTGATTTACCCCTCAGTGTTTTACCTCTCAGTGATATACCCCTCAGTGTTTTACCCCTCAGTGATTTACCCCTCAGTGATTTACCCCTCAGTGTTTTGCTCCTCAGTGATTTACCCCTCAGTGTTTTACCCCTCAGTGATTTACCCCTCAGTGATTTACCCCTCAGTGTTTTACCCCTCAGTGATTTGCCCCTCAGAGTTTTACCCCTCAGTTATTTACCACTCAGTGATTTACCCCTCAGTGATTTAACCCTCAGTGTGTTACTCCTCAGTGTTTTACCCCTCAGTGATATAACCTTCATTGATTTAACCCTCAGTATGTTACCCCTCAGTGTTTTAACCCTCAGTAATTTACACTTCAGTGTTTTACAACTCGGTGATTTTCTCCTCAGTGATTTATCCCTCAGTGTTTTACCCCTCAGTGATTTACCCCTCAGTGTTTTACCCCTCAGTGATTTACCCTTCAGAGTTTTACCCCTCAGTGTTTTACCCCTCAGTGTTTTACCCCTCAGTGATTTACCCCTCGCTGTTTTACCCCTCAGTCTTTTACCCCTCAGTGATTTACCCCTCAGTGTTTTACCCCTCAGTCTTTTACCCCTCAGTGATTTACCGCTCAGTGTTTTACCCTCAGTGTTTTACCCCTCAGTGATATACCCCTCATTGTTTTACCCCTGTGTTTTGCTCCTCAGTGATTTACCCCTCAATGTTTTACCCCTCAGTGATATACCCCTCAGTGATTTATCCCTCAGTGATATACCCCTCAATGTTTTACCCCTTAGTTTTTTAACCCTCAGTGATTTACCCCTCACTGATATACCCCTCAGTGTTTTACCCCTTAGTTTTTTAACCCTCAGTGATTTACCCCTCAGTATTTTACCCCTCAGTGATTTAACCCTCAATGATTTATCCCTCAGTGATTTACCCCTCAGTGTGTTAGCCCTCAGTGATTTACTCCTCAGTGATTTACCACTCAGTGATTTACCCCTCAGTGATTTAACCCTCAGTGTGTTACTCCTCAGTGTTTTACCCCTCACTGATATAACCTTAATTGATTTAACCCTCAGTATGTTACCCCTCAGTGTTTTAACCCTCAGTGATTTACCCCTCGCTGTTTTACCCCTCAGTCTTTTACCCCTCAGTGATTTACCCCTCAGTGTTTTACCCCTCAGTGATTTACCGCTCAGTGTTTTACCCTCAGTGTTTTACCCCTCAGTGATATACCCCTCATTGTTTTACCCCTGTGTTTTGCTCCTCAGTGATTTACCCCTCATTGTTTTACCCCTCAGTATATACCCCTCAGTGATTTATCCCTCAGTGATATACCCCTCAATGTGTTACCCCTTAGTTTTTTAACCCTCAGTGATTTACCCCTCAGTATTTTACCCCTCAGTGATTTAACCCTCAATGATTTATCCCTCAGTGATTTACCCCTCAGTGTGTTAGCCCTCAGTGATTTACCCCTCAGTGTTTTACCTCTCATTGATTTACCCCTCAGTGTTTTACCCCATCAGTGATTTACCCCTCAGTATTTTACCCCTCAGTGATTTACCCCTCAGTGATTTACCGCTCAGTGATTTACCACTCAGTGATTTAACCCTCAGTGTTTTACCCCTCAGTGATTTAACCCTCAGTGATTTAATCCTCAGTTTGTTACCCCTCAGTGATTTAACCCTCAGTGCTTAACACGTCAGTGTTTTACAACTCAGTGTTTTACTCCTCAGTGATTTACCCCTCAGTGATTTACCCCTCAGTGATTTACCCCTCAGTCTTTTACCCCTCATTGATTTACCCCTCAGTGTGTTACTCCTCAGTGTTTTAACCCTCAGTGATTTAACCTTCAGTGATTTACCCCTCAGTGATTTACCCCTCAGTGTTTTACCCCTCAGAGATTTGCCACTCAGTGATTTACCCCTCAGTGATTTACCCCTCAGTGATTTACCCCTCAATGTGTTACTCCTCAGTTTTTTACCCCTCAGTGTTTTACCCCTCAGTGTTTTACCCCTCAGTGTTTTGCCCCTCAGTGATTTACCCCTCATTGTTTTGCCCCTCAGTGAATTACCCCTCAGTGATTTACCCCTCAGTGTTTTACCCCTCAGTGATTTACCCCTCAGTGATTTACCCCTCAGTGTTTTGCCCCTCAGTGATTTACCCCTCAGTGTTTTACGCATCAGTGATATATCCCTCAGTGTGTTACCCCTCAGTGTGTTACCCCTCAGAGATTTCGCCCTCAGTGATTTACTCCTCAGTGTTTTACCCCCCAGTGTTTTGCCCCTCAGTGTTTTACCCCTCAGTGTTTTACCGCTCAGTGTTTTGCCCCTCAGTGATTTGCTCCTCAGTGTTTTACCCCTCGGTGTTTTACCCCTCAGTGACTTAGCCCTCAGTATTTTACCCCTCGGTGTTTCAAACCTCAGTGTTTTACCCCTCAGTGTTTTATCCCTCAGTGATTTACCCCTCAGTGTTTTACCCCTCAGTGGTTTACCCCTCAGTGTTGTACACCTCAGAGATTTACCCCTCAGTGTATTACCCCTCAATGATTTATCCCTCAGTGATTTACCCCTCAATGAGTTACCCCTCACTGTTTTTCCCCTCAGTGATTTACCCCTCAATGATTTACCCCTCAGTGTTCTACTCCTCAGTGTTTTACCCCTCAGTGATTTACCCCTCAATGAGTTACCCCTCAGTGTTTTACCCCTCAGTGTTTTACCCCTCAGTGATTTACCCCTCAATGAGTTACCCCTCAGTGTTTTAACCCTCAGTGTGTTTCCCCTCAGTGATCTACCCCTCAATGATTTACCCCTCAGTGTTTTACCCCTCAGTGTTTTACCCCTCAGTGATTTACCCCTCAATGAGTTACCCCTCAGTGTTTTAACCCTCAGTGTTTTACCCCTCAGTGTTTTGCCGCTCAGAGATTTACCTCATTGTTTTGCCCCTCAGTGAATTACCCCTCAGTGATTTACCCCTCAGTGTTTTACTCCTCAGTGATTTACCCCTCAGTGATTTATCCCTCAATGAGTTACCGCTCAGTTTTTTTCCCCTCAGTGATTTACCCCTCAATGTTTTACCCTCAGTGTTTTACCCCTCAGTGATATATCCCTCAGTGATTTATCACTCAGTGACTTAACCCCCAGTTTTTTACCCCTCAGTGTTTTACCCCTCAGTGTTTTACCCCTCAGTGATTTACCCCTCAGTGTTTTCCCCTCAGTGATTTACCCCTCAGTGTTTTACCCCCCAGTTTTTTACTCCTCAGTGTTTTACCCCTCAGTGTTTTCCCCTCAGTGATTTACCCCTCAGTGTTTTACCCCCCAGTTTTTTACTCCTCAGTGTTTTACCCCTCAGTGATTTACCCCTCACTGTTTTATCCCTCAGTGTTTTACCCCTCAATGATTTACCCCTCAGTGTTTTACCCCTCAGTGATTTACCCCTCAGTGTTTTGCCCCTCAGTGATTTACCCCTCAGTGCTTTATCCCTCAGTGATTTACCCCTCAGTGTTTTACCACTCTGTGTTTTACCCCTCAGTGATTTACCCCTCAGTGTTTTACCCCTCAGTGATTTACCCCTGATTGTTTTAGCCCTCAGTGTTTTGCCTCTCAGTGTTTTACCCCTCAGTGTGTTACTCCTCAGTGTTTTACCCCTCAGTGATTTAACCTTCAGTGATTTAACCCTCAGTGATTTACCCCTCAATGATTTACCCCTCAGTGTTTTACCCCTCAGAGATTTGCCCCTAAGTGATTTACCCCTCAGTGATTTACCCCTCAGTGATTTACCCCTCAATGTGTTACTCCTCAGTGTTTTACCCCTCAGTGATTTACCCCTCAGTGTTTTACCCCTCAGTGATTTACCCCTCAGTGATTTACCCCTCAATGTTTTACCCTCAGTGTTTTACCCCTCAGTGATTTACCCCTCAGTGATTTACCCCTCAGTGTTTTACCTCTCAATTATTTACCCCTCAGTGTTTTACCCCTCAGTGATTTACCCCTCAGTGATTTAACCCTCAGTGTTTTGCTCCTCAGTGATTTACCCCTCAGTGTTTTACCCCTCAGTGATTTACCCCTCAGTGATTTGCCCCTCAGAGTTTTACCCCTCAGTTATTTACCCCTCAGTGATTTACCCCTCAGTGTTTTACCCCTCAGTGATTTACCCCTCAGTTATTTTCCCCTCAGTGATTTAACCCTCAGTGTTTTACTCCTCAGTGTTTTACCCCTCAGTGATATAACCTTCATTGATTTAACTCTCAGTATGTTACCCCTCAGTGTTTTACCCCTCAGTGATTTACCCCTCAGTGTTTTACCCCTCAGTGATTTACCCTCAGTGTTTTACCCCTCAGTGATTTACCCCTCAGTGTTTTACCCCTCAGTGTTTTACCCCTCAGTGATTTACCCCTCAGTGTTTTACCCCTCAGTGATTTGCCCCTCAGAATTTTACCCCTCAGTTATTTACCCCTCAGTGATTTACCGCTCAGTGTTTTACCCCTCAGTGCTTTACTCCTCAGTGATTTACTCCTCAGTGATTTACCACTCAGTGATTTACCCCTCAGTGATTTAACCCTCAGTGTGTTACTCCTCAGTGTTTTACCCCTCAGTGATATAACCTTCATTGATTTAACCCTCAGTATGTTACCCCTCAGTGTTTTAATCCTCAGTGATTTACACATCAGTGTTTTACAACTCGGTGATTTTCTCCTCAGTGATTTATCCCTCAGTGTTTTACCCCTCAGTGATTTACCCCTCAGTGTTTTACCCATCAGTGTTTTACCCCTCAGTGATTTACCCCTCGCTGTTTTACCCCTCAGTCTTTTACCCCTCAGTGATTTACCCCTCAGTGTTTTACCCCTCAGTGTTTTACCCCTCAGTGATTTACCGCTCAGTGTTTTACCCTCAGTGTTTTACCCCTCAGTGATATACCCCTCATTGTTTTACCCCTGTGTTTTGCTCCTCAGTGATTTACCCCTCAATGTTTTACCCCTCAGTGATATACCCCTCAGTGATTTATCCCTCAGTGATATACCCCTCAATGTTTTACCCCTTAGTTTTTTAACCCTCAGTGATTTACCCCTCACTGATATACCCCTCAGTGTTTTACCCCTTAGTTTTTTAACCCTCAGTGATTTACCCCTCAGTATTTTACCCCTCAGTGATTTAACCCTCAATGATTTATCCCTCAGTGATTTACCCCTCAGTGTGTTAGCCCTCAGTGATTTACCCCTCAGTGTTTTACCCCATCAGTGATTTACCACTCAGTGATTTAACCCTCAGTGTTTTACCCCTCAGTGATTTACCCCTCAGTGATTTAACCCTCAGTGTGTTATTCCTCAGTGTTTTACCCCTCAGTGAGATAACCTTCATTGATTTAACCCTCAGTATGTTACCCATCAGTGTTTTAACCCTCAGTGATTTACACATCAGTGTTTTACAACTCGGTGATTTTCTCCTCAGTGATTTATCCCTCAGTGTTTTACCCCTCAGTGATTTACCCCTCAGTGATTTACCCCTCAGTGTTTTACCTCTCAGTGATATACCCCTCAGTGATTTACCCCTCAGTGATTTACCCCTCAGTGTTTTGCTCCTCAGTGATTTACCCCTCAGTGTTTTACCCCTCAGTGATTTACCCCTCAGTGATTTACCCCTCAGTGTTTTACCCCTCAGTGATTTGCCCCTCTGAGTTTTACCCCTCAGTTATTTACCCCTCAGTGATTTACCCTTCAGTGTTTTACCCCTCAGTGTTTTACTCCTCAGTGATTTACTCCTCAGTGATTAACCACTCAGTGATTTACCCCTCAGTGATTTAACCCTCAGTGTGTTACTCCTCAGTGTTTTACCCCTCAGTGATATAACCTTCATTGATTTAACCCTCAGTATGTTACCCCTCAGTGTTTTAACCCTCAGTAATTTACACATCAGTGTTTTACAACTCGGTGATTTTCTCCTCAGTGATTTATCCCTCAGTGTTTTACCCCTCAGTGATTTACCCCTCAGTGTTTTACCCCTCAGAGTTTTACCCCTCAGTGTTTTACCCCTCAGTGTTTTACCCCTCAGTGATTTACCCCTCGCTGTTTTACCCCTCAGTCTTTTACCCCTCAGTGATTTACCCCTCAGTGTTTTACCCCTCAGTGTTTTACCCCTCAGTGATTTACCGCTCAGTGTTTTACCATCAGTGTTTTACCCCTCAGTGATATACCCCTCATTGTTTTACACCTGTGTTTTGCTCCTCAGTGATTTACCCCTCAATGTTTTACCCCTCAGTGATATACCCCTCAGTGTTTTACCCCTCAGTGATATATCCCTCAATGTTTTACCCCTTAGTTTATTACCCCTTAGTTTTTTAACACTCAGTGATTTACCACTCAGTGTTTTACTCCTCAGTTTTTTAACACTCAGTGTTTTACCCCTCAGTGTTTTAACCCTCAGTGATCTACCACTCAGTATTTTACCCCTCAGTGATTTATCCCTCAGTGATATACCCCTCAGTGTTTACCCCTTAGTTTTTTAACCCTCAGTGATTTACCCCTCAGTATTTTACGCCTCAGTGATTTAACCCTCAATGATTTATCCCTCAGTGATTTACCCCTCAGTGTGTTAGCCCTCAGTGATTTACCCCTCAGTGTTTTACCTCTCATTGATTTACCCCTCAGTGTTTTACCCCTCAGTGATTTACCCCTCAGTATTTTACCCCTCAGTGATTTACCCCTCAGTGATTTACCGCTCAGTGATTTAACAGTCAGTGATTTAACCCTCAGTGATTTAACCCTCAGTTTGTTACCCCTCAGTGATTTAACCCTCAGTGCTTAACACGTCAGTGTTTTACAACTCAGTGTTTTACCCCTCAGAGATTTGCCCCTCAGTGATTTACCCCTCAGTGATTTACCCCTCAGTGATTTACCCCTCAATGTGTTACTCCTCAGTGTTTTACCCCTCAGTGATTTAATCTTCAGTGATTTAACCCTCAGTATGTTCCCCCTCAGTGTTTTAACCCTCAGTAATTTACACATCAGTGTTTTACAACTCGGTGATTTTCTCCTCAGTGATTTATCCCTCAGTGTTTTACCCCTCAGTGATTTACCCCTCAGTGTTTTACCCCTCAGTGATTTACCCTTCAGAGTTTTACCCCTCAGTGTTTTACCCCTCAGTGATTTACCCCTCAGTATTTTACCCCTCAGTGATTTTCTCCTCAGTGATTTACCCCTCAGTGTTTTGCTCCTCAGTGATTTACCCCTCAATGTTTTACCCCTCAGTGATATACCCCTCAGTGTTTTACCCCTCAGTGATATACTCCTCAATGTTTTACCCCTTAGTTTTTTACCCTTCAGTGTTTTACCTCTCAGTGATTTACCCCTCAGTGTTTTACCCCTCAGTGTTTTACCCCTCAGTGATTTACCCCTCAGTGATTTACCCCTCAGTGTTTTACCCCTCAGTGATTTACCCCTCAGTGATTTACCCCTCAGTGTTTTACCCCTCAGTGATTTACCCCTCAGTGATTTACCCCTCAGTGTTTTACCCCTCAGTGATTTACCCCTCCGTGTTTTACCCTTCAGTGATTTACCCCTCAGTGATTTACCCCTCAGTGTTTTACCCCTCAGTGTTTTGCTCCTCAGTGATTTACCCCTCAGTGTTTTACCCCTCAGTGATTTACCCCTCAGTGATTTACGCCTCAGTGATTTACCCCTCAGTGATTTACCCCTCAGTGATTTACCCCTCAGTGTTTTGCTCCTCAGTGATTTACCCGTCAGTGATTTACCCCTCAGTGATTTACCCCAGTGTTTTACCCCTTAGTGTTTTACCCCTCAATGTTTTACCCCTCAGTGATATTCCCCTCAGTGTTTTACCACTCTGTGATATACCCCTCAATGTTTTACCCCTTAGTTTTTTATCCCTTAGTTTTTTAACACTCAGTGATTTACCCCTCAGTGTTTTACCCCTCAGTGTTTTACCTCTCAGTGATTTACCCCTCAGTGTTTTACCCCTCAGTGATTTACCCCTCAGTGTTTTACCCCTCAGTGATTTACCCCTCAGTGTTTTGCTCCTCAGTGATTTACCCCTCAGTGATATACCCCTCAGTGATTTAACCCTCAGTGATTTAACCCTCAGTGTGTTACCCCTCAGTGTGTTACCCCTCAGTGTTTTAACCCTCAGTGATTTACACGTCAGTGTTTTACAACTCAGTGTTTTACCCCTCAGTGATTTACCCCGAAGTGTTTTACCCCTCAGTGATTTACCCCTCAGTGATTTACCCCTCGGTGATTTACCCCTCAGTGTTTTATCCCTCAGTGATTTAACCCTCAGTGATTTAACCCTCAGTGTGTTACCCCTCAGTCTTTTAACCCTCAGCGATTTACACGTCAGTGTTTTACAACTCAGTGTTTTACCCCTCAGTGATTTACCCCTCACTGTTTTGCTCCTCACTGATTTACCCCTCAGTGTTTTACTCCTCAGTGTTTTTCCCCTCAGTGTTTTAACCCTCAGTGTGTTACCCCTCAGTGATTTACCCCTCAGTGATTTACCCCTCAGTGTTTTACTCCTCAGTGTTTTTCCCCTCAGTGTTTTACCCCTCAGTGTGTTACCCCTCAGTGATTTACCCCTCAGTGATTTACCCCTCAGTGTTTTACCCCTCAGTGACTTACCCCTCAGTGATTTACCCCTCAGTGTTTTACCCCTCAGTGATTTAACCCTCAGTGATTTAACCCTCAGTGTGTTACCCCTCAGTGTTTTAACCCTCAGTGATTTACACGTCAGTGTTTTACAACTCAGTGATTTACCCCTCAGTGTTTTGCTCCACAGTGATTTACCCCTCAATGTTTTACCCCTCAGTGATATACCCCTCAGTGTTTTACCCCTCAGTGATATACCCCTCAGTGTTTACCCCTTAGTTTTTTAACCCTCAGTGATTTACCCCTCACTGATATACCCCTCAGTGTTTTACCCCTTAGTTTTTTAACCCTCAGTGATTTACCCCTCAGTATTTTACCCCTCAGTGATTTACCCCTCAGTATTTTACCCCTCAGTGATTTACCCCTCAGTATTTTACCCCTCAGTGATTTACCCCTCAGTGATTTACCCCTCAGTGATTTACCACTCAGTGAATTAAACCTCAGTGTTTTACCCCTCAGTGATTTAACCCTCAGTGATTTAACCCTCAGTTTGTTACCCCTCAGTGATTTAACCCTCAGTGCTTAACACGTCAGTGTTTTACAACTCAGTGTTTTACCCCTCAGTGATTTACCCTTAAGTGATTTTCCCATCTGTGATTTACCCCTCAGTGTTTTGCTCCTCAATGACTTACCCCTCAGTGATTTACCCCTCAGTGTTTTGCTCCTCAGTGATTTACCCCTCAGTGTTTTACCCCTCAGTGTTTTATCCCTCAGTGATTTACCCCTCAGTGATTTACCCCTCAATGTTTTACCCTCAGTGTTTTACCCCTCAGTGATTTACCCCTTAGTGTTTTACCCCTCAGTGATTTACCCCTCAGTGTTTTACCCCTCAGTGATTTACCCCTCAGTGTTTTACCCCTCAGTGTTTTGCTCCTCAGTGATTTACCCCTAAGTGTTTTACCCCTCAGTGATTTACCCTTCAGTGATTTACCCCTCAGTGATTTATCCCTCAGTGATATACCCCTCAGTGATTTATCCCTCAGTGATATACACCTCAGTGTTTTAACACTTAGTTTTTTAACCCTCAGTGATTTACCCCTCAGTAATTTACCCATCAGTGATTTAACCTTCAATGATTTATCCCTCCGTGATTTACTCCTCAGTGTGTTAGCCCTCAGTGATTTACCCCTCAGTGTTTTACCCCTCAGTGATTTACCCCTCAGTGTTTTACCTCTCAGTGTGTTACCCCTCAATGATTTATCCCTCAGTGATTTACCCCTGTGTTTTACCCCTCAGTGTGTTACCCCTCAATGATTTATCCCTCTGATTTACCCCTCAGTGTGTTAGCCCTCAATGATTTATCCCTCTGATTTACCCCTCAGTATTTTACCCCTCAGTGATTTAACCCTCAGTGATTTGCCCCTCAGTGTGTTACCCCTCAATGATTTATCCCTTAGTGTGTTACCCTCAGTGATTTACCCCTCAGTGATTTACCCCTCAGTGTGTAACCCCTCAGTGTTTTACCCCTCAGTGATTTAACCCTCAGTGATTTAACCCTCAGTGTGTTACCCCTCAGTGTTTTAACCCTCAGTGATTTACACGTCAGTGTTTTACAACTCAGTGTTTTACCCCTCAGTGATTTACCCCTCAGTGTTTTACCCCTCAGTGTTTTGCTCCTCAGTGATTTACCCCTCAGTGTTTTACCCCTCAGTGGTTTACCCCTCAGTGATTTATCCCTCAGTGATATACCCCTCAGTGATTTAACCCTCAGTGCTATACCCCTCAGTGTTTTAACACTTAGTTTTTTAACCCTCAGTGTTTTACCCCTCAGTGATTTATCCCTCAGTGATATACCCCTCAGTGATTTAACCCTCAGTGCTATACCCCTCAGTGTTTTAACACTTAGTTTTTTAACCCTCAGTGATTTACTCCTCAATGATTTATCCCTCAGTGTGTTACCCCTCAATGATTTATCCCTCAGTGTGTTACCCCTCAGTGATTTACCCCTCAGTATTTTACCCCTCAGTGATTTAACCCTCAGTGATTTACCCCTCAGTGTGTTACCCCTCAATGATTTATCCCTCAGTGTGTTACCCCTCAGTGATTTACCACTCAGTGATTTACCCCTCAGTGTGTTACCCCTCAGTGATTTACCCCTCAGTGATTTACCCCTCAGTGTGTTACCCCTCAGTGTTTTACCCCTCAGTGATTTAACCCTCAGTGATTTACCCCTCAGTGTTTTGCTCCTCAGTGATTTACCCCTCAGTGGTTTACCCCAGTGTTTTACCCTTCAGTGTTTTATCCCTCAGTGATTTACCCCTCAATGTTTTGCCCCTCAGTGATATACCCCTCAGTGTTTACCCCTTAGTTTTTTAACCCTCAGTGATTTACCCCTCACTGATGTACCCCTCAGTGTTTTACCCCTTAGTTTTCTAACCCTCAGTGATTTACCCCTCAGTATTTTACCCCTCAGTGATTTAACCCTCAATGATTTATCCCTCAGTGATTTACCCCTCAGTGTGTTAGCCCTCAGTGATTTGCCCCTCAGTGTTTTACCTCTCATTGATTTACCCCTCAGTGTTTTACCCCTCAGTGATTTACCCCTCAGTATTTTACCTCTCAGTGATTTACCCCTCAGTGATTTACCCCTCAGTGATTTACCGCTCAGTGATTTAACCCTCAGTGTTTTACCACTCAGTGATTTAACCCTCAGTGATTTAACCTTCAGTTTGTTACCCCTCAGTGATTTAATCCTCAGTGCTTAACACGTCAGTGTTTTACAACTCAGTGTTTTACCCCTCAGTGATTTACCCCTAAGTGATTTACCCCTCAGTGATTTACCCCTCAGTGTTTTGCTCCTCAATGATTTACCCCTCAGTGATTTACCCCTCAGTGTTTTGCTCCTCAGTGATTTACCCCTCAGTGTTTTACCCCTCAGTGTTTTACCTCTCAGTGAATTACCCCTCAGTGTTTTACCCCTCAGTGATTTACCCCTCAGTGTTTTACCCCTCAGTGATTTACCCCTCAGTGATTTACCCCTCAGTGATTTACCCCTCTGTGATTTACCCCTCAGTGTTTTGCTCCTCAGTGTTTTACTCCTCAGTGATTTACCCCTCAGTGATTTACCCCTCAGTGATTTACCCCTCAGTGTTTTATCCCTCAGTGATTTACCCCTCAGTGATTTACCCCTCAGTGTTTTGCTCCTCAGTGATTTACCCGTCAGTGATTTACTCCTTAGTGTTTTACCGCTCAATGTTTTACCCCTCAGTGATATTCCCCTCAGTGTTTTACCCCTCTGTGATATACCCCTCAATGTTTTACCCCTTAGTTTTTTATTCCTTTGTTTTTTAACACTCAGTGATTTACCCCTCGGTGTTTTACCCCTCAGTGTTTTAACTCTCAGTGATTTACTCCTCAGTATTTTACCTCTCAGTGATTTATCCCTCAGTGATATACCCCTCAGTGATTTACCCCTCAGTGATATACCCCTCAGTGTTTTAACACTTAGTTTTTAACCCTCAGTGATTTACCCCTCAGTATTTTACCCATCAGTGATTTAACCCTGAATGATTTATCCCTCCGTGATTTACTCCTCAGTGATTTACCCCTCAGTAATTTACCCCTCAGTGTTTTACCCCTCAGTGATTTACCCCTGAATATTTTACCTCTCAGTGATTTGCCCCTCAGAGTTTTACCCCTCTGTGATTTACCCCTCAGTGATTTGCCCCTCAGCATTTTACCCCTCAGTGATTTACCCCTCAGTGATTTACCCCTCAGTGATTTACCCCTCAGTGATTTACCCCTCAGTGTTTTGCTCCTCAGTGTTTTACTCCTCAGTGATTTACCCCTCGGTGATTTACCCCTCAGTGATTTAACCCTCAGTGATTTACCCCTCAGTGTTTTGCTCCTCAGTGATTTACCCCTCAGTGATTTACCCCTCAGTGTTTTACTCCTCAGAGATTTACCCCTCAGTGTTTTACCCCTCAGTGTTTTGCCCCTCAATGATTTAACCCTGAGTGATTTACCCCTCAGCGATTTACCCCTCAGTGATTTACCCCTCAGTGTTTTGCCCCCTGAAGTTTTACCCTTCTGTGCTTTACCCCTCGGTATTTTGCCTCAGTGGGAGCAGTGATCCATCACACAGGTAGCTGTGGTCAGCTTTGCATCCCTATAATGCAAATCTATTTACGAGCACCATAATGTCACCTCCGTGGTCAAATAACAAAATGTCATGTAACAAAATGTTACTTCACAAAATGTCACTCAACAAAATGTCACATAACACAGTGTTACAAACACACTTAATAATATGACATTTTAAAGAAAAACATGTGATTGAATTTCTATAGTGCCTTTCATAGATTCATTAAAAAAATTTACCGAACAGAAGGAAAGCATTTTGGCCCATTGTGTTCGTGCCGGTCAACCAAGAGCTTTGCAGACTCATCCCACATTCCAGCTCTTGGTCCGTAGCCTTGTAGGTTGCAGTACTTCGAGTGCTCATCCAACTATTTTTTCATTGCAGTTGACGTTCTGCCGCTACCATCCTTTCAAACAGTGAGTTCCAGACCCCCACCACCCTCTTGGTGAAAAAATTTTCCCTCATATCTCCTCTAAACCTCCCACTAATTACTTTCAATCTATGCCCCCCTGGTTATTGAACTCTCTGCCAAGGGAAACAGGGCCTTCTTATCAACTTTATCGAGGACCCTCATAATTTTATACACCTCAATCAGGTCTCCCCTCAGCCTCCTCTGATCCAAAGAAAGCAGACCCAGCATCTCTAGACTTTCCCCACAGCCAAAATGCCCCAGTCCAGGCAACATTCTTGTAAATCTTCTCTGTACCCTCTCCAGTGCAATCACATGTTTCCTGTAATATGGTGACCAGAACTGCACTCAGGACTCCAGCTGCGGCCTAACCAGTATTTTATGCAGTTCAAGCATAACTTCCTTGATCTTGTATTCTATCATCATCATCATCATCATCATCATCATCATCATGCCCTGACTAATAAAGGCAAGGATTCTGTATGCCTTCTTAACCACCTTTTTTACCTGGCCTGCTACCTTCAGGGATCGGTGGACATGCACTCCAAGATCCCTTTGTTCCTCTACACTGTCCAGTGTCGTACCATTTATTGTGTATTCCCTCGCCTTGTTAGACCTCCCCAAATGTATTACCTCACACTTATCCGGATTGAATTCCATTTGTCACTGTTCTACCCACCTGACCAGTACAATGATATCTTTCTGCTGTCCGCAGCTTTCTTCTTCATTATCAACCACACAGCCTGTGTGGTGTCATCTATAAACTTCTTAATCATACCCCCAACATTCAAACCCAGGTCATTGATGTATACCACAAAAAGCAAGGGACCCAGCACTGAGCCCTGCAGAACCCCACTGGATACAGCCTTCCAGTCACAAAAACACCCATCAACCATTACCCTTTGCTTCCTGCCTCTGAGTCAATTTTGGATCCAATTTGCCACTTTACACTCGATAACATGGGTTTTTACTTTCCTGACCAGTCTGCCATGTGGGACCTTATCAAAAGCCTTGCTAAAATCCATATACACTACATCATATGCACTGCCCTCATCGAGCCTCCTGGTTACCTCCTCGAAAAATTCAAATCAAGTTCGTCCAACACGACCTTCCCTTAACAAATCCATGCTGACTGTCCCTGATTAATCCATGTCTTTCAAAATGAAAACTTATCCTGTCCCTCAGGATTTTTTCCAATAATTTTCCCAGCACTGAGGTTAGGCTGACTGATCTGTAATTACTCCGTCTATCCCTTTCTCTCTTTTTAAATAAAGGTCCAACATTAGCAGTCCTCCAGTCCTCTGGCACCAAACCTGTAGCCAAAGGGGATTGGGAAATGATGGTCAGAGTCTCTGCTATTTCCTCTTTTGCTTCTCTTAACAGCCTGGGATACATTTCATCCGGGCCTGGGGATTTATCCACTTTTGAAGCTGCTAAGCCGCTTAATACTTCCTCTCTCACTATGTTTATCTCAGCTAATATATCACACCCCTCCTCCCTCATTGCAAAGTCTTCATCGCCTCTCTCTTTTGTGAAAACAGTATTCATTAAGAATCATAACCACGTCTTCAGCCTCCACACACAGATTTCCTTTATGGTCTCTAATAGGCCCCACTCTTTCTCTAGTTATCCTCTTGCTCTTAATATATTTCTAAAACATCTTTGGGTTTTCCCTGATTTTACTTGCCAATATTCTTTCATGCTCTCTCTTTGCTTTCCTGATATTTTTTTAATTGCACCCCTGCACTTCTTATATTCCTCTAGAGTTTCTGCAGTGTTGAGTTCTCGGTATCTGTCATAAGTCTCCCTTTTTCCCTTATCTTACCCTGTATATCCCTTGACATCCAGCGGGCTCTAGATTTCTCAGCCACTTACTTTTTTTAAGGGTACACATTTGCTCTGTACGCTTAGGATCTCCTCATTGAATGCTTCCCTCTGCTCTGACACTGATTTACCATCAAGTTGCCGTTTCCAGTCCACTTTGGCTAAATCCCATCTCAGCTCAGCAAAATAAGCTTTACCCCAAATGAGAACTTTTATTCCTGGTCCCCCTTTGTCCTTTTCCATAATTACCTTAAATCTTACTGAATTATGAGCACGAGCACCAAAATGCTCTCCCATTGATACCCCTTCCACTGCCCCTCTTCATTCCCCAAAAACAAGTCCAGAACCGCCCCCTCCCTTGTTGGGCTCGTTACATACTGGCTAAAGAAGTTCTCCTGAATGCATATTAGGAATTCCGCACCCTCTGTATCATTCACATTACCTTTTTCGCAGTTACTATTAGGGAAGTTGAAATCCCCCACTATTACAGCTCTATAGTTTTTGCACTTTGCACCAATTTGCGCACATACTTATTCTGCTATCTCACTCTGAATCTTTGGGGGTCTACAGCACACTCCCAGTAGTGTTATTGCCCCTTTTTTGTTCTTTAATTCAACCCATATGGCCTTGTTTCATGATCCCTCGAACATATCATCCCTTCTCACAGCTGTAATTGTTTCTTTAATCAATACTGTGACCCCCTCGCCCCCCCCCCGCCGCCTCCCCCCCACCCCGCTCTGTATCCCGTCTGAAAACCCGTTAACCTGGACCTCAGGACCTTTCAAGACCTCAGGTTGTCGCAAAACGCATTACAGCCAATTAAATACTTTTAAAGTGTAGACACAGTTATAAAGTAGGAAATGCAACATAGATTTATAAGTTTCTTAAATTCTGTTTCCTCTCCTGTGGAGTTTCAGTCAGCATTCCCCCTCCCGTCACCCCCACACATCCCAGAGCTGCACCCTGTTTATTGAGAGGAGGGTCCAGTAATAGAAACATAGAAACATAGAAAATAGGTGCAGGAGCAGGCCATTCAGCCCTTCTAGCCTGCACCGCCATTCAATGAGTTCATGGCTGAACATGAAACTTCAGTACCCCCTTCCTGCTTTCTCGCCATAACCCTTGATCCCCCGAGTAGTAAGGACTTCATCTAACTCCCTTTTGAATATATTTAGTGAATTGGCCTCAACTACTTTCTGTGGTAGAGAATTCCACAGGTTCACCACTCTCTGGGTGAAGAAGTTTCTCCTCATCACGGTCCTAAATGGCTTACCCCTTATCCTCAGACTGTGACCCCTGGTTCTGGACTTCCCCAACATTGGGAACATTCTTCCTGCATCTAACCTGTCGAAACCCGTCAGAATTTTAAATATTTCCATGAGGTCCCCTCTCATTCTTCTGAACTCCAGTGAATATAAGCCCAGTTGATCCAGTCTTTCTTGATAGGTCAGTCCCGCCATCCCGGGAATCAGTCTGGTGAATCTTCGCTGCACTCCCTCAATAGCAAGAATGTCCTTCCTCAAGTTAGGAGACCAAAACTGTACACAATACTCCAGGTGTGGCCTCACCAAGGCCCTGTACAACTGTAGCAACACCTCCCTGCCCCTGTACTCAAATCCCCTCGCTATGAAGGCCAACATGCCATTTGCTTTCTTAACCGCCTGCTGTACCTGCATGCTAACCTTCAATGATTGATGTACCATGACACCCAGGTCTCGTTGCACCTTCCCTTTTCCTAATCTGTCACCATTCAGATAATAGTCTGTCTCTCTGTTTTTACCACCAAAGTGGATAACCTCACATTTATCCACATTATACTTCATCTGCCATGCATTTGCCCACTCACCTAACCTATCCAAGTCACTCTGCAGCCTAATAGCATCCTCCTTGCAGCTCACACTGCCACCCAACTTAGTGTCATCCGCAAATTTGGAGATACTGCATTTAATCCCCTTGTCTAAATCATTAATGTACAATGTAAACAGCTGGGGCCCCAGCACAGAACCTTGCGGCACCCCACTAGTCACTGCCTGCCATTCTGAAAAGTACCCGTTTACTCCTACTCTTTGCTTCCTGTCTGACAACCAGTTCTCAATCCACGTCAGCACACTACCCCCAATCCCATGTGCTTTAACTTTGCACATTAATCTCTTGTGTGGGACCTTGTCGAAAGCCTTCTGAAAGTCCAAATATACCACATCAACTGGTTCTCCTTTGTCCACTCTACTGGAAACATCCTCAAAAAATTCCAGAAGATTTGTCAAGCATGATTTCCCTTTCACAAATCCATGCTGACTTGGACCTATCATGTCACCATTTTCCAGATGCACTGCTATGACATCCTTAATAATTGATTCCATCATTTTACCCACTACTGAGGTCAGGCTGACCGGTCTATAATTCCCTGTTTCCTCTCTCCCTCCTTTTTTAAAAAGTGGGGTTACATTGGCTACCCTCCACTCCATAGGAACTGATCCAGAGTCAATGGAATGTTGGAAAATGACTGTCAGTGCATCCGCTATTTCCAAGGCCACCTCCTTAAGTACTCTGGGATGCAGTCCATCAGGCCCTGGGGATTTATCGGCCTTCAATCCCATCAATTTCTCCAACACAATTTCCCGACTAATAAAGATTTCCCTCAGTTCCCCCTCCTTACTAGACCCTCTGACCCCTTTTATATCGGAAGGTTGTTTGTATCCTCCTTCGTGAATACCGGACCAAAGTACTTGTTCAATTGGTCTGCCATTTCTTTGTTCCCCGTTATGACTTCCCCTGATTCTGACTGCAGGGGACCTACGTTTGTCTTTACTAACCTTTTTCTCTTTACATACCTATAGAAACTTTTGCAATCCGCCTTAATGTTCCCTGCAAGCTTCTTCTCGTACTCCATTTTCCCTGCCCGAATCAAACCCTTTGTCCTCCTCTGCTGAGTTCTAAATTTCTCCCAGTCCCCAGGTTCGCTGCTATTTCTGGCCAATTTGTATGCCACTTCCTTGGCTTTAACACAATCCCTGATTTCCCTAGATAGCCACGGTTGAGCCACCTTCCCTTTTTTATTTTTACGCCAGACAGGAATGTACAATTGTTGTAATTCATCCATGCGGTCTCTAAATGTCTGCCATTGCCCATCCACAGTCAACCCCCTAAGTATCATTCGCCAATCTATCCTAGCCAATTCACGCCTCATACCTTCAAAGTTACCCTTCTTTAAGTTCTGGACCATGGTCTCTGAATTTACTGTTTCATTCTCCATCCTAATGCAGAATTCCACCATATTATGGTCACTCTTCCCCAAGGGGCCTCGCACAATGAGATTGCTAATTAATCCTCTCTCATTACACAACACCCAGTCTAAGATGGCCTCCCCCCTAGTTGGTTCCTCAACATATTGGTCTAGAAAACCATCCCTTATGCACTCCAGGAAATCCTCCTCCACCGTATTGCTTCCAGTTTGGCTAGCCCAATCTATGTGCACATTAAAGTCACCCATTATAACTGCTACACCTTTATTGCATGCACCCCTAATTTCCTGTTTGATGCCCTCCCCAACATCCCTATTACTGTTTGGAGGTCTGTACACAACTCCTACTAACGTTTTTTGCCCTTTGGTGTTCTGCAGCTCTACCCATATAGATTCCACATCATCCAAGCTAATGTCTTTCCTAACTATTGCATTAATCTCCTCTTTAACCAGCAATGCTACCCCACCTCCTTTTCCTTTTATTCTATCCTTCCTGAATGTTGAATACCCCTGAATGTTGAGTTCCCAGCCCTGATCATCCTGGAGCCACGTCTCCATAATCCCAATCACATCATATTTGTTAACATCTATTTGCACAATTAATTCATCCACCTTATTGCGGATACTCCTTGCATTAAGACACAAAGCCTTCAGGCTTGTTTTTTTAACACCCTTTGTCCTTTTAGAATGTTGCTTTACAGTGGCCCTTTTTGTTCTTTGCCTTGGGTTTCTCTGCCCTCCACTTTTCCTCATCTCCTTTCTGTCTTTTGCTTTTGCCTCCTTTTTGTTTCCCTCTGTCTCCCTGCATTGGTTCCCATCCCCCTGCCATATTAGTTTAAATCCTCCCCAACAGCACTAGCAAACACTCCCCCTAGGACATTGGTTCCGGTCCTGCCCAGGTGCAGACCGTCCGGTTTGTACTGGTCCCACCTCCCCCAGAACCGGTCCCAATGCCCCAGGAATTTGAATCCCTCCCTGCTGCACCACTGCTCAAGCCACGTATTCATCTGCGCTATCCTGCAATTCCTACTCTGACTATCACGTGGCACTGGTAGCAATCCCGAGATTACTACTTTTGAGGTCCTACTTTTTAATTTAGCTCCTAGCTCCTTAAATTCGTTTCGTAGGACCTCATCCCTTTTTTTACCTATGTCGTTGGTACCAATGTGCACCACGAAAACTGGCTGTTCTCCCTCCCATTTCAGAATGTCCTGCACCCGCTCCGAGACATCCTTAACCCTTGCACCAGGGAGGCAACATACCATCCTGGAGTCTCGGCGTACCAATAGATCACGATGTAACCAGTGGATAAAAAAATATGCTCGTTCTCATCCTGTGGGTACAAACATGGTCAGCTCCTAATCAGGCTTTAATGCTTCCCAGGAAAGGGCCAGCTACAATAATGCTGTCTTGGAACAGCGGTAATGTGGTATCACTGTCTGTGAAAAAGAGTCAAAGTAATATTGTCGAGGTAGAAAATGGTGGTGAATATTGGACTAGTTATATTTTACGAATAGTAATCCAGAGACCTGGACTAGTAATCCAATGTCCTGGACTAGTGATCCAATTGCTGGACTAGTAATCCAGTGTCCTGGACAAGTAATCCAATGTCCTGGACTAGTAATCCACTATCCTGGACTAGTGATCCAGAGACCTGGACTAGTAATCCAATGTCCTGGACTAGTAATTCAGAGACCTGGACTAGTAATCCAATGTCCTGGACTAATGAACCAGACACCTGGATGAGTAATCCAATGTCCTGTACTAGTAATCCAATGTACTGGACTAGTGATCCAGAGACCTGGACTAGTAATCCAATGTCCTGGACTAATGATCCAGAAACCTGGACTTGGAATCCAATTTCTCGACTAGTAATCCAATATCCTGGACTAGTGATCCAGAGACCTGGGCTAGTAATGCAATGTCCTGGACTAGTGATCCAGAGACCTGGGTTAGTAACCCAATGTCCTTGACTAGTGATCCAGAGATCTGGAATAGTAATCCAATGTCCTGGACTAGTAATCCAATGTCCTGGCCTAATGATCCAGAGACCTGGACTAGTAATCCTGACAACTGGACAAGAAATCAAGGGAACTGGACTCGTAATCCAGAGACCTGGACTAGTAATCCAGTGCCCTGGACTAGTGATCAAGAGACATGGACTAGTAATCCAATATCCTGGACTAGTAATCCAATGCCCTGGACTAATGATCCAGAGACCTTGACTCGTAATCCAGTGTCCTGGACGAGTGATCCAGACACCTGGACTAGTAACCCAGGGAATAGAGCTTGTAATCCAGACACCTGGACTAGTAATCCAATGTACTGGACTAGTAATCCAGAGGCCTGGACTAATAATCCAATGTCCTGGACTAGTAATCCAGAGACCTGGATTAGTGTTCCAATGTCCTGGACTAGTAATCCAATGTACTGGATGAGTAATTCAGAGGCCTGGACTAGTAATCCAAATTCCTGGATTAGTAATCCAATTTACTGGACTCGTTATCAAGAGATCTGGACTAGTAATCCAGTGTCCTGGACTAGAAATTCCAATGTACCGGACTAGTAATCCAATGTCCTGGACTAGTAATCCAATGTCCAGGACCAATAATCCAATGCACTGGACGAGTAATTCAAAGTCCTGGACTAGTAATCCAGAGACCTGCACTCGTGGTCCAATGGACTGGACTAGTGATCCAATTTTTGGACTAGTGATCCAGAGACCTGGACTAGTAATCCAGGGACCAGGACTAGTAATCCAGACACCTGGACTAGTAACCCAGGGACCAGAGCTAGTAATCCAGAGACCTGGACAAGTAAGTCAACATCCAGGACTAGTAATCCAATGTCCTGGACTAGTAATCCAATATACTGGACGAGTAATTCAGAGGCCTGGACTAGTAATCCAATTCCTGGACTAGTAATCAAGAGACCTGGACTAGTAATCAATTGCCCTGGACTAGTAATCCAGTGTCCTGGACTAGTAATCCAATGTCCTGGACTCGTTATCAAGAGATCTGGACCAGTAATCCAGTGTCCTGGACTAGAAATTCCAATGTACCGGACGAGTAATCCAATGTCCTCGACTAGTGATCCAGTGACCTGGACAAGTAATCCAATGTCCTGGACTAGTAATACAGAGACCTGGACTAGTAATCCAAAGCACTGGACAAGTAATCCAATGTCCTGGACTAGTAATCCAGTGACCTGGACTATTAATCCAATGTAATCCAGAGACCTGGACTAGTAATCCAGACACCTGGACTAGTGATCCAATGTCCTGGACAAGTAATCCAGTGTCCTGGGCTAATGATTCAGAGACCTGCACCAGTAATCCAATGTGCTGGACTAGTGATCCAATTTGCTGGACTAGTGATCCAGAGACCTGGACTACTAATTAAATGGCCTGGACTAGTGCTGCAGTCAGCTGGACTAGTAATCCAGGGACCAGGATGAGTAATCCAGAGAACTGGATTGGTAATCCAATTTCCTGAACTCGTAATCTATACACCTGGACTAGTAATCCAGAGCTCTGGACTCGTAATCCAATGTCATGGGCTAGTAATCCAATGTCCTGGACTAGTGATCCAGGGACCTGGACGAGTAATCCAGAGATCTGGACGAGCAATCCAATGTCATTGGCTAGTAATCCAATGCCCTGGTCTAGTACTCCAGGGACCTGGACTAGTAACCCAATGTTCTGAACTACTAATCCAGAGACCTACACTAGTAATCAAAATCTCTGGAATAGTAATCTACTGTCCTGGACTAGTAATCCAATGCCCTGGACTATTAATCCAGTGTCCTGGACGAGTAATCCAATTTACTGGACTATTTACCCAGAGTCCTGGACTAGTAAACCAATGTCCTAGACTAGTGATCCAGAGACCTGGACTAGTAATCCAGAGATCTGGATGAGTAATCCAATGTACTGGACTAGTAATCCAGAGATCTGGACGAGTAATGCAATGTCCTGGACAGGCAATGCAATGTCCTCGACTAGTAATCCAGAGATCTGGACTAATATTCCAATATCCTGGACTAATGATCCAGAGACCAGGACTAGTAATCCAGAGATCTGGATGAGTAATCCAATGTACTGGACTAGTAATCCAGAGACCTGGACTAGTAATCCAGAGATCTGGATGAGTAATCCAATGTACTGGACTAGTAATCCAGAGACCTGGACTAGTAATGCAATGTCCTGGACAGGTAATGCAATGTCCTCGACTAGTAATCCAGAGATCTGGACTAATATTCCAATATTCTGGACTAATGGTCCAGAGACCTGGACGAGTAATCCAGAGGCCTGGACTAGTAATCCAATGCACTTGGCTAGTAATCCAGACACCTGGACTAGTAAGCCATTGTACTGGACTAATGATCCAGATATCTGGACTAGTAATCCAATGCCCTGGACTATTAATCCAGTGTCCTGGATGAGTAATCCAATTTACTGGACTATTTACCCAGAGTCCTGGACTAGTAAACCAATGTCCTAGACTAGTGATCCAGAGACCTGGACTAGTAATCCAGAGATCTGGATGAGTAATCCAATGTACTGGACTAGTAATCCGAAGACCTTGACTAGTAATCCAATGTCCTCGACTAGTAATCCAGAGATCTGGACGAGTAATGCAATGTCCTGGACAGGTAATGCAATGTCCTCGACTAGTAATCCAGAGATCTGGACTAATATTCCAATATCCTGGACTAATGATCCAGAGACCTGGACTAGTAATCCAGAGGCCTGGACTAGTAATCCAATGCACTTGGCTAGTAATCCAGACACCTGGACTAGTAATGCAGAGATCTGGACTAGTAAACCAATGTCCTAGACTAGTGATCCAGAGACCTGGACTAGTAATCCAGAGATCTGGATGAGTAATCCAATGTACTGGACTAGTAATCCGAAGACCTTGACTAGTAATCCAATGTCCTCGACTAGTAATCCAGAGATCTGGACGAGTAATGCAATGTCCTGGACAGGTAATGCAATGTCCTCGACTAGTAATCCAGAGATCTGGACTAATATTCCAATATCCTGGACTAATGATCCAGAGACCTGGACTAGTAATCCAGAGGCCTGGACTAGTAATCCAATGCACTTGGCTAGTAATCCAGACACCTGGACTAGTAATGCAGAGATCTGGACTAGTAATCCAATGTCCTGGACTCGTGATCTAGAGACATGGACTAGTAATCCAGAGGCATGGAAAAGTAATCCAATGTCCTGGATGAGTGATCTAGAGACCTGGACTCGTAATCCAATGTCTTGGATGAGAATCCGATGTCCTGGACTACTAATCCAGAGACCTGGACTAGTGATCCAATCTACTGGACTAGTTATCCAGAGACCTGGGCTAGTATCCAATGTCCGAGACTAGTAATCCGAAAACCTGGACAAGTAATCCAATGTCCTAGACTAGTAATCCAGAGAAGTGGACTAGTAATGCAATGTCCTGGACAAGTAATGCAATGTCCTCGACTAGTAATCCAGTGATCTGGACTAATATTCCAATATCCTGGACTAATGATCCAGAGACCTGGACGAGTAATCCAGAGGCCTGGACTAGTAATCCAATGCACTTGGCTAGTAATCCAGACACCTGGACTAGTAAGCCATTGTACTGGACTAATGATCCAGATATCTGGACTAGTAATCCAATGCCCTGGACTATTAATCCAGTGTCCTGGACGAGTAATCCAATTTACTGGACTATTTACCCAGAGTCCTGGACTAGTAAACCAATGTCCTAGACTAGTGATCCAGAGACCTGGACTAGTAATCCAGAGATCTGGATGAGTAATCCAATGTACTGGACTAGTAATCCGAAGACCTTGACTAGTAATCCAATGTCCTCGACTAGTAATCCAGAGATCTGGACGAGTAATGCAATGTCCTGGACAGGTAATGCAATGTCCTCGACTAGTAATCCAGAGATCTGGACTAATATTCCAATATCCTGGACTAATGATCCAGAGACCTGGACTAGTAATCCAGAGGCCTGGACTAGTAATCCAATGCACTTGGCTAGTAATCCAGACACCTGGACTAGTAATGCAGAGATCTGGACTAGTAATCCAATGTCCTGGACTCGTGATCTAGAGACATGGACTAGTAATCCAGAGGCATGGAAAAGTAATCCAATGTCCTGGATGAGTGATCTAGAGACCTGGACTAGTAATCCAATGTCTTGGATGAGAATCCGATGTCCTGGACTACTAATCCAGAGACCTGGACTAGTGATCCAATCTACTGGACTAGTTATCCAGAGACCTGGGCTAGTATCCAATGTCCGAGACTAGTAATCCGAAAACCTGGACAAGTAATCCAATGTCCTAGACTAGTAATCCAGAGAAGTGGACTAGTAATGCAATGTCCTGGACAAGTAATGCAATGTCCTCGACTAGTAATCCAGTGATCTGGACTAATATTCCAATATCCTGGACTAATGATCCAGAGACCTGGACGAGTAATCCAGAGGCCTGGACTAGTAATCCAATGCACTTGGCTAGTAATCCAGACACCTGGACTAGTAAGCCATTGTACTGGAATAATGATCCAGATATCTGGACTAGTAATCCAATGCCCTGGACTATTAATCCAGTGTCCTGGACGAGTAATCCAATTTACTGGACTATTTACCCAGAGTCCTGGACTAGTAAACCAATGTCCTAGACTAGTGATCCAGAGACCTGGACTAGTAATCCAGAGATCTGGATGAGTAATCCAATGTACTGGACTAGTAATCCAGAGATCTGGACGAGTAATGCAATGTCCTGGACAGGTAATGCAATGTCCTCGACTAGTAATCCAGAGATCTGGACTAATATTCCAATATCCTGGACTAATGATCCAGAGACCAGGACTAGTAATCCAGAGATCTGGATGAGTAATCCAATGTACTGGACTAGTAATCCAGAGACCTGGACTAGTAATCCAGAGATCTGGATGAGTAATCCAATGTACTGGACTAGTAATCCAGAGACCTGGACTAGTAATGCAATGTCCTGGACAGGTAATGCAATGTCCTCGACTAGTAATCCAGAGATCTGGACTAATATTCCAATATTCTGGACTAATGGTCCAGAGACCTGGACTAGTAATCCAGAGGCCTGGACTAGTAATCCAATGCACTTGGCTAGTAATCCAGACACCTGGACTAGTAAGCCATTGTACTGGACTAATGATCCAGATATCTGGACTAGTAATCCAATGCCCTGGACTATTAATCCAGTGTCCTGGACGAGTAATCCAATTTACTGGACTATTTACCCAGAGTCCTGGACTAGTAAACCAATGTCCTAGACTAGTGATCCAGAGACCTGGACTAGTAATCCAGAGATCTGGATGAGTAATCCAATGTACTGGACTAGTAATCCAGAGATCTGGACGAGTAATGCAATGTCCTGGACAGGTAATGCAATGTCCTCGACTAGTAATCCAGAGATCTGGACTAATATTCCAATATCCTGGACTAATGATCCAGAGACCAGGACTAGTAATCCAGAGATCTGGATGAGTAATCCAATGTACTGGACTAGTAATCCAGAGACCTGGACTAGTAATCCAGAGATCTGGATGAGTAATCCAATGTACTGGACTAGTAATCCAGAGACCTGGACTAGTAATGCAATGTCCTGGACAGGTAATGCAATGTCCTCGACTAGTAATCCAGAGATCTGGACTAATATTCCAATATTCTGGACTAATGGTCCAGAGACCTGGACTAGTAATCCAGAGGCCTGGACTTGTAATCCAATGCACTTGGCTAGTAATCCAGACACCTGGACTAGTAAGCCATTGTACTGGACTAATGATCCAGATATCTGGACTAGTAATCCAATGCCCTGGACTATTAATCCAGTGTCCTGGACGAGTAATCCAATTTACTGGACTATTTACCCAGAGTCCTGGACTAGTAAACCAATGTCCTAGACTAGTGATCCAGAGACCTGGACTAGTAATCCAGAGATCTGGATGAGTAATCCAATGTACTGGACTAGTAATCCGAAGACCATGACTAGTAATCCAATGTCCTCGACTAGTAATCCAGAGATCTGGACGAGTAATGCAATGTCCTGGACAGGTAATGCAATGTCCTCGACTAGTAATCCAGAGATCTGGACTAATATTCCAATATCCTGGACTAATGATCCAGAGACCTGGACTAGTAATCCAGAGGCCTGGACTAGTAATCCAATGCACTTGGCTAGTAATCCAGACACCTGGACTAGTAATGCAGAGATCTGGACTAGTAATCCAATGTCCTGGACTCGTGATCTAGAGACATGGACTAGTAATCCAGAGGCATGGAAAAGTAATCCAATGTCCTGGATGAGTGATCTAGAGACCTGGACTAGTAATCCAATGTCTTGGATGAGAATCCGATGTCCTGGACTACTAATCCAGAGACCTGGACTAGTGATCCAATCTACTGGACTAGTTATCCAGAGACCTGGGCTAGTATCCAATGTCCGAGACTAGTAATCCGAAAACCTGGACAAGTAATCCAATGTCCTAGACTAGTAATCCAGAGACGTGGACTAGTAATGCAATGTCCTGGACAAGTAATGCAATGTCCTCGACTAGTAATCCAGTGATCTGGACTAATATTCCAATATCCTGGACTAATGATCCAGAGACCTGGACGAGTAATCCAGAGGCCTGGACTAGCAATCCAATGCATTGGCTAGTAATCCAGACACCTGGACTAGTAAACCATTGTACTGGACTAATGATCCAGATATCTGGACTAGTAATCCAATGTACTGGATTGATGATCCAGACACCTGGACTAGAAATGCAGAGATCTGGACTAGTAATCCAATGTCCTTGACTAGTGATCTAGAGACCTGGACTAGTAATCCATGGCATGGACAAGTAATCCAATGTCCTGGATGAATGATCTAGAGACCTGGACTAGTAATCTAATGTCCTGGATGATAATCCAATATCCTGGACTACTAATCCAGAGAACTGGACTAGTGACCCAATCTACTGGACTAGTTATCCAGAGACGTGGGCTAGTAATCCAATGTCCTCGATTAGTAATCCAGACACCTGGACTAGTAAGCCAATGTACTGGACTAGTGATCCAGACATCTGGGCTAGTAATCCAATGTACAGGATTGATGATCCAGATACCTGGACGAGTAATGCAGAGATCTGGACTGGTACTGCAATGTCCTGGACTAGTGATCCAGAGACCTGGACTAGTAATCAAGAGACCTGGACTAGAAATCCAATGTCCTGGATGAGTGATCCAGAGATCTGGATTAGGAATCCAATGTCCTGGACAAAAATTCAATGTCCTGGATTACTAATCCAGAGACCTGGACTAGTGATCCAATGTACTGGACTAGTAATCTAATGTCCTGGACGAGTGATCCAGGGACCTGGACTAGTAGTCCAATGTCCTGGACTAGTAATACAATGTACTAGACTAGTAATCCAGATACCTGAACTAGTAAGCCAATAAACTAGACTAGTGATCCAGACATCTGGACTAGTAATGCAGAGATCTGGACAAGTAATCCAATGTCCTGGACTAGTAATCCAGAGGCCTGGACTACTAATACATTGTCCTGGACTAGTAATCCAATGTACTGCACTAGTGATCCAATGTCCTGGACTAGGAATCCAGAGACCTGCACTCGTGGTCCAATGGACTGGACTAGTGATCCAATTTGCTGGACTAGTGATCCAGAGACCTGGACTAGTAATTCAATGTCCTGGACTATTGCTCCAGTCAACTGGACTAGTAATCCAGGGACCAGGATTAGTAATCCAGAGAACTGGATTGGTAATCCAATTTCCTGAACTCGTAATCTATACACCTGGACTAGTAATCCAGTGTCCTGGGCTAGTAATCCAGAGCTCTGGACTCGTAATCCAATGTCATGGGCTAGTAATCCAATGTCCTGGACCAGTGATCCAGGGACCTGGACTAGTAATCCAGAGATCTGGACTAGCAATCCAATGGCATTAGCTAGTAATCCAATGCCCTGGTCTAGTAATCCAGGGACCTGGACTAGTAACCCAATGTTCTGGACTACTAATCCAGAGACCTGGACTAGTAATCGAAATCTCAGAAATAGTAATCCACTGTCCTGGACTAGTAATCCAATGCCCTGGACTATTAATCCAGTGTCCTGGACGATTAATCCAATTTACTGGACTAGTTATCCAGAGACCTGGACTATAAACCAATGTCCTAGACTAGTGATCCAAAGACCTGGACTAGTAATCCAAAGTTCTGGACTAGTAATCTAGAGATCTGGACTAGTTCTCCAATGTTCTGGACTAATAATCCGAAGACATAGACTAGTAATCCAATTTCCTAGATGAGTAATCCAGAGACCTGGACTAGTAATGCAATGTCCTGGACAGGTAATGCAATGTCCTCGACTAGTAATCCAGAGATCTGGACTAATATTCCAATATCCTGGACTAATGATCCAGAGACCTGGACTAGTAAACCAGAGGCCTGGACTAGTAATCCAATGCACTTGGCTAGTAATCCAGACACCTGGACTAGTAAGCCATTGTACTGGACTAATGATCCAGACATCTGGGCTAGTAATCCAATGTACTGGATTGATGATCCAGAGACCTGGACTAGTAATGCAGAGATCTGGACTAGTAATCCAATGTCCTGGACTAGTGATCTAGAGACCTGGACTAGTAATCCAGAGGCATGGAAAAGTAATCCAATGTCCTGGATGAGTAATATGGAGACCTGGACTAGCAATCCAATGTCTTGGATGAGAATCCAAAGTCCTGGACTACTAATCCAGAGACCTGGATTAGTGATCCAATCTACTGGACTAGTAATCCAGAGACCTGGGCTAGTAATCTAATGTCCTAGACTAGTAATCCGAAAACCTGGACAAGTAATCCAATGTCCTAGACTAGTAATCCAGAGTCCTGGACTAGTAATGCAATGTCCTGGACAAGTAATGCAATGACTTCGACTATGAATCCAGAGATCTGGACTAATATTCCAATATCCTGGACTAATGATCCAGAGACCTGGACTAGTGATCCAATCTACTGGACTAGTTATCCACAGACCTGGGCTAGTAATCCAATGTCCTCGATTAGTAATCCAGACACCTGGACTAGTAAGCCAATGTACTGGACTAGTGATCCAGACATCTGGGCTAGTAATCCAATGTACAGGATTGATGATCCAGACACCTGGACTAGTAATGCAGAGATCTGGACTAGTACGGCAATGTCCTGGACTAGTGATTCAGAGACCTGGACTAGTAATCCGGAGGCCTGGACTAGTAATCCAATGTCCTGGATGAGTGATCCAGAGTCCTGGACTAGTAATCCAATGTCCTGGACGAGAATTCAATGTCCTGGACTACTAATCCAGAGACCTGGACGAGTGATCCAATGTACTGGACTAGTAATACAATGTACTAGACTAGTAATCCAGATACCTGAACAAGTAAGCCAATAAATTAGACTAGTGATCCAGACATCTGGACTAGTAATGCAGAGATCTGGACGAGCAATCCAATGTCCCGGACAAGTAATGGAATTTCCTGGACTAGTAATCCAGAGACCTGGACTAGTAATCCAAAGTCCTGGACGAGTGATCCAATGTACCGGACTAGTAACCAAAAGACCTGGACTAGTAATCTAGTGTCCTGGAATGTAATCCAATGTACCGGACTAGTGATCCAATGTCCTGGACTAGTAATCCAGAGACCTGGATGAATAATCCAGTTTCCTGGACTAGTAATCCAGTGTCCTGGGCTGACAATCCAATGTACTGGATTAGTAATCCAGTGACATGATCTAGTAATCCAATGTACCAGACAAGTATTCCAATGTACTGGATTAGTGATCCGGTGACCTGGACTAGTAATCCAATGTCCTGGACGAGTAATTCAGAGACGTGGACTAGTAATCCAATGTCCTGGACTATTAATCCAGAGACATGGACCAGGAATACAATGTCCTGGACTAGTCAGCCAGAGACATGAACTAGAAATACACTGACCAGGACTAGTAATCCAGAGACCTGGCCTAGTAATCCACTGACCAGGACTAGTAATCCAGAGACATGGACAAGTAATCCAGTGTACTGGACGAGTGATCCAATGTACCGGACTAGCAATCCAATGTCCTGGACTAGTAATCCAGTGACCTGGTCTAGTAATCCAAAGTCCTGGACTAGTGATCCAATGTCCTGGACTAGTAATCCAGAGACCTGGATGAATAATCCAGTTTCCTGGACTAGTAATCCAGTGTCCTGGGCTGGCAATCCAATGTACTGGATTAGTAATCCAGTGACATGATCTAGTAATCCAATGTACCAGACAATAATCCAATGTCCTGGATTAGTGATCCGGTGACCTGGACTGGTAATCCAATGTCCCGGACTAGTAATTCAGAGACGTGGACTAGTAATCCAATGTCCTGGACTATTAATCCAGAAACATGGACCAGTAATACAATATCCTGGACTAGTCAGCCAGAGACATGAACTAGAAATACACTGACCAGGACTAGTAATCCAGAGACCTGGCCTAGTAATCCACTGACCAGGACTAGTAATCCAGAGACATGGACAAGTAATCCAGTGTACTGGACGAGTGATCCAATGTACCGGACTAGCAATCCAATGTCCTGGACTAGTAATCCAGTGACCTGGTCTAGTAATCCAAAGTCCTGGACTAGTGATCCAATGTCCTGGACTAGTAATCCAGAGACCTGGATGAATAATCCAGTTTCCTGGACTAGTAATCCAGTGTCCTGGGCTGGCAATCCAATGTACTGTATTAGTAATCCAGTGACATGATCTAGTAATCCAATGTACCAGACAATAATCCAATGTCCTGGATTAGTGATCCGGTGACCTGGACTGGTAATCCAATGTCCCGGACTAGTAATTCAGAGACGTGGACTAGTAATCCAATGTCCTGGACTATTAATCCAGAAACATGGACCAGTAATACAATGTCCTGGACTAGTCAGCCAGAGACATGAACTAGTAATACACTGACCAGGACTAGTAATCCAGAGACCTGGCCTAGTAATCCACTGACCAGGACTAGTAATCCAGAGACATGGACAAGTAATCCAGTGTACTGGATTAGTAACCCAAAGTCCTGGACTAGTAATCCACTGTCCTGGACTAGTGATCCAGAGACCTGGACTAGTAATCCAATGTCCTGGACTAATGAACCAGACACCTGGACGAATAATCCAATGTCCTGGACCAGTAACCCAATGTCCTGGACTAGTGATCCAGAGTCCTGGACAAGTAATCCAATGTCCTGGACTAGTAATCCACTGTCCTGGACTAATGATCTAGAGACCTGGACTAGTAATCCAATGTCCTGGACTAGTAACCCAATGTCCTGGACTAGTGATCCAGAGACCTGGACTCGTAATCCAATGTCCTGACTGATGATCCAGACACCTGGACTAGAAATCCAATGTCCTCGACTAGTAATCCAATGTCCTGGACTAGTGATCCAGAGACCTGGGCTAGTAACCAAATGTCCTGGACTTGTGATCCAGAGACCTGGACTAGTAATACAATGTCCTGGACTAGTAATCCAATGTCCTGACCTGATGATCCATAGACCTGAAGTAGTAATCCTGACACCTGGACAAGAAATCGAGGGACCTGGACTCGTAATCGAATGTCCTGGACTAGTAATCCAATGTCCTGGGCTAGAAATCCAGGGACATGGACTAGTAATCCAATGTCCTGGACTAGTAATCCTGAGACCTGGACTAGTAATCCAATGTACTGGACTATTAATCCAGAAACATGGACTAGTAATACAATGTCCTGGACTAGTCATCCAGAGACATGGACTTGTTAACACAATGACCAGGACTAGTAATCCAGAGACCTGCCCTAGTAATCCACTGACCAGGGTAGTAATCCAGAGACATGGACAAGTAATCCAGTGTCCTGGACTAGTGATCCAGAGATCTGGACTAGTAATCCAATGTCCTGGACTAGTAATTCAGAGACCTGGACTAGTTATCCAATGTCCTGGACTAATGAACCAGACACCTGGATGAGTAATCCAATGTCCTGGACTAGTAACCCAATGTCCTGGACTAGTGGTCCAACGACCTGGAATAGTAAGCCAATGTCCTGGTGTAGAAATCCACTGTCCTGGACTAATGATCCAGACACCTGGAATAGTAATCCAATGTCCTGGACTGGTAATCCAATGTCCTGGACTAGTGATCCAGAGACCTGGACTAGTAATCCAATGTCCTGGACTAATGAACCAGACACCTGGACGAGTAATCCAATGTCCTGGACTAGTAACCCAATGTCCTGGACTCGTGATCCAGAGTCCTGGAAAAGTAATCCAATGTCCTGGACTAGTAATCCAATGTCCTGACTGATGATCCAGACACCTGGACTAGAAATCCAATGTCCTCGACTAGTAATCCAATGTCCTGGACTAGTGATCCAGAGACCTGGACTAGTAACGCAATGTCCTGGACTAGTGATCCAGAGACCTGGGCTAGTAACCCAATGTCCTGGACTTGTGATCCAGAGACCTGGACTAGTAATACAATGTCCTGGACTAGTAATCCAATGTCCTGGACTAGAAATCCAGGGACCTGGACTGGCAATCCAATGTCCTGGACAAGTAATCCAGAGACCTGGACTAGTAATCCAATGTACTGGACTATTAATCCAGAAACATGGACTAGTAATACAATGTCCTGGACTAGTCATCCAGAGACATGGACTAGTAACACACTGACCAGGACTAGTAATCCAGAGACCTGTCCTAGTAATCCACTGACCAGGGTAGTAATCCAGAGACATGGACAAGTAATCCAGTGTCCTGGACTAGTGATCCAGAGATCTGGACTAGTAATCCAATGTCCTGGACTAGTAATTCAGAGACCTGGACTAGTTATCCAATGTCCTGGACTAATGAACCAGACACCTGGATGAGTAATCCAATGTCCTGGACTAGTAACCCAATATCCTGGACTAGTGATCCAAAGACCTGGAATAGTAAGCCAATGTCCCGGTCTAGAAATCCACTGTCCTGGACTAATGATCCAGACACCTGGACTAGTAATCCAATGCCTGGACTAGTGATCCAGAGACCTGGACTAGTAATCCAATGTCCTGGACTAGTGATCCAATGTACTGTACGAGTGATCCAATGTCCTGGACTAGGAATCCAGCGACCTGGACTGGTAATACATTGTCTTGGACGAGTGATCCAATGTACCGGACTAGTAACCAAGAGACCTGGACTAGTAATCCAGTGTCCTGGACTTTAATCCAATGTACCGGACAAGTAATCCAATATCCTGGACTAGTAATCCAGTGAACTGGTCTAGTAATCCAAAGTCCTGGACTAGTGATCCAATGTCCTCGACTAGTAATCCAGAGACCTGGATGAATAATCCAGTTTCCTGGACTAGTAATCCAGTGTCCTGGGTTGGTAATCCAATGTACTGGATTAGTAATCCAGTGACCTGATCTAGTAATCCAATGTACCGGACAAGTAATCCAATGTCCTGGATTAGTGATCCAGTGACCTGGACTAGTAATCCAATGTCCTGGACTAGTAATCCAGAGACGTGGACCAGTAATACAATGTCCTGGACTAGTCAGCCAGAGACATGGACTAGTAATACACTGACCAGGACTAGTAATCCTAAGACCTGGCCTAGTAATCCACTGACAAGGACTAGTAATCCAGGGACATGGACAAGTAATCCAGTGTACTGGACTAGTAATACAAAGTCCTGGACAAGTAATCCAGTGTACTGGACTAGTAATACAATGTCCTGGACTAGTAACCCAATGTCCTGGACTAGTGATCCAGAGTCCTGGACTAGTAAACCAATGTCCTGACTGATGATCCAGACACCTGGACTAGGAATCCAATGTCCTCGACTAGTAATCCAATGTCCTGGACTAGTGATCCAGAGACCTGGACTAGTAACGCAATGCCCTGGACTAGTGATCCAGAGACCTGGACTAGTAATCCAATGTCCTGGACTAGTAACCCAATTTCCTGGCCTAATGATCCAGAGACCTGAACTAGTAATCCTGACACCGGACAAGAAATCGAGGGACCTGGACTCGTAATCGAATGTCCTGGGCTAGTAATCCAAAGTCCTGGACTAGAAATCCAGGGACCTGTACTAGTAATCCAATGTCCTGGACAAGTAATCCAGAGACCTGGACTAGTAATCCAATGTACTGGACTATTAATCCAGAAACATGGAATAGTAATACAATGTCCTGGACGAGACATCCAGAGACATGGACTAGTAATACACTGACCAGGACTAGTAATCCAGAGACCTGGCCTAGTAATCCAATGTCCTGGACTAATGATCCAGACACCTGGAATAGTAATCCAATGTCCTGGACTAGTCAGCCAGAGACATGGACTAGTAATACACTGACCAGGACTAGTAATCCAGAGACCTGGCCTAGTAATCCACTGACCAGGACTAGTAATCCAGCGACATGGACAAGTAATCCAGTGTACTGGACTAGTAATCCAAAGTCCTGGACTAGTAATCCACTGTCCTGGACTAGTGATCCAGAGACCTGGACCAGTAATCCAATGTCCTGGACTAATGAACCAGAGACCTGGACTAGTAACGCAATGTCCTGGACTAGTGATCCAGAGACCTGGACTAGTAATCCAATGTCCTGGACTAGTAACCCAAAGTCCTGGCCTAATGATCCAGAGACCTGAACTAGTAATCCTGACACCGGACAAGAAATCGAGGGACCTGGACTCGTAATCGAATGTCCTGGACTAGTAATCCAAAGTCCTGGACTATAAATCCAGGGGCCTGGACTAGTATTCCAATGACCTGGACAAGTAATCCAGAGACCTGGACTAGTAATCCAATGTACTGGACTATTAATCCAGAAACATGGACTAGTAATACAATGTCCTGGACGAGATATCCAGAGACATGGACTAGTAATACACTGACCAGGACTAGTAATCCAGAGACCTGGCCGAGTAAACGAATGTCCTGGACTAATGATCCAGACACCTGGAATAGTAATCCAATGTCCTGGACTAGTCAGCCAGAGACCTGGACTAGTAATCCAAAATTCTGGACTAATGATCCAGACACCTGGAATAGTAATCCAATGTCCTGGACTGGTAATCCAATTTCCTGGACTAGTGATCCAAAATCCTGGACTAGTGATCCAGAGACCTGGGCTAGTAATCCAAAATCCTGGACTGATGATCCAGACACCTGGACTAGGAATCCAATGTCCTCGACTAGTAATCCAATGTCCTGGACTAGTGATCCAGAGACCTGGACTAGTAACGCAATGCCCTGGACTAGTGATCCAGAGACCTGGACTAGTAATCCAATGTCCTGGACTAGTAACCCAAAGTACTGGCCTAATGATCCAGAGACCTGAACTAGTAATCCTGACACCGGACAAGAAATCGAGGGACCTGGACTCGTAATCGAATGTCCTGGACTAGTAATCCAAAGTCCTGGACTATAAATCCAGGGACCTGGACTAGTATTCCAATGTCCTGGACAAGTAATCCAGAGACCTGGACTAGTAATCCAATGTACTGGACTATTAATCCAGAAACATGGACTAGTAATACAATGTCCTGGACGAGACATCCAGAGACATGGACTAGTAATACACTGACCAGGACTAGTAATCCAGAGACCTGGCCGAGTAAACCAATGTCCTGGACTAATGATCCAGACACCTGGAAGAGTAATCCAATGTCCTGGACTAGTCAGCCAGAGACCTGGACTAGTAATCCAAAATTCTGGACTAATGATCCAGACACCTGGAATAGTAATCCAATGTCCTGGACTGGGAATCCAATTTCCTGGACTAGTGATCCAAAATCCTGGACTAGTGATCCAGAGACCTGGGCTAGTAATGCAATGTCCTGGACAAGACATCCAGAGACATGGACTAGTAATACACTGACCAGGACTAGTAATCCAGAGACCTGGCCGAGTAAACCAATGTCCTGGACTAATGATCCAGACACCTGGACCAGGAATCCAATTTCCTGGACTAGTGATCCAAAATCCTGGACTAGTGATCCAGAGACCTGGGCGAGTAATGCAATGTCCTGGACTAGTGATCCAGAGACCTGGGCTAGTAACCCAAAGTCCTGGACTAGTGATCCAGAGACCTGGACTAGTAATCCAATGTCCTGGACTAGTAATCCAATGTCCTGGCCTAATGATCCAGAGACCTGGACGAGTAATCCTGACACCTGGACAAGAAATCGAGGGACCTGGACTCGTAATCGAATGTCCTGGACAAGTAATCCAATGTCCTGGACTAGAAATCCAGGGACCTTTACTAGTAATCCAGTGCCCTGGACTAGTGATCAAGAGACCTGGACTAGTAATCCAATGTCCTGGACAAGTAACTCAGAGACCTGGACTAGTAATCGAATGTCCTGAACTATTAATCCAGAGGCATGGACGAGTAATACACTGACCAGGACTAGTCATCCAGAGACATGGACGAGTAATACACTGACCAGGACTAGTAATCCAGAGACCTGGCCTAGTAATCCACTGATCAGGACTAGTAATCCAGTGTCCTGGACTAGTAATCCAATGTACTGGACTAGTAATTCAGAGGCCTGCTCCAGTAATCGATTGCCCTGGACTAGTAATCCAGTGTCCTGGACTAGTAATCCAATGTCCTGGACTCGTTATCAAGAGCTCTGGACCAGTAATCCAGTGTCCTGGACTAGAAATTCCAATGTACCGGACGAGTAATCCAATGTCCTGGACTAGTGATCCAGTGACCTCGTTGAGTAATCCAATTTCCTGGACTAGTAATACAGAGACCTGGACTAGTAATCCAATGTCCTGGACAAATAATCCAGTGTCCTGGACGAGTGATCCAGAGACCTGCACCAGTAATCCAATGTATTGGACTAGCAATCCAATGTCCGGGACCAATAATGCAAAGTACTGGACTAGTAATCCAATGTCCTCAACTAGTAATCCAGAGACCTGCACTCGTGGTCCAATGGACTGGACTAGTGATCCAATTTCCTGGACTCGTAATCTATACACCTGGAGTAGTAATCCAGTGTCCTGGACTAGTAATCCAGAGATCTGGACGAGCAATCCAATGTCATTGGCTAGTAATCCAATGTCCTGGACTATGAATCCAATGTCCTAGATTAGTGATCCAGTGACCTGGACTAGTAATCCAATGACATAGACTATTAATCCAGAGAAATGGACTGGTAATAGAATGTCCTGGACTAGTGATCCAGAGACCTGGACTAGTAATTCAATGTCCAGGATGAGAATCCAATGTCCTGGACTACTATTCCAGAGACCTGGACTCGTGATCCAATGTACTGGATTCGGAATCCAATGTCCTGGACTAGCAATACAGAGATCTGGTCTAGTAATCCAAAGTCCTGGACTAGTAATCCAGAGACCTGGACTAGTCATCCAATGTCCTGGACTAGTAATCCAGAGATGGGACTAGTAATCCAATGTCCTGGACTAGTCATCCAGAGTCTTGGACTAGTAATCCAATGTCCTGGACTAGTAATTCAGAGACCTGGCCTAGTAATCCACTGACCAGGACTAGTAATCCAGAGACCTGGACCAATAATCCAATGTCCTGGACTAGTGATCCAATGTCCTGCACTAGTAATCCAGAGAAGTGGACGAGTAATCCAATGTCCTAGACTAGTAATCCAGAGAAGTGGACTAGTAATGCAATGTCCTGGACAAGTAATGCAATGTCCTCAACTAGTAATCCAGTGATCTGGACTAATATTCCAATATCCTGGACTAATGATCCAGAGACCTGGACGAGTAATCCAGAGGCCTGGACTAGTAATCCAATGCACTTGGCTAGTAATCCAGACACCTGGACTAGTAAGCCATTGTACTGGACTAATGATCCAGATATCTGGACTAGTAATCCAATGCCCTGGACTATTAATCCAGTGTCCTGGACGAGTAATCCAATTTACTGGACTATTTACCCAGAGTCCTGGACTAGTAAACCAATGTCCTAGACTAGTGATCCAGAGACCTGGACTAGTAATCCAGAGATCTGGATGAGTAATCCAATGTACTGGACTAGTAATCCGAAGACCTTGACTAGTAATCCAATGTCCTCGACTAGTAATCCAGAGATCTGGACGAGTAATGCAATGTCCTGGACAGGTAATGCAATGTCCTCGACTAGTAATCCAGAGATCTGGACTAATATTCCAATATCCTGGACTAATGATCCAGAGACCTGGACTAGTAATCCAGAGGCCTGGACTAGTAATCCAATGCACTTGGCTAGTAATCCAGACACCTGGACTAGTAATGCAGAGATCTGGACTAGTAATCCAATGTCCTGGACTCGTGATCTAGAGACATGGACTAGTAATCCAGAGGCATGGAAAAGTAATCCAATGTCCTGGATGAGTGATCTAGAGACCTGGACTAGTAATCCAATGTCTTGGATGAGAATCCGATGTCCTGGACTACTAATCCAGAGACCTGGACTAGTGATCCAATCTACTGGACTAGTTATCCAGAGACCTGGGCTAGTATCCAATGTCCGAGACTAGTAATCCGAAAACCTGGACAAGTAATCCAATGTCCTAGACTAGTAATCCAGAGACGTGGACTAGTAATGCAATGTCCTGGACAAGTAATGCAATGTCCTCGACTAGTAATCCAGTGATCTGGACTAATATTCCAATATCCTGGACTAATGATCCAGAGACCTGGACGAGTAATCCAGAGGCATGGACTAGCAATCCAATGCATTGGCTAGTAATCCAGACACCTGGACTAGTAAGCCATTGTACTGGACTAATGATCCAGATATCTGGACTAGTAATCCAATGTACTGGATTGATGATCCAGACACCTGGACTAGAAATGCAGAGATCTGGACTAGTAATCCAATGTCCTTGACTAGTGATCTAGAGACCTGGACTAGTAATCCATGGCATGGACAAGTAATCCAATGTCCTGGATGAATGATCTAGAGACCTGGACTAGTAATCTAATGTCCTGGATGATAATCCAATATCCTGGACTACTAATCCAGAGAACTGGACTAGTGACCCAATCTACTGGACTAGTTATCCAGAGACGTGGGCTAGTAATCCAATGTCCTCGATTAGTAATCCAGACACCTGGACTAGTAAGCCAATGTACTGGACTAGTGATCCAGACATCTGGGCTAGTAATCCAATGTACAGGATTGATGATCCAGATACCTGGACGAGTAATGCAGAGATCTGGACTGGTACTGCAATGTCCTGGACTAGTGATCCAGAGACCTGGACTAGTAATCAAGAGACCTGGACTAGAAATCCAATGTCCTGGATGAGTGATCCAGAGATCTGGATTAGGAATCCAATGTCCTGGACAAAAATTCAATGTCCTGGATTACTAATCCAGAGACCTGGACTAGTGATCCAATGTACTGGACTAGTAATCCAATGTCCTGGACTAGTGATCCAGGGACCTGGACTAGTAATCCAATGTCCTGGACTAGTAATACAACGTACTAGACTAGTAATCCAGATACCTGAACTAGTAAGCCAATAAACTAGACTAGTGATCCAGACATCTGGACTAGTAATCCAGAGGCCTGGACTACTAATATATTGTCCTGGACTAGTAATCCAATGTACTGCACTAGTGATCCAATGTCCTGGACTAGGAATCCAGAGACCTGCACTCGTGGTCCAATGGACTGGACTAGTGATCCAATTTGCTGGACTAGTGATCCAGAGACCTGGACTAGTAATTCAATGTCCTGGACTATTGCTCCAGTCAACTGGACTAGTAATCCAGGGACCAGGATTAGTAATCCAGAGAACTGGATTGGTAATCCAATTTCCTGAACTCGTAATCTATACACCTGGACTAGTAATCCAGTGTCCTGGGCTAGTAATCCAGAGCTCTGGACTCGTAATCCAATGTCATGGGCTAGTAATCCAATGTCCTGGACCAGTGATCCAGGGACCTGGACTAGTAATCCAGAGATCTGGACTAGCAATCCAATGGCATTAGCTAATAATCCAATGCCCTGGTCTAGTAATCCAGGGACCTGGACTAGTAACCCAATGTTCTGGACTACTAATCCAGAGACCTGGACTAGTAATCGAAATCTCAGAAATAGTAATCCACTATCCTGGACTAGTAATCCAATGCCCTGGACTATTAATCCAGTGTCCTGGACGATTAATCCAATTTACTGGACAAGTTATCCAGAGACCTGGACTATAAACCAATGTCCTAGACTAGTGATCCAAAGACCTGGACTAGTAATCCAAAGTTCTGGACTAGTAATCTAGAGATCTGGACTAGTTCTCCAATGTTCTGGACTAATAATCTGAAGACATAGACTAGTAATCCAATTTCCTAGATGAGTAATCCAGAGACCTGGACTAGTAATGCAATATCCTGGACAGGTAATGCAATGTCCTCGACTAGTAATCCAGAGATCTGGACTAATATTCCAATATCCTGGACTAATGATCCAGAGACCTGGACTAGTAAACCAGAGGCCTGGACTAGTAATCCAATGCACTTGGCTAGTAATCCAGACACCTGGACTAGTAAGCCATTGTACTGGACTAATGATCCAGACATCTGGGCTAGTAATCCAATGTACTGGATTGATGATCCAGAGACCTGGACTAGTAATGCAGAGATCTGGACTAGTAATCCAATGTCCTGGACTAGTGATCTAGAGACCTGGACTAGTAATCCAGAGGCATGGAAAAGTAATCCAATGTCCTGGATGAGTAATATGGAGACCTGGACTAGCAATCCAATGTCTTGGATGAGAATCCAAAGTCCTGGACTGCTAATCCAGAGATCTGGATTAGTGATCCAATCTACTGGACTAGTAATCCAGAGACCTGGGCTAGTAATCTAATGTCCTAGACTAGTAATCCGAAAACCTGGACAAGTAATCCAATGTCCTAGACTAGTAATCCAGAGTCCTGGACTAGTAATGCAATGTCCTGGACAAGTAATGCAATGACTTCGACTATGAATCCAGAGATCTGGACTAATATTCCAATATCCTGGACTAATGATCCAGAGACCTGGACTAGTGATCCAATCTACTGGACTAGTTATCCACAGACCTGGGCTAGTAATCCAATGTCCTCGATTAGTAATCCAGACACTGGACTAGTAAGCCAATGTACTGGACTAGTGATCCAGACATCTGGGCTAGTAATCCAATGTACAGGATTGATGATCCAGACACCTGGACTAGTAATGCAGAGATCTGGACTAGTACGGCAATGTCCTGGACTAGTGATTCAGAGACCTGGACTAGTAATCCAGAGGCCTGGACTAGTAATCCAATGTCCTGGATGAGTGATCCAGAGTCCTGGACTAGTAATCCAATGTCCTGGACGAGAATTCAATGTCCTGGACTACTAATCCAGAGACCTGGACGAGTGATCCAATGTACTGGACTAGTAATACAATGTACTAGACTAGTAATCCAGATACCTGAACAAGTAAGCCAATAAATTAGACTAGTGATCCAGACATCTGGACTAGTAATGCAGAGATCTGGACGAGCAATCCAATGTCCCGGACAAGTAATGGAATTTCCTTGACCAGTAATCCAGAGACCTGGACTAGTAATCCAAAGTCCTGGACGAGTGATCCAATGTACCGGACTAGTAACCAAAAGACCTGGACTAGTAATCTAGTGTCCTGGAATGTAATCCAATGTACCGGACTAGTAATCCAAAGTCCTGGACTAGTAATCCAGTGACCTGGTCTAGTAATCCAAAGTCCTGGACTAGTGATCCAATGTCCTGGACTAGTAATCCAGAGACCTGGATGAATAATCCAGTTTCCTGGACTAGTAATCCAGTGTCCTGGGCTGACAATCCAATGTACTGGATTAGTAATCCAGTGACATGATCTAGTAATCCAATGTACCAGACAAGTATTCCAATGTACTGGATTAGTGATCCGGTGACCAGGACTAGTAATCCAATGTCCTGGACTAGTAATTCAGAGACGTGGACTAGTAATCCAATGTCCTGGACTATTAATCCAGAGGCATGGACCAGGAATACAATGTCCTGGACTAGTCAGCCAGAGACATGAACTAGAAATACACTGACCAGGACTAGTAATCCAGAGACCTGGCCTAGTAATCCACTGACCAGGACTAGTAATCCAGAGACATGGACAAGTAATCCAGTGTACTGGACGAGTGATCCAATGTACCGGACTAGCAATCCAATGTCCTGGACTAGTAATCCAGTGACCTGGTCTAGTAATCCAAAGTCCTGGACTAGTGATCCAATGTCCTGGACTAGTAATCCAGAGACCTGGATGAATAATCCAGTTTCCTGGACGAGTAATCCAGTGTCCTGGGCTGGCAATCCAATGTACTGGATTAGTAATCCAGTGACATGATCTAGTAATCCAATGTACCAGACAATAATCCAATGTCCTGGATTAGTGATCCGGTGACCTGGACTGGTAATCCAATGTCCCGGACTAGTAATTCAGAGACGTGGACTAGTAATACACTGACCAGGACTAGTAATCCAGAGACCTGGCCTAGTAATCCACTGACCAGGACTAGTAATCCAGAGACATGGACAAGTAATCCAGTGTACTGGATTAGTAACCCAAAGTCCTGGACTAGTAATCCACTGTCCTGGACGAGTGATCCAGAGACCTGGACTAGTAATCCAATGTCCTGGACTAATGAACCAGACACCTGGACGAATAATCCAATGTCCTGGACCAGTAACCCAATGTCCTGGACTAGTGATCCAGAGTCCTGGACAAGTAATCCAATGTCCTGGACTAGTAATCCACTGTCCTGGACTAATGATCTAGAGACCTGGACTAGTAATCCAATGTCCTGGACTAGTAACCCAATGTCCTGGACTAGTGATCCAGAGACCTGGACTAGTAATCCAATGTCCTGACTGATGATCCAGACACCTGGACTAGAAATCCAATGTCCTCGACTAGTAATCCAATGTCCTGGACTAGTGATCCAGAGACCTGGGCTAGTAACCAAATGTCCTGGACTAGTAATCCAATGTCCTGACCTGATGGTCCATAGACCTGAAGTAGTAATCCTGACACCTGGACAAGAAATCGAGGGACCTGGACTCGTAATCGAATGTCCTGGACTAGTAATCCAATGTCCTGGACTAGAAATCCAGGGACATGGACTAGTAATCCAATGTCCTGGACTAGTAATCCTGAGACCTGGACTAGTAATCCAATGTACTGGACTATTAATCCAGAAACATGGACTAGTAATACAATGTCCTGGACTAGTCATCCAGAGACATGGACTTGTTAACACAATGACCAGGACTAGTAATCCAGAGACCTGCCCTAGTAATCCACTGACCAGGGTAGTAATCCAGAGACATGGACAAGTAATCCAGTGTCCTGGACTAGTGATCCAGAGATCTGGACTAGTAATCCAATGTCCTGGACTAGTAATTCAGAGACCTGGACTAGTTATCCAATGTCCTGGACTAATGAACCAGACACCTGGATGAGTAATCCAATGTCCTGGACTAGTAACCCAATGTCCTGGACTAGTGATCCAACGACCTGGAATAGTAAGCCAATGTCCTGGTGTAGAAATCCACTGTCCTGGACTAATGATCCAGACACCTGGAATAGTAATCCAATGTCCTGGACTGGTAATCCAATGTCCTGGACTAGTGATCCAGAGACCTGGACTAGTAATCCAATGTCCTGGACTAATGAACCAGACACCTGGACGAGTAATCCAATGTCCTGGACTAGTAACCCAATGTCCTGGACTCGTGATCCAGAGTCCTGGAAAAGTAATCCAATGTCCTGACTGATGATCCAGACACCTGGACTAGAAATCCAATGTCCTCGACTAGTAATCCAATGTCCTGGACTAGTGATCCAGAGACCTGGACTAGTAACGCAATGTCCTGGACTAGTGATCCAGAGACCTGGGCTAGTAACCCAATGTCCTGGACTTGTGATCCAGAGACCTGGACTAGTAATACAATGTCCTGGACTAGTAATCCAATGTCCTGGACTAGAAATCCAGGGACCTGGACTGGCAATCCAATGTCCTGGACGAGTAATCCAGAGACCTGGACTAGTAATCCAATGTACTGGACTATTAATCCAGAAACATGGACTAGTAATACAATGTCCTGGACTAGTCATCCAGAGACATGGACTAGTAACACACTGACCAGGACTAGTAATCCAGAGACCTGTCCTAGTAATCCACTGACCAGGGTAGTAATCCAGAGACATGGACAAGTAATCCAGTGTCCTGGACTAGTGATCCAGAGATCTGGACTAGTAATCCAATGTCCTGGACTAGTAATTCAGAGACCTGGACTAGTTATCCAATGTCCTGGACTAATGAACCAGACACCTGGATGAGTAATCCAATGTCCTGGACTAGTAACCCAATATCCTGGACTAGTGATCCAAAGACCTGGAATAGTAAGCCAATGTCCCGGTCTAGAAATCCACTGTCCTGGACTAATGATCCAGACATCTGGAATAGTAATCCAATGTCCTGGGCTGGTAATCCAATGCCTGGACTAGTGATCCAGAGACCTGGACTAGTAATCCAATGTCCTGGACTAATGATCCAGCCACCTGGAATAGTAATCCAAAGTCCTGGACTGGTAATCCAATGTCCTGGACTAGTGATCCAATGTACTGTACGAGTGATCCAATGTCCTGGACTAGGAATCCAGCGACCTGGACTGGTAATACATTGTCTTGGACGAGTGATCCAATGCACCGGACTAGTAACCAAGAGACCTGGACTAGTAATCCAGTGTCCTGGACTTTAATCCAATGTACCGGACAAGTAATCCAATATCCTGGACTAGTAATCCAGTGAACTGGTCTAGTAATCCAAAGTCCTGGACTAGTGATCCAATGTCCTCGACTAGTAATCCAGAGACCTGGATGAATAATCCAGTTTCCTGGACTAGTAATCCAGTGTCCTGGGTTGGTAATCCAATGTACTGGATTAGTAATCCAGTGACCTGATCTAGTAATCCAATGTACCGGACAAGTAATCCAATGTCCTGGATTAGTGATCCAGTGACCTGGACTAGTAATCCAATGTCCTGGACTAGTAATCCAGAGACGTGGACCAGTAATACAATGTCCTGGACTAGTCAGCCAGAGACATGGACTAGTAATACACTGACCAGGACTAGTAATCCTAAGACCTGGCCTAGTAATCCACTGACCAGGACTAGTAATCCAGGGACATGGACAAGTAATCCAGTGTACTGGACTAGTAATACAAAGTCCTGGACAAGTAATCCAGTGTACTGGACTAGTAATACAATGTCCTGGACTAGTAACCCAATGTCCTGGACTAGTGATCCAGAGTCCTGGACTAGTAAACCAATGTCCTGACTGATGATCCAGACACCTGGACTAGGAATCCAATGTCCTCGACTCGTAATCCAATGTCCTGGACTAGTGATCCAGAGACCTGGACTAGTAACGCAATGCCCTGGACTAGTGATCCAGAGACCTGGACTAGTAATCCAATGTCCTGGACTAGTAACCCAATGTCCTGGCCTAATGATCCAGAGACCTGAACTAGTAATCCTGACACCGGACAAGAAATCAAGGGACCTGGACTCGTAATCGAATGTCCTGGGCTAGTAATCCAAAGTCCTGGACTAGAAATCCAGGGACCTGTACTAGTAATCCAATGTCCTGGACAAGTAATCCAGAGACCTGGACTAGTAATCCAATGTACTGGACTATTAATCCAGATACATGGAATAGTAATACAATGTCCTGGACGAGACATCCAGAGACATGGACTAGTAATACACTGACCAGGACTAGTAATCCAGAGACCTGGCCTAGTAATCCAATGTCCTGGACTAATGATCCAGACACCTGGAATAGTAATCCAATGTCCTGGACTAGTCAGCCAGAGACATGGACTAGTAATACACTGACCAGGACTAGTAATCCAGAGACCTGGCCTAGTAATCCACTGACCAGGACTAGTAATCCAGCGACATGGACAAGTAATCCAGTGTACTGGACTAGTAATCCAAAGTCCTGGACTAGTAATCCACTGTCCTGGACTAGTGATCCAGAGACCTGGACCAGTAATCCAATGTCCTGGACTAATGAACCAGAGACCTGGACTAGTAACGCAATGTCCTGGACTAGTGATCCAGAGACCTGGACTAGTAATCCAATGTCCTGGACTAGTAACCCAAAGTCCTGGCCTAATGATCCAGAGACCTGAACTAGTAATCCTGACACCGGACAAGAAATCGAGGGACCTGGACTCGTAATCGAATGTCCTGGACTAGTAATCCAATGTCCTGGACTCGTGATCCAGAGTCCTGGAAAAGTAATCCAATGTCCTGACTGATGATCCAGACACCTGGACTAGAAATCCAATGTCCTCGACTAGTAATCCAATGTCCTGGACTAGTGATCCAGAGACCTGGACTAGTAACGCAATGTCCTGGACTAGTGATCCAGAGACCTGGGCTAGTAACCCAATGTCCTGGACTAGTAACCCAATGTCCTGGACTCGTGATCCAGAGTCCTGGAAAAGTAATCCAATGTCCTGACTGATGATCCAGACACCTGGACTAGAAATCCAATGTCCTCGACTAGTAATCCAATGTCCTGGACTAGTGATCCAGAGACCTGGACTAGTAACGCAATGTCCTGGACTAGTGATCCAGAGACCTGGGCTAGTAACCCAATGTCCTGGACTTGTGATCCAGAGACCTGGACTAGTAATACAATGTCCTGGACTAGTAATCCAATGTCCTGGACTAGAAATCCAGGGACCTGGACTGGCAATCCAATGTCCTGGACGAGTAATCCAGAGACCTGGACTAGTAATCCAATGTACTGGACTATTAATCCAGAAACATGGACTAGTAATACAATGTCCTGGACTAGTCATCCAGAGACATGGACTAGTAACACACTGACCAGGACTAGTAATCCAGAGACCTGTCCTAGTAATCCACTGACCAGGGTAGTAATCCAGAGACATGGACAAGTAATCCAGTGTCCTGGACTAGTGATCCAGAGATCTGGACTAGTAATCCAATGTCCTGGACTAGTAATTCAGAGACCTGGACTAGTTATCCAATGTCCTGGACTAATGAACCAGACACCTGGATGAGTAATCCAATGTCCTGGACTAGTAACCCAATATCCTGGACTAGTGATCCAAAGACCTGGAATAGTAAGCCAATGTCCCGGTCTAGAAATCCACTGTCCTGGACTAATGATCCAGACATCTGGAATAGTAATCCAATGTCCTGGGCTGGTAATCCAATGCCTGGACTAGTGATCCAGAGACCTGGACTAGTAATCCAATGTCCTGGACTAATGATCCAGCCACCTGGAATAGTAATCCAAAGTCCTGGACTGGTAATCCAATGTCCTGGACTAGTGATCCAATGTACTGTACGAGTGATCCAATGTCCTGGACTAGGAATCCAGCGACCTGGACTGGTAATACATTGTCTTGGACGAGTGATCCAATGCACCGGACTAGTAACCAAGAGACCTGGACTAGTAATCCAGTGTCCTGGACTTTAATCCAATGTACCGGACAAGTAATCCAATATCCTGGACTAGTAATCCAGTGAACTGGTCTAGTAATCCAAAGTCCTGGACTAGTGATCCAATGTCCTCGACTAGTAATCCAGAGACCTGGATGAATAATCCAGTTTCCTGGACTAGTAATCCAGTGTCCTGGGTTGGTAATCCAATGTACTGGATTAGTAATCCAGTGACCTGATCTAGTAATCCAATGTACCGGACAAGTAATCCAATGTCCTGGATTAGTGATCCAGTGACCTGGACTAGTAATCCAATGTCCTGGACTAGTAATCCAGAGACGTGGACCAGTAATACAATGTCCTGGACTAGTCAGCCAGAGACATGGACTAGTAATACACTGACCAGGACTAGTAATCCTAAGACCTGGCCTAGTAATCCACTGACCAGGACTAGTAATCCAGGGACATGGACAAGTAATCCAGTGTACTGGACTAGTAATACAAAGTCCTGGACAAGTAATCCAGTGTACTGGACTAGTAATACAATGTCCTGGACTAGTAACCCAATGTCCTGGACTAGTGATCCAGAGTCCTGGACTAGTAAACCAATGTCCTGACTGATGATCCAGACACCTGGACTAGGAATCCAATGTCCTCGACTCGTAATCCAATGTCCTGGACTAGTGATCCAGAGACCTGGACTAGTAACGCAATGCCCTGGACTAGTGATCCAGAGACCTGGACTAGTAATCCAATGTCCTGGACTAGTAACCCAATGTCCTGGCCTAATGATCCAGAGACCTGAACTAGTAATCCTGACACCGGACAAGAAATCAAGGGACCTGGACTCGTAATCGAATGTCCTGGGCTAGTAATCCAAAGTCCTGGACTAGAAATCCAGGGACCTGTACTAGTAATCCAATGTCCTGGACAAGTAATCCAGAGACCTGGACTAGTAATCCAATGTACTGGACTATTAATCCAGATACATGGAATAGTAATACAATGTCCTGGACGAGACATCCAGAGACATGGACTAGTAATACACTGACCAGGACTAGTAATCCAGAGACCTGGCCTAGTAATCCAATGTCCTGGACTAATGATCCAGACACCTGGAATAGTAATCCAATGTCCTGGACTAGTCAGCCAGAGACATGGACTAGTAATACACTGACCAGGACTAGTAATCCAGAGACCTGGCCTAGTAATCCACTGACCAGGACTAGTAATCCAGCGACATGGACAAGTAATCCAGTGTACTGGACTAGTAATCCAAAGTCCTGGACTAGTAATCCACTGTCCTGGACTAGTGATCCAGAGACCTGGACCAGTAATCCAATGTCCTGGACTAATGAACCAGAGACCTGGACTAGTAACGCAATGTCCTGGACTAGTGATCCAGAGACCTGGACTAGTAATCCAATGTCCTGGACTAGTAACCCAAAGTCCTGGCCTAATGATCCAGAGACCTGAACTAGTAATCCTGACACCGGACAAGAAATCGAGGGACCTGGACTCGTAATCGAATGTCCTGGACTAGTAATCCAAAGTCCTGGACTATAAATCCAGGGGCCTGGACTAGTATTCCAATGACCTGGACAAGTAATCCAGAGACCTGGACTAGTAATCCAATGTACTGGACTATTAATCCAGAAACATGGACTAGTAATACAATGTCCTGGACGAGATATCCAGAGACATGGACTAGTAATACACTGACCAGGACTAGTAATCCAGAGACCTGGCCGAGTAAACGAATGTCCTGGACTAATGATCCAGACACCTGGAATAGTAATCCAATGTCCTGGACTAGTCAGCCAGAGACCAGGACTAGTAATCCAAAATTCTGGACTAATGATCCAGACACCTGGAATAGTAATCCAATGTCCTGGACTGGTAATCCAATTTCCTGGACTAGTGATCCAAAATCCTGGACTAGTGATCCAGAGACCTGGGCTAGTAATGCAATGTCCTGGACGAGACATCCAGAGACATGGACTAGTAATACACTGACCAGGACTAGTAATCCAGAGACCTGGCCGAGTAAACCAATGTCCTGGACTAATGATCCAGACACCTGGAATAGTAATCCAATGTCCTGGATTGGTAATCCAGAGACCTGGACTAGTAATCCAAAATCCTGGACTGATGATCCAGACACCTGGACTAGGAATCCAATGTCCTCGACTCGTAATCCAATGTCCTGGACTAGTGATCCAGAGACCTGGACTAGTAACGCAATGCCCTGGACTAGTGATCCAGAGACCTGGACTAGTAATCCAATGTCCTGGACTAGTAACCCAAAGTACTGGCCTAATGATCCAGAGACCTGAACTAGTAATCCTGACACCGGACAAGAAATCGAGGGACCTGGACTCGTAATCGAATATCCTGGACTAGTAATCCAAAGTCCTGGACTATAAATCCAGGGACCTGGACTAGTAATCCAATGTCCTGGACAAGTAATCCAGAGACCTGGACTAGTAATCCAATGTACTGGACTATTAATCCAGAAACATGGACTAGTAATACAATGTCCTGGACGAGACATCCAGAGACATGGACTAGTAATACACTGACCAGGACTAGTAATCCAGAGACCTGGCCGAGTAAACGAATGTCCTGGACTAATGATCCAGACACCTGGAAGAGTAATCCAATGTCCTGGACTAGTCAGCCAGAGACCTGGACTAGTAATCCAAAATTCTGGACTAATGATCCAGACACCTGGAATAGTAATCCAATGTCCTGGACTGGGAATCCAATTTCCTGGACTAGTGATCCAAAATCCTGGACTAGTGATCCAGAGACCTGGGCTAGTAATGCAATGTCCTGGACAAGACATCCAGAGACATGGACTAGTAATACACTGACCAGGACTAGTAATCCAGAGACCTGGCCGAGTAAACCAATGTCCTGGACTAATGATCCAGACACCTGGACCAGGAATCCAATTTCCTGGACTAGTGATCCAAAATCCTGGACTAGTGATCCAGAGACCTGGGCGAGTAATGCAATGTCCTGGACTAGTGATCCAGAGACCTGGACTAGTAACGCAATGCCCTGGACTAGTGATCCAGAGACCTGGACTAGTAATCCAATGTCCAGGACTAGTAACCCAAAGTACTGGCCTAATGATCCAGAGACCTGAACTAGTAATCCTGACACCGGACAAGAAATCGAGGGACCTGGACTCGTAATCGAATATCCTGGACTAGTAATCCAAAGTCCTGGACTATAAATCCAGGGACCTGGACTAGTAATCCAATGTCCTGGACAAGTAATCCAGAGACCTGGACTAGTAATCCAATGTACTGGACTATTAATCCAGAAACATGGACTAGTAATACAATGTCCTGGACGAGACATCCAGAGACATGGACTAGTAATACACTGACCAGGACTAGTAATCCAGAGACCTGGCCGAGTAAACGAATGTCCTGGACTAATGATCCAGACACCTGGAAGAGTAATCCAATGTCCTGGACTAGTCAGCCAGAGACCTGGACTAGTAATCCAAAATTCTGGACTAATGATCCAGACACCTGGAATAGTAATCCAATGTCCTGGACTGGGAATCCAATTTCCTGGACTAGTGATCCAAAATCCTGGACTAGTGATCCAGAGACCTGGGCGAGTAATGCAATGTCCTGGACTAGTGATCCAGAGACCTGGGCTAGTAACCCAAAGTCCTGGACTAGTGATCCAGAGACCTGGACTAGTAATCCAATGTCCTGGACTAGTAATCCAATGTCCTGGCCTAATGATCCAGAGACCTGGACGAGTAATCCTGACACCTGGACAAGAAATCGAGGGACCTGGACTCGTAATCGAATGTCCTGGACAAGTAATCCAATGTCCTGGACTAGAAATCCAGGGACCTTTACTAGTAATCCAGTGCCCTGGACTAGTGATCAAGAGACCTGGACTAGTAATTCAATGTCCTGGACAAGTAACTCAGAGACCTGGACTAGTAATCGAATGTCCTGAACTATTAATCCAGAGGCATGGACGAGTAATACACTGACCAGGACTAGTCATCCAGAGACATGGACGAGTAATACACTGACCAGGACTAGTAATCCAGAGACCTGGCCTAGTAATCCACTGATCAGGACTAGTAATCCAGTGTCCTGGACTAGTAATCCAATGTACTGGACTAGTAATTCAGAGGCCTGCTCCAGTAATCGATTGCCCTGGACTAGTAATCCAGTGTCCTGGACTAGTAATCCAATGTCCTGGACTCGTTATCAAGAGCTCTGGACCAGTAATCCAGTGTCCTGGACTAGAAATTCCAATGTACCGGACGAGTAATCCAATGTCCTGGACTAGTGATCCAGTGACCTCGTTGAGTAATCCAATTTCCTGGACTAGTAATACAGAGACCTGGACTAGTAATCCAATGTCCTGGACAAATAATCCAGTGTCCTGGACGAGTGATCCAGGGACCTGCACCAGTAATCCAATGTATTGGACTAGCAATCCAATGTCCGGGACCAATAATGCAAAGTACTGGACTAGTAATCCAATGTCCTCAACTAGTAATCCAGAGACCTGCACTCGTGGTCCAATGGACTGGACTAGTGATCCAATTTCCTGGACTCGTAATCTATACACCTGGAGTAGTAATCCAGTGTCCTGGACTAGTAATCCAGAGATCTGGACGAGCAATCCAATGTCATTGGCTAGTAATCCAATGTCCTGGACTATGAATCCAATGTCCTAGGTTAGTGATCCAGTGACCTGGACTAGTAATCCAATGACATAGACTATTAATCCAGAGAAATGGACTGGTAATAGAATGTCCTGGACTAGTGATCCAGAGACCTGGACTAGTAATTCAATGTCCAGGATGAGAATCCAATGTCCTGGACTACTATTCCAGAGACCTGGACTCGTGATCCAATGTACTGGATTCGGAATCCAATGTCCTGGACTAGCAATACAGAGATCTGGTCTAGTAATCCAAAGTCCTGGACTAGTAATCCAGAGACCTGGACTAGTCATCCAATGTCCTGGACTAGTAATCCAGAGATGGGACTAGTAATCCAATGTCCTGGACTAGTCATCCAGAGTCTTGGACTAGTAATCCAATGTCCTGGACTAGTAATTCAGAGACCTGGCCTAGTAATCCACTGACCAGGACTAGTAATCCAGAGACCTGGACCAATAATCCAATGTCCTGGACTAGAGATCCAATGTCCTGCACTAGTAATCCAGAGAAGTGGACGAGTAATCCAATGACCTGGACTAGTTATCCAGAGACCTGGACCAGTAATCCAGAGGGCTGGACTAATATTCCAATGTCCTGGACTTGTAATCCACTGTACTGGACTAGTGATCCAATGTCCTGGACAAGTAATCCAGAGGACTGGACTAATAATCGATTGCCCTGGACTAGTAATCCAGTGTCCTGGACTAGTAATCCAATGTACTGGACTCGTTATCAAGACCTCTGGACCAGTAATCCAGTGTCCTGGACTAGAAATTCCAATGTACCGGACGAGTAATCCAATGTCCTCGACTAGTGATCCAGTGACCTCGTTGAGTAATCCAATTTCCTGGACTAGTAATACAGAGACCTGGACTAGTAATCCAAAGTACTGGACAAATAATCCAATGTCCTGAACTAGTGATCCAGTGACCTGGACTATTAATCCAATGTAATCTAGAAACCTGGACTAGTAATCCAGACACCTGGACTAGTGATCCAATGTCCTGGACAAGTAATCCAGTGTCCTGGACTCATGATCCAGAGACCTGCACCAGTAATCCAATGTATTGGACTAGCAATCCAATGTCCGGGACCAATAATGCAAAGTACTGGACTAGTAATCCAATGTCCTCAACTAGTGATCCAGAGACCTGCACTCGTGGTCCAATGGACTGGACTAGTGATCCAATTTCCTGGACTCGTAATCCATACACCTGGAGTAGTAATCCAGTGTCCTGGACTAGTAATCCAGAGATCTGGACGAGCAATCCAATATCATTGGCAAGTAATCCAATGTCCTGGACTATGAATCCAATGTCCTAGATTAGTGATCCAGAGACCTGGACTAGTAAACCAATGTCATGGACTATTAATCCAGAGAAATGGACTGGTAATAGAATGTCCTGGACTAGTGATCCAGAGACCTGGACTAGTAATTCAATGTCCAGGATGAGAATCCAATGTCCTGGACTACTATTCCAGAGACCTGGACTCGTGATCCAATGTACTGGATTCGGAATCCAATGTCCTGGACTAGCAATACAGAGACCTGGACTAGTAATCCAATGTCCTGGACTAGTAATCCAGAGATGGGACTAGTAATCCAATGTCCTGGACTTGTAATCCAGAGGCCTGGACTAGTAATCGATTGCCCTGGACTTGTAATCCAGTGTCCTGGACTAGAAATTTTAATGTACCGGACGAGTAATCCAATGTCCTCGACTAGTGATCCAGAGGCCTGGACAAGTAATCCAATGTCCTGGGCTAGTAATCCTGAGACCAGGACTTGTAATCCAATGCCTTGTACTCATGATCCAATGTCCTGGACTAGTAATCCAGAGACCTGGACTAGTATTCCAATGTCCTGGACTAGTAATCCAATGTACTGGACTAGTAATTCAGAGGCCTGGACTATTAATCGATTTCCCTGCACTTCTAATCTAGTTGTCTGGACTATTAATCCAGAGACCTGGGCTAGTAATCCAATGTAATCCAGAGACCTGGACGAGTAATCCAGAGGCCTGGACTAGTGATCCAATGTCCTGGACTAGTACTCCAGAGACCTGGGCTAGTAATCCAATGTAATCCAGAGACCTGGACGAGTAATCCAGAGGCCTGGACTAGTGATCCAATGTCCTGGACTAGTAACCCAGGGACCTGGGCTAGTAATCCAATGTAATCCAGAGACGTGGACTAGTGTTCCAATGTCCTGGACTAGTAATCCAATGTACTGGACTAGTAATTCAGAGGCCTGGACTAGTAATCGATTTCCCTGCACTTGTAATCTAGTTGTCTGGACTATTAATCCAGAGACCTGGGCTAGTAATCCAATGTAATCCAGAGACCTGGACGAGTAATCCAGAGGCTTGGACTAGTGATCCAATGTCCTGGACTAGTACTCCAGAGACCTGGGCTAGGAATCCAATGTAATCCAGAGTCCTGGACGAGTAATCCAGAGGCCTGGACTAGTGATCCAATGTCCTGGACTAGTAATCCAGGGACCTGGGCTAGTAATCCAATGTAATCCAGAGACCTGGATGAGTAATCCAGAGGCCTGGACTAGGGATCCAATGTCCTGGACTAGTAATCCAGAGACCTGGGCTAGTAATCCAATGTAATCCAGAGACCTGGATGAGTAATCCAGAGGCCTGGACTAGTAATCCAATGTCCTGGACTAGTACTCCAGAGGCCTGGACGAGTGATCCAATGCCCTGGACGAGTAATCCAATTTCCTGCACTAGTCATCCAGAGACCTGGGCTAGTAACCCAATGTAATCCAGAGACCTGGACTAGTAATCCAGAGGCCTGGACTAGTAATCCAATGTCTTGGACTAGTAATCCAGAGACCTGGACTAGCAATCCACTGACCAGGACTAGTAATCCAGAGATCTGGACAAGTAATCCAATGTCCTAGACTCGTTATCAAGAGATCTGGACCAGTAATCCAGTGTCCTGGACTAGAAATTCCAATGTACTGGACGAGTAATCCAATGTCCTCGACTAGTGATCCAGTGGCCTGGATTAGTAATCGATTGCCCTGGACTAGTAACCAAGTGTCCTGGACTAGTAATCCAATGTCCTGGACTCGTTATCAAGAGATCTGGACCAGTAATCCAGTGTCCTGGACTAGAAATTCCAATGTACCGGACGAGTAATCCAATGTCCTCGACTAGTGATCCAGAGGCCTGGACTAGTAATCCAATGTCCTGGGCTAGTAATCCTGAACCAGGACTTGTAATCCAATGCCCTGTACTCATGATCCAATGTCCTGGACTAGTAATCCAGAGACCTGGACGAGTGTTCCAATGTCCTGGACTAGTAATCCAATGTCCTGGACTAGTAATCCAGAGATCTGGACCAGCAATCCACTGACCAGGACTTGTAATCCAGAGACCTGGACAAGTAATCCAATGTCCTTGACTAGTGATCCAGAGTTCTGGACTAGTAATCCAATGTCCTGGGTTAGTAATCCTGAGACCAGGACTTGTAATCCAATGCCCTGTACTCATGATCCAATGTCCTGGACTAGTAATCCAGAGACCTGGACTAGTGTTCCAATGTCCTGGGTTAGTAATGCTGTGACCAGGACTTGTAATCCAATGCCCTGTACTCATGATCCAATGTCCTGGACTAGTAATCCAGAGACCTCGACTTGTATTCCAATGGCCTGGACTAGTAATCCAATGTACTGGACTAGTAATTCAGAGGCCTGCTCCAGTAATCGATTGCCCTGGACTAGTAATCCAGTGTCATGGACTAGTAAGCCAATGTCCTGGACTTGTTATCAAGAGATCTGGACCAGTAATCCAGTGTCCTGGACTAGAAATTCCAATGTACCGGACGAGTAATTCAATGTCCTCGACTATTGATCCAGAGGCCTGGACAAGTAATCCAATGTCCTCGACTAGTGATCCAGAGGCCTGGACTAGTAATCCAATGTCCTCGACTAGTGATGGAGAGGCCTGAACAAGTAATCCAATGTCCTCGACGAGTGATCCAGAGGCCTGGACTAGTAATCCAATGTCCTGGGCTAGTAATCCTGAGACCAGGACTTGTAATCCAATGCCCTGTACTCATGATCCAAAGTCCTGGACTAGTAATCCAGAGACCTGGACTAGTGTTCCAATGTCCTTGACTAGTCAGCCAATGTACTGGACTAGTAATTCAGAGGCCTGGACTAGTGATCGATTGCCCTGGACTTGTAATCTAGTTGTCTGGACTAGTAATCTAGAGACCTGGGCTAGTAATCCAATGTAATCCAGAGACCTGGACGAGTAATCCAGAGGCCTGGACTAGTGATCCAATGTCCTGGACTAGTACTCCAGAGGCCTGGACGAGTGATCCAATGCCCTGGACGAGTAATCCAATTTCCTGGACTAGTAATCCAGAGACCTGGACAAGTAATCCAATGTCCTGGACTAGTAATCCAGAGGCCTGGACTAGTGATCCAATGTCCTGGGCTAGTAATCCTGAGACCAGGTCTTGTAATCCAATGCCCTGTACTCATGATCCAATGTCCTGGACTAGTAATCCAGAGACCTGGACTAGTGTTCCAATGTCCTGGACTAGTAATCCAATATACTGGACTAGTAATTCAGAGGCCTGGACTAGTAATCGATTGCCCTGGACTAGTAATCCAGTGTCCTGGACTAGTAATCCAATGTCCTGAACTCGTTATCAAGAGATCTGGACCAGTAATCCAGTGTCCTGGACTAGAAATTCCAATGTACCGGACGAGTAATCCAATGTCCTCGACTAGTGATCCAGAGGCCTGGACTAGTAATCCAGTGTCCTGGACTAGTAATCCAATGTCCTGGACTCGTTATCAAGAGATCTGGACCAGTAATCCAGTGTCCTGGACTAGAAATTCCAATGTACCGGACGAGTAATCTAATGTCCTGGACTAGTGATCCAGAGGCCTGGACTAGTAATCCAATGTCCTGGGCTAGTAATCCTGAAACAGGACTTGTAATCCAATGCCCTGTACTCATGATCCAATGTCCTGGACTAATAATCCAGAGACCTGGACTAGTGTTCCAATGTCCTGGAATAGTAATCCAATGTAATGGACGAGTAATTCAGAGGCCTGGACTAGTAATCGATTGCCCTGGACTTGTAATCCAGTGTCCTGGACTAGTAATCCAATGTCCTGGACTCGTTATCAAGAGCTCTGGACCAGTAATCCAGTGTACTGGACTAGAAATTCCAATGTACCGGACGAGTAATCCAATGTCCTCGACTAGTGATCCAGAGGCCTGGACTAGTAATCCAGTGTCCTGGACTAGTAATTCCATGTCCTGGACTTGTTATCAAGAGATCTGGACCAGTAATCCAGTGTCCTGGACTAGAAATTCCAATGTACCGGACGAGTAATCCAATGTCCTGGACTAGTGATCCAGAGGCCTGGACTAGTAATCCAATGTCCTGGGCTAGTAATCCTGAAACAGGACTTGTAATCCAATGCCCTGTACTCATGATCCAATGTCCTGGACTAATAATCCAGAGACCTGGACGAGTGTTCCAATGTCCTGGACTAGTAATCCAATGTAATGGACTAGTAATTCAGAGGCCTGGACTAGTAATCGATTGCCCTGGACTTGTAATCCAGTGTCCTGGACTAGTAATCCAATGTCCTGGACTCGTTATCAAGAGCTCTGGACCAGTAATCCAGTGTACTGGACTAGAAATTCCAATGTACCGGACGAGTAATCCAATGTCCTCGACTGGTGATCCAGAGGTCTGGACAAGTAATCCAATGTCCTGGGCTAGTAATCCTCTGACCAGGACTTGTAATCCAATGCCCTGTACTCATGATCCAATGTACTGGACTAGTAATCCAGAGACCTGGACTAGTGTTCCAATGTCCTGGACTAGTAATCCAATGTACTGGACTAGTAATTCAGAGGCCTGCTCCAGTAATCGATTGCCCTGGACTAGTAATCCAGTGTCCTGGACTAGTAAGCCAATGTCCTGGACTTGTTATCAAGAGATCTGGACCAGTAATCCAGTGTCCTGGACTAGAAATTCCAATGTAACGGACGAGTAATCCAATGTCCTCGACTAGTGATCCAGAGGCCTGGACTAGTAATCCAATGTCCTGGGCTAGTAATCCTGAGACCAGGACTTGTAATCCAATGCCCTGTACTCATGATCCAATGTCCTGGACTAGTAATCCAGAGACCTGGACGAGTGTTCCAATGTCCTGGACTCGTAATCCAATGTCCTGGACTAGTAATCCAGAGACCTGGACTAGTGTTCCAATGTACCAGACGAGTAATCCAATGTGCTGGACTAGTAATTCAGAGGCCTGGACGAGTAATCGATTGCCCTGGACTTGTAATCTAGTCAGCAAAATTCTAAAAGGACAAAGGGTGTTAATAAAACAAGCCTGAAGGCTTTGTGTCTTAATGCAAGGAGTATCCGCAATAAGGTGGATGAATTAATTGTGCAAATAGAAGTTAACAAATATGATGTGATTGGGATTACGGAGACGTGGCTCCAGGATGATCAGGGCTGGGAACTCAACATTCAGGGGTATTCAACATTCAGGAAGGATAGAATAAAAGGAAAAGGAGGTGGGGTAGCATTGCTGGTTAAAGAGGAGATTAATGCAATAGTTAGGAAAGACATTAGCTTGGATGATGTGGAATCTATATGGGTAGAGCTGCAGAACACCAAAGGGCAAAAAACGTTAGTAGGAGTTGTGTACAGACCTCCAAACAGTAATAGGGATGTTGGGGAGGGCATCAAACAGGAAATTAGGGGTGCATGCAATAAAGGTGTAGCAGTTATAATGGGTGACTTTAATATGCACATAGATTGGGCTAGCCAAACTGGAAGCAATACGGTGGAGGAGGATTTCCTGGAGTGCATAAGGGATGGTTTTCTAGACCAATATGTTGAGGAACCAACTAGGGGGGAGGCCATCTTGGACTGGGTGTTGTGTAATGAGAGAGGATTAATTAGCAATCTCATTGTGCGAGGCCCCTTGGGGAAGAGTGACCATAATATGGTGGAATTCTGCATTAGGATGGAGAATGAAACAGTAAATTCAGAGACCATGGTCCAGAACTTAAAGAAGGGTAACTTTGAAGGTATGAGGCGAGAATTGGCTAGGATAGATTGGCGAATGATACTTAGGGGGTTGACTGTGGATGGGCAATGGCAGACATTTAGAGACCGCATGGATGAAGTACAACAATTGTACATTCCTGTCTGGCGTAAAAATAAAAAGGGGAAGGTGGCTCAACCGTGGCTATCTAGGGAAATCAGGGATAGTATTAAAGCCAAGGAAGTGGCATACAAATTGGCCAGAAATAGCAGCGAACCTGGGGACTGGGAGAAATTTAGAACTCAGCAGAGGAGGACAAAGGGTTTGATTAGGACAGGGAAAATGGAGTACGAGAAGAAGCTTGCAGGGAACATTAAGGCGGATTGCAAAAGTTTCTATAGGTATGTAAAGAGAAAAAGGTTGGTGAAGACAAACGTAGGTCCCCTGCAGTCAGAATCAGGGGAAGTCATAACGGGGAACAAAGAAATGGCGGATCAATTGAACAAGTACTTTGGTTCGGTATTCACTAAGGAGGATACAAACAACCTTCCGGATATAAAAGGGGTCAGAGGGTCTAGTAAGGAAGAGGAGCTGAGGGAAATCTTTATTAGTCGGGAAATTGTGTTGGGGAAATTGATGGGATTGAAGGCAGATAAATCCCCAGGGCCTGATGGCCTGCATCCTAGAGTACTTAAGGAGGTGGCCTTGGAAATAGCGGATGCATTGACAGTCATTTTCCAACATTCCATTGACTCTGGATCAGTTCCTATGGAGTGGAGGGTAGCCAATGTAACCCCACTTTTTAAAAAAGGAGGGAGAGAGAAAACAGGGAATTATAGACCGGTCAGCCTGACCTCAGTAGTGGGTAAAATGATGGAATCAATTATTAAGGATGTCATAGCAGTGCATCTGGAAAATGGTGACATGATAGGTCCAAGTCAGCATGGATTTGTGAAAGGGAAATCATGCTTGACAAATCTTCTGGAATTTTTTGAGGATGTTTCCAGTAAAGTGGACAAAGGAGAACCAGTTGATGTGGTATATTTGGACTTTCAGAAGGCTTTCGACAAGGTCCCACACAAGAGATTAATGTGCAAAGTTAAAGCACATGGGATTGGGGGTAGTGTGCTGACGTGGATTGAGAACTGGTTGTCAGACAGGAAGCAAAGAGTAGGAGTAAACGGGTACTTTTCAGAATGGCAGGCAGTGACTAGTGGAGTGCCGCAAGGTTCTGTGCTGGGGCCCCAGCTGTTTACATTGTACATTAATGATTTAGACGAGGGGATTAAATGCAGTATCTCCAAATTTGCGGATGATACTAAGTTGGGTGGCAGTGTGAGCTGCGAGGAGGATGCTATTAGGCTGCAGAGTGACTTGGATAGGTTAGGTGAGTGGGCAAATGCATGGCAGATGAAGTATAATGTGGATAAATGTGAGGTTATCCACTTTGGTGGTAAAAACAGAGAGACAGACTATTATCTGAATGGTGACAGATTAGGAAAAGGGAAGGTGCAACGAGACCTGGGTGTCATGGTACATCAGTCATTGAAGGTTGGCATGCAGGTACAGCAGGCGGTTAAGAAAGCAAATGGCATGTTGGCCTTCATAGCGAGGGGATTTGAATACAGGGGCAGGGAGGTGTTGCTACAGTTGTACAGGGCCTTGGTGAGGCCACACCTGGAGTATTGTGTACAGTTTTGGTCTCCTAACTTGAGGAAGGACATTCTTGCTATTGAGGGAGTGCAGCGAAGGTTCACCAGACTGATTCCCGGGATGGCGGGACTGACCTATCAAGAAAGATTGGATCAATTGGGCTTGTATTCACTGGAGTTCAGAAGAATGAGAGGGGACCTCATAGAAACGTTTAAAATTCTGACGGGTTTAGACAGGTTAGATGCAGAAAGAATGTTCCCAATGTTGGGGAAGTCCAGAACCAGGGGTCACAGTCTGAGGATAAGGGGTAAGCCATTTAGGACCGAGATGAGGAGAAACTTCTTCACCCAGAGAGTGGTGAACCTGTGGAATTCTCTACCACAGAAAGTAGTTGAGGCCAATTCACTAAATATATTCAAAAGGGAGTTAGATGAAGTCCTTACTACTCGGGGGATCAAGGGTTATGGCGAGAAAGCAGGAAGGGGGTACTGAAGTTTCATGTTCAGCCATGAACTCATTGAATGGCGGTGCAGGCTAGAAGGGCTGAATGGCCTGCTCCTGCACCTATTTTCTATGTTTCTATGTTTCTATGTCTGCACTAGTAATCCAGAGACCTAGGCTAGTAATCCAATGTAATCCAGAGACCTGGACGAGTAATCCAGAGGCCTGGACTCGCGATCCAATGTCCTGGACTAGTACTCCAGAGACCTGGACTAGCAATCCACTGACCAGGACTAGTAATCCAGAGATCTGGACAAGTAATCCAATGTCCTGGACTAGTAATCCAATGTCCTGGACTCGTTATCAAGAGATCTGGACCAGTAATCCAGTGTCCTGGACTAGAAATTCCAATGTACCGGACGAGTAATCCAATGTCCTCGACTAGTGATCCAGAGGCCTGGACTAGTAATCCAATGTCCTGGGCTAGTAATCCTGAGACCAGGACTTGTAATCCAATGCCCTGTACTCATGATCCAATCTCCTGGACTAGTAATCCAGAGACCTGGACTAGTGTTCCAATGTCCTTGACTAGTAAGCCAATGTACTGGACTAGTAATTCAGAGGCCTGGACTAGTGATCGATTGCCCTGGACTTGTAATCTAGTTGTCTGGACTAGTAATCCAGAGACCTGGGCTAGTAATCCAATGTAATCCAGAGACCTGGACGAGTAATCCAGAGGCCTGGACTAGTGATCAAATGTCTTGGACGAGTAATCCAATTTCCTGGACTAGTCATCCAGAGACCTGGAATAGTAATCCAGAGGCCTGGACTAGTAATCCAATGTCCTGGACTAGTAATCCAGAGATCTGGACTAGCAATCCACTGACCAGGACTAGTAATCCAGAGACCTGGACAAGTAATCCAATGTCGTGGACTAGTAATCCAGAGGCCCGGACGAGTAATCCAATGTCCTGGGCTAGTAATCCTGAGACCAGGTCTTGTAATCCAATGCCCTGTACTCATGATCCAATGTCCTGGACGAGTAATCCAGAGACCTGGACTAGTGTTCCAATGTCCTGGACTAGTAATCCAATGTACTGGACTAGTAATTCAGAGGCCTGGACTAGTAATCGATTGCCCTGGACTAGTAATCCAGTGTCCTGGACTAGTAATCCATTGTCCTGGACTCGTTATCAAGAGATCTGGACCAGTAATCCTGTGTCCTGGACTAGAAATTCCAATGTACCGGACGAGTAATCCAATGCCCTCGACTAGTGATCCAGAGGCTTGGACTAGTAATCCAATGTCCTGGGCTAGTAATCCTGAACCAGGACTTGTAATCCAATGCCCTGTACTCATGATCCAATGTCCTGGATTAATAATCCGGAGACCTGGACTTGTGCTCCAATGTCCTGGACCAGTAATCCAATGTAATGGACTAGTAATTCAGAGGCCTGGACTAGTAATCCAATGTCCTGGGCTAGTAATCCTGAACCAGGACTTGTAATCCAATGCCCTGTACTCATGATCCAATGTCCTGGACTAGTAATCCAGATATGGACGAGTGTTCCAATGTCCTGGACTAGTAATCCAATGTACTGGACTAGTAATTCAGAGGCCTGCTCCAGTAATCGATTGCCCTGGACTAGTAATCCAGTGTCCTGGACGAGTAATCCAATGTCCTGGACTCGTTATCAAGAGATCTGGACCAGTAATCCAGTGTCCTGGACTAGAAATTCCAATGTTCCGGACGAGTAATCCAATGTCCTCGACTAGTGATCCAGAGGCCTGGACTAGTAATCCAATGTCCTGGGCTAGTAATCCTGAGACCAGGACTTGTAATCCAATGCTCTGTACTCATGATCCAATGTCCTGGACGAGTAATCCAGAGACTTGGACGAGTGTTCCAATGTCCTTGACTAGTAAGCCAATGTACTGGACTAGTAATTCAGAGGCCTGGACTAGTGATCGATTGCCCTGGACTTGTAATCTAGTTGTCAGGACTAGTAATCCAGAGACCTGGGCTAGTATACCAATGAAATCCAGAGACCTGGACGAGTAATCCAGAGGGCTGGACTAGTGATCCAATGTCCTGGACTAGTACTCCAGAGGCCTGCACGAGTGATCCAATGCCCTGGACGAGTAATCCAATTTCCTGGACTAGTCATCCAGAGACCTGGACTAGTAATCCAGAGGCCTGGACTAGTAATCCAATGTCCTGGACTAGTAATCCAGAGATCTGGACTAGCAATCCACTGACCAGGACTAGTAATCCAGAGACCTGGACAAGTAATCCAATGTCGTGGACTAGTAATCCAGAGGCCTGGACTAGTCATCCAATGTCCTCGGCTAGTAATCCTGAGACCAGGACTTGTAATCCAATGCCCTGTACTCATGATCCAATGTCCTGGACTAGTAATCCAGAGACCTGGACGAGAGTTCCAATGTCCTGGACTAGTAATCCAATGTCCTGGACTCGTTATCAAGAGATCTGGACAAGTAATCCTGTGTCCTGGACTAGAAATTCCAATGTACCGGACGAGTAATCCAATGTCCTCGACTAGTGATCCAGAGGCCTGGACTAGTAATCCAATGCCCTGTACTCATGATCCAATCTCCTGGACTCGTAATCCAGAGACCTGGACTAGTGTTCCAATGTCCTTGACTAGTCAGCCAATGTACTGGACTAGTAATTCAGAGGCCTGGACTAGTGATCGATTGCCCTGGATTTGTAATCTCGTTGTCTGGACTAGTAATCCAGAGACCTGGGCTAGTAATCCAATGTAATCCAGAGACCTGGACGAGTAATCCAGAGGCCTGGACTAGTGATCCAATGTCTTGGACTAGTACTCCAGAGGCCTGGACGAGTGATCCAATGCCCTGGACGAGTAATCCAATTTCCTGGACCAGTCATCCAGAGACCTGGACTAGTAATCCAGAGGCCTGGACTAGTAATCCAATGTCCTGGACTAGTAATCCAGAAATCTGGACTAGCAATCCACTGACCAGGACTAGTAATCCAGAGGCCTGGACTAGTAATCCAATGTCCTGGACTAGTAATCCAGAAATCTGGACTAGCAATCCACTGACCAGGACTAGAAATCCAGAGACCTGGACAAGTAATCCAATGTCCTGGACTAGTAATCCAGAGACCTGGACTAGTAATCCAATGTCCTGGACTAGTAATCCAGAAATCTGGACCAGCAATCCACTGACCAGGACTAGTAATCCAGAGGCCTGGACTAGTAATCCAATGTCCTGGACTAGTGATCCAGAAATCTGGACTAGCAATCCACTGACCAGGACTAGTAATCCAGAGACCTGGAAAAGTAATCCAATGTCCTGGACTCGTAATCCAGAGGCCTGGACTAGTAATCCAATGTCCTGGGCTAGTAATCCTGAGACCAGGTCTTGTAATCCAATGCCCTGTACTCATGATCCAATGTCCTGGACTAATAATCCAGAGACCTGGATTAGTGCTCCAATGTCCTGGACCAGTAATCCAATGTAATGGACCAGTAATTCAGAGGCCTGGACTCGTAATCGATTGCCCTGGACTAGTAATCCAGTGACCTGGACTAGTAATCCAATGTCCTGGACTCGTTATCAAGAGATCTGGACCAGTAATCCAGTGTCCTGGACTAGAAATTCCAATGTAACGGACGAGTAATCCAATGTCCTCGACTAGTGATTCAGAGGCCTGGACTAGTAATCCAATGTCCTGGGCTAGTAATCCTGAGACCAGGACTTGTAATCCAGTGCCCTGTACTCATGATCCAATGTTCTGGACTAGTAATCCAGAGACCTGGACTAGTGTTCCAATGTCCTGGACTAGTAATCCAATGTACTGGACTAGTAATTCAGAGGCCTGCTCCAGTAATCGATTGCCCTGGACTTGCAATCTAGTTGTCTGGACTAGTAATCCAGAGACCTGGGCTAGTAATCCAATGTAATCCAGAGACCTGGACGAGTAATCCAGAGGCCTGGACTAGTGATCCAATGTCCTGGACTAGTACTCCAGAGGCCTGGACGAGTGATCCAATGCCCTGGACGAGTAATCCAATTTCCTGGACTAGTCATCCAGAGACCTGGACTGGTAATCCAGAGGCTTGGACTAGTAATCCAATGTCCTGGACTAGTAATCCAGAGATCTGGACTAGCAATCAACTGACCAGGACTAGTAATCCAGAGAACTGGACAAGTAATCCAATGTCGTGGACTAGTAATCCAGAGGCCTGGACTAGTAATCCAATGTCCTGGGCTAGTAATCCTGAGACCAGGACTTGTAATCCAATGCCCTGTACTCATGATCCAATGTCCTGGGCTAGTAATCCAGAGACCTGGACTAGTGTTCCAATGTCCTGGACTAAGTAATCCAATGTACTGGACTAGTAATTCAGTGGCCTGCTCTAGTAATCGATTGCCCTGGACTTGTAATCCAGTGTCCTGGACTAGTAATCCAATGTCCTGGACTCGTTATCAAGATATCTGGACCAGTAATCCAGTGTCCTGGACTAGAAATTCCAATGTACCGGACGAGAAATCCAATGTCCTCGACTAGTGATCCAGAGGCCTGGACTAGTAATCCAATGTCCTGGGCTAGTAATCCTGAGACCAGGACTTGTAATCCTATGCCCTGTACTCATGATCCAATGTCCTGGATGAGTAATCCAGAGACCTGGACTAGTGTTCCAATGTCCTGGACTAGTAATCCAATGCACTGGACCAGTAATTCAGAGGCCTGGACCAGTAATCGATTGCCCTGGACTAGTAATCCAGTGTCCTTGACTAGTAATCCAATGTACTGGACTAGTAATCCAGAGACCTGGACTAGTGCTCCAATGTCCTGGACTAGTAATCCAATGTACTGGACCAGTAATTCAGAGGTCTGGACCAGTAATCGATTGCCCTGGACTAGTAATCCAGTGTCCTGGACTAGTAATCCAATGTACTGGACTTGTTATCAAGAGCTCTGGACCAGTAATCCAGTGTCCTGGACTAGAAATTCCAATGTACCGGACGAGTAATCCAATGTCCTGGACTAGTGATCCAGTGGCCTCGATGAGTAATCCAATTTCCTGGACAAGTAATACAGAGACCTGGACCAGTAATCCAAAGTACTGGAGAAATAATCAAATGTCCTGAACTACTGATCCACTGACCTGGACTATTAATCCAATGTAATCCAGAGACCTGGACTAGTCATCCAGAGACCTGGACTAGTAATCCAGAGGCCTGGACTCGTAATCCAATGTCCTGGGCTAGTAATCGTGAGACCAGGACTTGTAATCCAATGCCCTGTACTCATGATCCAATGTCCTGGACTAGTAATCCAGAGACCTGGACTAGTGTTCCAATGTCCTGGACGAGGAATCCAATGTCCTGGCCTCGTCATCCAGAGACCTGGACTAGTAATCCAGAGACCTGGACTAGTGATCCAATGCCCTGGACTAGTAATCCCGAAATCTGGACTAGTAATCCAATGTCCTGGGCTAGTAATCCTGAGACCAGGTCTTGTAATCCAATGTCCTGGACTAGTAATCCAATGTACTGGACTAGTAATTCAGAGGCCTGCTCCAGTAATCCATTGCCCTGGACTAGTAATCCAGTGTCCTGGACTAGTAAGCCAATGTCCTGGACTCGTTATCAAGAGATCTGGACCAGTAATCCAGTGTCCTGGACTAGAAATTCCAATGTACCGGACGAGTAATCCAATGTCCTCAACTAGTGATCCAGAGGCCTGGACTAGTAATCCAATGTCCTGGGCTAGTAATCCTGAACCAGGACTTGTAATCCAATGCCCTGTATTCATGATCCAATGTCCTGGACTAATAATCCAGAGACCTGGACTCGTGTTCCAATGTCCTGGACCAGTAATCCAATGTAATGGACTAGTAATTCAGAGGCCTGGACTAGTAATCGATTGCCCTGGACTTGTAATCCAGTGTCCTGGACTAGTAATCCAATGTACTGGACTCGTTATCAAGAGCTCTGGACCAGTAATCCAGTGTCCTGGACTAGAAATTACAATGTACCGGACGAGTAATCCAATGCCCTCGACTAGTGATCCAGAGGCCTGGACTAGTAATCCAATGTCCTGTGCTAGTAATCCAATGTAATGGACTAGTAATTCAGAGGCCTGGACAAGTAATCGATTGCCCTGGACTTGTAATCCAGTGTCCTGGACTGGTAATCCAATGTCCTGGACTCATTATCAAGAGATCTGGACCAGTAATCCAGTGTCCTGGACTAGAAATTACAATGTACCGGACGAGTAATCCAATGCCCTCGACTAGTGATCCAGAGGCCTGGACTAGTAATCCAATGTCCTGGGCTAGTAATCTTGAACCAGGACTTGTAATCCAATGCCCTGTACTCATGATCCAATGTCCTGGACTAGTAATCCAATGTACTGGACTCGTTATCAAGAGATCTGGACCAGCAATCCAGTGTCCTGGACTAGAAATTCCAATGTACCGGACGAGTAATCCAATGTCCTGGACTAGTGATCCAGTGGCCTCGATGAGTAATCCAATTTCCTGCACGAGTAATTCAGAGACCTGGACTAGTGTTCCAATGTACTGGACTAGTAATTCAGAGGCCTGCTCCAGTAATCGATTGCCCTGGACTAGTTATCCAGTGTCCTGGACGAGTAATCCAATGTCCTGGACTCGTTATCAAGAGATCTGGACCAGTAATCCAGTGTCCTGGACTAGAAATTCCAATGTACCTGACGAGTAATCCAGTGTCCTCGACTATTGATCCAGAGTCCAGGACTAGTAATCCAATGTCCTGGGTTAGTAATCCTGAGACCAGGACTTGTAATCCAATGCCCTGTACTCATGATCCAATGTCCTGGACTAGTAATCCAGAGACCTGGACTAGTGTTCCAATGTCCTGGACTAGTAATCCAATGTACTGGACTAGTAATTTAGAGGCCTGCTCCAGTAATCGATTGCCCTGGACTAGTAATCCAGTGTCCTGGACTAGTAAGCCAATGTCCTGGACTCGTTATCAAGAGATCTGGACCAGTAATCCAGTGTCCTGGACTAGAAATTCCAATGTACCGGACGAGTAATCCAATGTCCTCGACTAGTGATCCAGAGGCCTGGACTAGTAATCCAATGTCCTGGGCTAGTAATCCTGAGACCAGGACTTGTAATCCAATGCCCTGTACTCATGATCCAATGTCCTGGACCAGTAATCCAGAGACTTGGACTAGTGTTCCAATGTCCTTGACTAGTCAGCCAATGTACTGGACTAGTAATTCAGAGGCCTGGACTAGTGATCGATTGCCCTGGACTTGTAATCTAGTTGTCTGGACTAGTAATCCAGAGACCTGGGCTAGTAATCCAATGAAATCCAGAGACCTGGACGAGTAATCCAGAGGGCTGGACTAGTGACCCAATGTCCTGGACTAGTACTCCAGATGCCCGGACGAGTGATCCAATGCCCTGGACGAGTAATCCAATTTCCTGGACTAGTCATCCAGAGACCTGGACTAGTAATCCAGAGGCCTGGACTAGTAATCCAATGTCCTGGACTAGTAATCCAGAGATCTGGACTAGCAATCCACTGACCAGGACTAGTAATCCAGAGACCTGGACGAGTAATCCAATGTCGTGGACTAGTAATCCAGAGGCCTGGACTAGTAATCCAATGTCCTGGGCTAGTAATCCTGAGACCAGGACTTGTAATCCAATGACCTGTACTCATGATCCAATGTCCTGGACTAGTAATCCAGAGACCTGGACTAGTGTTCCAATGTCCTGGACTAGTTATCCAATGTACTGGACTAGTAATTCAGAGGCCTGGACTAGTAATCGATTGCCCTGGACTAGTAATCCAGTGTCCTGGACTAGTAAGCCAATGTCCTGGACTCGTTATCAAGAGATCTGGACCAGTAATCCAGTGTCCTGGACTAGAAATTCCAATGTACCGGACGAGTAATCCAATGTCCTCGACTAGGGATCCAGAGGCCTGGACTAGTAATCCAATGTCCTGGGCTAGTAATCCTGAGACCAGGACTTGTAATCCAATGCCCTTTACTCATGATCCAATGTCCTGGACTCGTAATCCAGAGACTTGGACTAGTGTTCCAATGTCCTGGACGAGTAATCCAATGTACTGGACTGGTAATTCAGTGGCCTGCTCCAGTAATCGATTGCCCTGGACTAGTAATCCAGTGTCCTGGACTAGTAATCCAATGTCCTGGACTCGTTATCAAGAGATCTGGACCAGTAATCCAGTGTCCTGGACTAGAAATTCCAATATACCGGACGAGTAATCCAATGTCCTCGACTAGTGATCCAGAGGCCTGGACTAGTAATCCAATGTCCTGGGCTAGTAATCCTGAGACCAGGACTTGCAATCCAATGCCATGTACTCATGATCCAATGTCCTGAACTAGTAATCCAGAGACCTGGACTAGTGTTCCAATGTCCTGGACCAGTAATCCAATATACTGGACTAGTAATTCAGAGGCCTGCTCCAGTAATCGATTGCCCTGGACTAGTAATCCAGTGTCCTGGGCTAGTAATCCAACGTCCTGGATTCGTTATCAAGAGATCTGGACCAGTAATCCAGTGTCCTGGACTAGAAATTCCAATGTACCGGACGAGTAATCCAATGTCCTCGACTAGTGATCCAGAGGCCTGGACTAGTAATCCAATGTCCTGGACTAGTAATCCAGAGGCCTCGACTAGTAATCCAATGTCCTGGGCTAGTAATCCTGAGACCAGGACTTGTAATCCAATGCCCTGTACTCATGATCCAATCTCCTGGACTAGTAATCCAGAGACCTGGACTAGTGTTCCAATGTCCTTGACTAGTCAGCCAATGTACTGGACTAGTAATTCAGAGGCCTGGACTAGTGATCGATTGCCCTGGACATGTAATCTAGTTGTCTGGACTAGTAATCCAGAGACCTGGGCTAGTAATCCAATGTAATCCAGAGACCTGGACGAGTAATCCAGAGGCCTGGACTAGTGATCCAATGTCCTGGACCAATACTCCAGAGGCCTGGACGAGTGATCCAATGCCCTGGACGAGTAATCCAATTTCCTGGACTAGTCATCCTGAGACCTGGACTAGTAATCCAGAGGCCTGGACTAGTAATCCAATGTCCTGGACTAGTAATCCAGAGATCTGGACTAGCAATCCACTGACCAGGACAAGTAATCCAGAGACCTGGACAAGTAATCCAATGTCCTGGACTAGTAATCCAGAGGCCTGGACTAGTAATCCAATGTCCTGGGCGAGTAATCCTGAGACCAGGTCTTGTAATCCAATGCCCTGTACTCATGATCCAATGTCCTGGACTAGTAATCCAGAGACCTGGACTAGTGTTCCAATGTCCTGGACTAGTAATCCAATGTACTGGACTAGTAATTCAGAGGCCTGGACTCGTAATCGATTGCCCTGGACTAGTAATCCAGTGTCCTGGACCAGTAATCCAATGTCCTGGACTCGTTATCAAGAGATCTGGACCAGTAATCCAGTGTCCTGGACTAGAAATTCCAATGTACCGGACGAGTAATCCAATGTCCTCGACTAGTGATCCAGAGGCCTGGACTAGTAATCCAATGTCCTGGGCTAGTAATCCTGAGACCAGGACTTGTAATCCAATGCCCTGTACTCATGATCCAATGTCCTGGACCAGTAATCCAGAGACTTGGACTAGTGTTCCAATGTCCTTGACTAGTAAGCCAATGTACTGGACTAGTAATTCAGAGGCCTGCTCCAGTAATCGATTGCCCTGGACTAGTAATCCAGTGTCCTGGACTAGTAATCCAATGTCCTGGCCTCGTTATCAAGCGATCTGGACCAGTAATCCAGTGTCCTGGACTAGAAATTCCAATGTACCGGACGAGTAATCCAATGTCCTCGACTAGTGATCCAGAGGCCTGGACGAGTAATCCAATGTCCTGGGCTAGTAATCCTGAGACCAGTACTTGTAATCCAATGCCCTGTAATCATGATCCAATGTCCTGATCTAGTAATCCAGAGACCTGGACTAGTGTTCCAATGTCCTGGACTAGTAATCCAATATACTGGACTAGTAATTCAGAGGCCTGCTCCAGTAATCGATTGCCCTGGACTAGTAATCCAGTGTCCTGGGCTAGTAATCCAATGTCCTGGACTCGTTATCAAGAGATCTGGACCAGTAATCCAGTGTCCTGGACTAGAAATTCCAATGTACCGGACGAGTAATCCAATGTCCTGGACGAGTAATCCAATGTCCTGGGCTAGTAATCCCTGGCCAGGACTTGTAATCCAATGCCCTGTACTCATGATCCAATATCCTGATCTAGTAATCCAGAGACCTGGACTAGTGTTCCAATGTCCTGGACTAGTAATCCAATATACTGGACTAGGAATTCAGAGGCCTGCTCCAGTAATCGATTGCCCTGGACTAGTAATCCAGTGTCCTGGGCTAGTAATCCAATGTCCTGGACTCGTTGTCAAGAGATCTGGACCAGTAATCCAGTGTCCTGGACTAGAAATTCCAATGTACCGGACGAGTAATCCAATGTCCTCGACTAGTGATCCAGAGGCCTGGACTAGTAATCCAATGTCCTGGGCTAGTAATCCTGAGACCAGGACTTGTAATCCAATGCCCTGTACTCATGATCCAATGTCCTGGACTAGTAATCCAGAGACCTGGACTAGTGTTCCAATGTCCTTGACTAGTCAGCCAATGTACTGGACTAGTAATTCAGAGGCCTGGACTAGTGATCGATTGCCCTGGACATGTAATCTAGTTGTCTGGACGAGTAATCCAGAGACCTGGGCTAGTAATCCAATGTAATCCAGAGACCTGGACGAGTAATCCAGAGGCCTGGACTAGTGATCCAATGTCCTGGACCAATACTCCAGAGGCCTGGACGAGTGATCCAATTTCCTGGACTAGTCATCCAGAGACCTGGACTAGTAATCCAGAGGCCTGGACTAGTAATCCAATGTCCTGGACTAGTAATCCAGAGATCTGGACTAGCAATCCACTGACCAGGACTAGTAATCCAGAGACCTGGACAAGTAATCCAATGTCCTGGACTAGTAATCCAGAGGCCTGGACTAGTAATCCAATGTCCTGGGCGAGTAATCCTGAGACCAGGTCTTGTAATCCAATGCCCTGTACTCATGATCCAATGTCCTGGACTAGTAATCCAGAGACCTGGACTAGTGTTCCAATGTCCTGGACTAGTAATCCAATGTACTGGACTAGTAATTCAGAGGCCTGGACTCGTAATCGATTGCCCTGGACTAGTAATCCAGTGTCCTGGACTAGTAATCCAATGTCCTGGACTCGTTATCAAGAGATCTGGACCAGTAATCCAGTGTCCTGGACTAGAAATTCCAATGTACCGGACGAGTAATCCAATGTCCTCGACTAGTGATCCAGAGGCCTGGACTAGTAATCCAATGTCCTGGGCTAGTAATCCTGAGACCAGGACTTGTAATCCAATGCCCTGTACTCATGATCCAATGTCCTGGACCAGTAATCCAGAGACTTGGACTAGTGTTCCAATGTCCTTGACTAGTAAGCCAATGTACTGGACTAGTAATTCAGAGGCCTGGACTAGTGATCGATTGCCCTGGACTTGTAATCTAGTTGTATGGACTAGTAATCCATAGACCTGGGCTAGTAATCCAATGTAATCCAGAGACCTGGACGAGTAATCCAGAGGGCTGGACTAGTGATCCAATGTCCTGGACTAGTACTCCAGAGGCCCGGACGAGTGATCCAATGCCCTGGACGAGTAATCCAATTTCCTGGACTAGTCATCCAGAGACCTGGACTAGTAATCCAGAGGCCTGGACTAGTAATCCAATGTCCTGGACTAGTAATCCAGAGATCTGGACTAGCAATCCACTGACCAGGACTAGTAATCCAGAGACCTGGACGAGTAATCCAATGTCGTGGACTAGTAATCCAGAGGCCTGGACTAGTAATCCAATGTCCTGGGCTAGTAATCCTGAGACCAGGACTTGTAATCCAATGACCTGTACTCATGATCCAATGTCCTGGACTAGTAATCCAGAGACCTGGACTAGTGTTCCAATGTCCTGGACTCGTTATCCAATGTACTGGACTAGTAATTCAGAGGCCTGGACTAGTAATCGATTGCCCTGGACTAGTAATCCAGTGTCCTGGACTAGTAATCCAATGTCCTGGCCTCGTTATCAAGCGATCTGGACCAGTAATCCAGTGTCCTGGACTAGAAATTCCAATGTACCGGACGAGTAATCCAATGTCCTCGACTAGTGATCCAGAGGCCTGGACGAGTAATCCAATGTCCTGGGCTAGTAATCCTGAGACCAGTACTTGTAATCCAATGCCCTGTAATCATGATCCAATGTCCTGATCTAGTAATCCAGAGACCTGGACTAGTGTTCCAATGTCCTGGACTAGTAATCCAATATACTGGACTAGTAATTCAGAGGCCTGCTCCAGTAATCGATTGCCCTGGACTAGTAATCCAGTGTCCTGGGCTAGTAATCCAATGTCCTGGACTCGTTATCAAGAGATCTGGACCAGTAATCCAGTGTCCTGGACTAGAAATTCCAATGTACCGGACGAGTAATCCAATGTCCTGGACGAGTAATCCAATGTCCTGGGCTAGTAATCCTGAGACCAGGACTTGTAATCCAATGCCCTGTACTCATGATCCAATATCCTGATCTAGTAATCCAGAGACCTGGACTCGTGTTCCAATGTCCTGGACTAGTAATCCAATATACTGGACTCGTAATTCAGAGGCCTGCTCCAGTAATCGATTGCCCTGGACTAGTAATCCAATGTCCTGGACTAGTAATCCAGAGGCCTGGACTAGCAATCCAATGTCCTGGGCTAGTAATCCTGAGAACAGGACTTGTAATCCAATGCCCTGTACTCATGATCCAATGTCCTGGACTAGTAATCCAGAGACCTGGACTAGTGTTCCAATGTCCTTGACTAGTCAGCCAATGTACTGGACTAGTAATTCAGAGGCCTGGACTAGTGATCGATTGCCCTGGACTTGTAATCTAGTTGTATGGACTAGTAATCCATAGACCTGGGCTAGTAATCCAATGTAAACCAGAGACCTGGACGAGTAATCCAGAGGGCTGGACTAGTGATCCAATGTCCTGGACTAGTACTCCAGAGGCCCGGACGAGTGATCCAATGCCCTGGACGAGTAATCCAATTTCCTGGACTAGTCATCCAGAGACCTGGACTAGTAATCCAGAGGCCTGGACTAGTAATCCAATGTCCTGGACTAGTAATCCAGAGATCTGGACTAGCAATCCACTGACCAGGACTAGTAATCCAGAGACCTGGACGAGTAATCCAATGTCGTGGACTAGTAATCCAGAGGCCTGGACTAGTAATCCAATGTCCTGGGCTAGTAATCCTGAGACCAGGACTTGTAATCCAATGACCTGTACTCATGATCCAATGTCCTGGACTAGTAATCCAGAGACCTGGACTAGTGTTCCAATGTCCTGGACTAGTTATCCAATGTACTGGACTAGTAATTCAGAGGCCTGGACTAGTAATCGATTGCCCTGGACTAGTAATCCAGTGTCCTGGACTAGTAATCCAATGTCCTGGCCTCGTTATCAAGCGATCTGGACCAGTAATCCAGTGTCCTGGACTAGAAATTCCAATGTACCGGACGAGTAATCCAATGTCCTCGACTAGTGATCCAGAGGCCTGGACGAGTAATCCAATGTCCTGGGCTAGTAATCCTGAGACCAGTACTTGTAATCCAATGCCCTGTAATCATGATCCAATGTACTGATCTAGTAATCCAGAGACCTGGACTAGTGTTCCAATGTCCTGGACTAGTAATCCAATATACTGGACTAGTAATTCAGAGGCCTGCTCCAGTAATCGATTGCCCTGGACTAGTAATCCAGTGTCCTGGGCTAGTAATCCAATGTCCTGGACTCGTTATCAAGAGATCTGGACCAGTAATCCAGTGTCCTGGACTAGAAATTCCAATGTACCGGACGAGTAATCCAATGTCCTGGACGAGTAATCCAATGTCCTGGGCTAGTAATCCTGAGACCAGGACTTGTAATCCAATGCCCTGTACTCATGATCCAATATCCTGATCTAGTAATCCAGAGACCTGGACTAGTGTTCCAATGTCCTGGACTAGTAATCCAATATACTGGACTAGGAATTCAGAGGCCTGCTCCAGTAATCGATTGCCCTGGACTAGTAATCCAGTGTCCTGGGCTAGTAATCCAATGTCCTGGACTCGTTGTCAAGAGATCTGGACCAGTAATCCAGTGTCCTGGACTAGAAATTCCAATGTACCGGACGAGTAATCCAATGTCCTCGACTAGTGATCCAGAGGCCTGGACTAGTAATCCAATGTCCTGGGCTAGTAATCCTGAGACCAGGACTTGTAATCCAATGCCCTGTACTCATGATCCAATGTCCTGGACTAGTAATCCAGAGACCTGGACTAGTGTTCCAATGTCCTTGACTAGTCAGCCAATGTACTGGACTAGTAATTCAGAGGCCTGGACTAGTGATCGATTGCCCTGGACATGTAATCTACTTGTCTGGACGAGTAATCCAGAGACCTGGGCTAGTAATCCAATGTAATCCAGAGACCTGGACGAGTAATCCAGAGGCCTGGACTAGTGATCCAATGTCCTGGACCAATACTCCAGAGGCCTGGACGAGTGATCCAATTTCCTGGACTAGTCATCCAGAGACCTGGACTAGTAATCCAGAGGCCTGGACTAGTAATCCAATGTCCTGGACTAGTAATCCAGAGATCTGGACTAGCAATCCACTGACCAGGACTAGTAATCCAGAGACCTGGACAAGTAATCCAATGTCCTGGACTAGTAATCCAGAGGCCTGGACTAGTAATCCAATGTCCTGGGCGAGTAATCCTGAGACCAGGTCTTGTAATCCAATGCCCTGTACTCATGATCCAATATCCTGGACTAGTAATCCAGAGACCTGGACTAGTGTTCCAATGTCCTGGACTAGTAATCCAATGTACTGGACTAGTAATTCAGAGGCCTGGACTCGTAATCGATTGCCCTGGACTCGTAATCCAGTGTCCTGGACTAGTAATCCAATGTCCTGGACTCGTTATCAAGAGATCTGGACCAGTAATCCAGTGTCCTGGACTAGAAATTCCAATGTACCGGACGAGTAATCCAATGTCCTCGACTAGTGATCCAGAGGCCTGGACTAGTAATCCAATGTCCTGGGCTAGTAATCCTGAGACCAGGACTTGTAATCCAATGCCCTGTACTCATGATCCAATGTCCTGGACCAGTAATCCAGAGACTTGGACGAGTGTTCCAATGTCCTTGACTAGTAAGCCAATGTACTGGACTAGTAATTCAGAGGCCTGGACTAGTGATCGATTGCCCTGGACTTGTAATCTAGTTGTATGGACTAGTAATCCATAGACCTGGGCTAGTAATCCAATGTAATCCAGAGACCTGGACAAGTAATCCAGAGGGCTGGACTAGTGATCCAATGTCCTGGACTAGTACTCCAGAGGCCCGGACGAGTGATCCAATGCCCTGGACGAGTAATCCAATTTCCTGGACTAGTCATCCAGAGACCTGGACTAGTAATCCAGAGGCCTGGACTAGTAATCCAATGTCCTGGACTAGTAATCCAGAGATCTGGACTAGCAATCCACTGACCAGGACTAGTAATCCAGAGACCTGGACGAGTAATCCAATGTCGTGGACTAGTAATCCAGAGGCCTGGACTAGTAATCCAATGTCCTGGGCTAGTAATCCTGAGACCAGGACTTGTAATCCAATGACCTGTACTCATGATCCAATGTCCTGGACTAGTAATCCAGAGACCTGGACTGGTGTTCCAATGTCCTGGACTAGTTATCCAATGTACTGGACTAGTAATTCAGAGGCCTGGACTAGTAATCGATTGCCCTGGACTAGTAATCCAGTGTCCTGGACTAGTAATCCAATGTCCTGGCCTCGTTATCAAGCGATCTGGACCAGTAATCCAGTGTCCTGGACTAGAAATTCCAATGTACCGGACGAGTAATCCAATGTCCTCGACTAGTGATCCAGAGGCCTGGACGAGTAATCCAATGTCCTGGGCTAGTAATCCTGAGACCAGTACTTGTAATCCAATGCCCTGTAATCATGATCCAATGTCCTGATCTAGTAATCCAGAGACCTGGACTAGTGTTCCAATGTCCTGGACTAGTAATCCAATATACTGGACTAGTAATTCAGAGGCCTGCTCCAGTAATCGATTGCCCTGGACTAGTAATCCAGTGTCCTGGGCTAGTAATCCAATGTCCTGGACTCGTTATCAAGAGATCTGGACCAGTAATCCAGTGTCCTGGACTAGAAATTCCAATGTACCGGACGAGTAATCCAATGTCCTGGACGAGTAATCCAATGTCCTGGGCTAGTAATCCTGAGACAGGACTTGTAATCCAATGCCCTGTACTCATGATCCAATATCCTGATCTAGTAATCCAGAGACCTGGACTAGTGTTCCAATGTCCTGGACTAGTAATCCAATATACTGGACTCGTAATTCAGAGGCCTGCTCCAGTAATCGATTGCCCTGGACTAGTAATCCAATGTCCTGGACTAGTAATCCAGAGGCCTGGACTAGCAATCCAATGTCCTGGGCTAGTAATCCTGAGAACAGGACTTGTAATCCAATGCCCTGTACTCATGATCCAATGTCCTGGACTAGTAATCCAGAGACCTGGACTAGTGTTCCAATGTCCTTGACTAGTCAGCCAATGTACTGGACTAGTAATTCAGAGGCCTGGACTAGTGATCGATTGCCCTGGACATGTAATCTCGTTGTCTGGACAATAATCCAGAGACCTGGGCTAGTAATCCAATGTAATCCAGAGATCTGGACGAGTAATCCAGAGGCCTGGACTAGTGATCCAATGTCCTGGACTAGTACTCCAGAGGCCTGGACGAGTGATCCAATGCCCTGGACGAGTAATCCAATTTCCTGGACTAGTCATCCAGAGACCTGGACTAGTAATCCAGAGGCCTGGACTAGTAATCCAATGTCCTGGACTAGTAATCCAGAGATCTGGACGAGCAATCCACTGACCAGGACTAGTAATCCAGAGACCTGGACAAGTAATCCAATGTCCTGGACTAGTGATCCAGAGGCCTGGACTAGTAATCCAATGTCCTGGGCTAGTAATCCTGAGACCAGGTCTTGTAATCCAATGCCCTGTACTCATGATCCAATGTCCTGGACTAGTAATCCAGAGACCTGGACGAGTGTTCCAATGTCCTGGACTAGTAATCCAATGTACTGGACTAGTAATTCAGAGGCCTGGACTAGTAATCAATTGCCCTGGACTAGTAATCCAGTGTCCTGGATTAGTAATCCAATGTCCTGGACTCGTTATCAAGAGATCTGGACGAGTAATCCAGTGTCCTGGACTAGAAATTCCAAAGTACCGGACGAGTAATCCAATGTCCTGGACTAGTAATCCAGAGACCTGGACTAGTGTTCCAATGTCCTTGACTAGTAAGCCAATGTACTGGACTAGTAAATCAGAGGCCTGGACTAGTGATCGATTGCCCTGGACTTGTAATCTAGTTGTCTGGACTAGTAATCCAGAGACCTGAGCTAATAATCCAATGAAATCCAGAGACCTGGACGAGTAATCCAGAGGGCTGGACTAGTGATCCAATGTCCTGGACTAGTACTCCAGAGGCCTGCACGAGTGATCCAATGCCCTGGACGAGTAATCCAATTTCCTGGACTAGTCATCCAGAGACCTGGACTAGTAATCCAGAGGCCTGGACTAGTAATCCAATGTCCTGGACTAGTAATCCAGAGATCTGGACTAGCAATCCACTGACCAGGACCAGTAATCCAGAGACCTGGATGAGTAATCCAATGTCGTGGACTAGTAATCCAGAGGCCTGGACTAGTAATCCAATGTCCTGGGCTAGTAATCCTGAGACCAGGACTTGTAATCCAATGACCTGTACTCATGATCCAATGCCCTGGACTAGTAATCCAGAGACCTGGACTAGTGTTCCAATGTCCTGGACTAGTTAACCAATGTACTGGACTAGTAATCCAGAGGCCTGGACTAGTAATCCAATGTCCTGGACTAGTAATCCAGAGATCTGGACTAGCAATCCACTGACCAGGACTAGTAATCCAGAGACCTGGACAAGTAATCCAATGTCCTGGACTAGTAATCCAGAGGCCTGGACTAGTAATCCAATGTCCTGGGCGAGTAATCCTGAGACCAGGTCTTGTAATCCAATGCCCTGTACTCATGATCCAATGTCCTGGACTAGTAATCCAGAGACCTGGACTAGTGTTCCAATGTCCTGGACTAGTAATCCAATGTACTGGACTAGTAATTCAGTGGCCTGCTCCAGTAATCGATTGCCCTGGACTAGTAATCCAGTGTCCTGGACTCGTAATCCAATGTCCTGGACTCGTTATCAAGAGATCTGGACCAGTAATCCAGTGTCCTGGACTAGAAATTCCAATATACCGGACGAGTAATCCAATGTCCTCGACCAGTGATCCAGAGGCCTGGACTAGTAATCCAATGTCCTGGGCTAGTAATCCTGAGACCAGGACTTGTAATCCAATGCCCTGTACTCATGATCCAATGTCCTGGACTAGTAATCCAGAGACCTGGACTCGTGTTCCAATGTCCTGGACTAGTAATCCAATATACTGGACTAGTAATTCAGAGGCCTGCTCCAGTAATCGATTGCCCTGGACTAGTAATCCAGTGTCCTGGGCTAGTAATCCAATGTCCTGGACTCGTTGTCAAGAGATCTGGACCAGCAATCCAGTGTCCTGGACTAGAAATTCCAATGTACCGGACGAGTAATCCAATGTCCTCGACTAGTGATCCAGAGGCCTGGACTAGTAATCCAATGTCCTGGGCTAGTAATCCTGAGACCAGGACTTGTAATCCAATGCCCTGTTCTCATGATCCAATGTCCTGGACTAGTAATCCAGAGACCTGGACTAGTGTTCCAATGTCCTTGACTAGTCAGCCAATGTACTGGACTAGTAATTCAGAGGCCTGGACTAGTGATCGATTGCCCTGGACATGTAATCTAGTTGTCTGGACGAGTAATCCAGAGACCTGGGCTAGTAATCCAATGTAATCCAGAGACCTGGACGAGTAATCCAGAGGCCTGGACTAGTGATCCAATGTCCTGGACTAGTACTCCAGAGGCCTGGACGAGTGATCCAATGCCCTGGACGAGTAATCCAATTTCCTGGACTAGTCATCCAGAGACCTGGACTAGTAATCCAGAGGCCTGGACTAGTAATCCAATGTCCTGGACTAGTAATCCAGAGATCTGGACTAGCAATCCACTGACCAGGACTAATAATCCAGAGACCTGGACAAGTAATCCAATGTCCTGGACTAGTAATCCAGAGGCCTGGACTAGTAATCCAATGTCCTGGGCGAGTAATCCTGAGACCAGGTCTTGTAATCCAATGCCCTGTACTCATGATCCAATGTCCTTGACTAGTAATCCAGAGACCTGGACTAGTGTTCCAATGTCCTGGACTAGTAATCCAATGTACTGGACTCGTAATTCAGAGGCCTGCTCCAGTAATCGATTGCCCTGGACTAGTAATCCAGTGTCCTGGACGAGTAAGCCAATGTCCTGGACTCGTTATCAAGAGATCTGGACCAGTAATCCAGTGTCCTGGACGAGAAATTCCAATGTACCGGACGAGTAATCCAATGTCCTCGACTCGTGATCCAGAGGCCTGGACGAGTAATCCAATGTCCTGGGCTAGTAATCCTGAGACCAGGACTTGTAATCCAATGCCCTGTACTCATGATCCAATGTCCTGGACTAGTCATCCAGAGACTTGGACTAGTGTTCCAATGTCCTTGACTAGTAAGCCAATGTACTGGACTAGTAATTCAGAGGCCTGGACTTGTGATCGATTGCCCTGGACTTGTAATCTAGTTGTCTGGACTAGTAATCCAGAGACCTGGGCTAGTAATCCAATGTAATCCAGAGACCTGGACGAGTAATCCAGAGGCCTGGACTATTGATCCAATGTCCTGGACTAGTACTCCAGAGGTCTGGACGAGTGATCCAATGCCCTGGACTAGTAATGCAGAGGCCTGGACTAGTGATCCAATGTCCTGGACTAGTACTCCAGAGGCCTGGACGAGTGATCCAATGCCCTGGACGAGTAATCCAATTTCCTGGACTAGTCATCCAGAGACCTGGACTAGTAATCCAGAGGCCTGGACTAGTAATTCAATGTCCTGGACTAGTAATCCAGAGATCTGGACTAGCAATCCACTGACCAGGACTAGTAATCCAGAGACCTGGACAAGTAATCCAATGTCCTGGACTAGTAATCCCAGAGGCCTGGACTAGTAATCCAATGTCCTGGGCGAGTAATCCTGAGACCAGGTCTTGTAATCCAATGCCCTGTACTCATGATCCAATGTCCTGGACTAGTAATCCAGAGACCTGGACTAGCGTTCCAATGTCCTGGACTAGTAATCCAATGTACTGGACTGGTAATTCAGAGGCCTGGACTAGTAATCGATTGCCCTGGACTAGTAATCCAGTGTCCTGGACTAGTAATCCAATGTCCTGGACTCATTATCAAGAGATTTGGACCAGTAATCCAGTGTCCTGGACTAGAAATTCCAATATACCGGACGAGTAATCCAATGTCCTCGACTAGTGATCCAGAGGCCTGGACTAGTAATCCAATGTCCTGGGCTAGTAATCCTGAACCAGGACTTGTAATCCAATGCCCTGTACTCATGATCCAATGTCCTGGACTGATAATCCAGAGACCTGGACGAGTGCTCCAATGTCCTGGACCAGTAATCCAATGTAATGGACTAGTAATTCAGAGGCCTGGACTAGTAATCGATTGCCCTGGACTTGTAATCCAGTGTCCTGGACTAGTAATCCAATGTACTGGACTCGTTATCAAGAGCTCTGGACCAGTAATCCAATGTCCTGGACTAGTAATCCAGTGGCCTCAATGAGCAATCCAATTTCCTGCACTAGTATTACAGAGACCTGGACTAGTGTTCCAATGTCCTGGACTAGTAATCCAATGTACTGGACTCGTAATTCAGAGGCCTGCTCTAGTAATCGATTGCCCTGGACCAGTAATCCAGTGTCCTGGACTAGAAATTCCAATGTACCGGACGAGTAATCCAATGTCCTGGACTAGTGATCCAGAGGCCTGGACTAGTAATCCAATGTCCTGGGCTAGTAATCCTGAGACCAGGACTTGTAATCCAATGCTCTGTACTCATGATCCAATGTCCTGGACTAGTAATCCAGAGACCTGGACTAGTGTTCCAATGTCCTGGACTAGTAATCCAATGTACTGGACTCGTAATTCAGAGGCATGCTCCAGTAATCGATTGCAGTGGACTAGTAATCCAGTGTCCTGGACTAGTAAGCCAATGTCTTGGACTCGTTATCAAGAGATCTGGACCAGTAATCCAGTGTCCTGGACTAGAAATTCCAATGTACCGGACGAGTAATCCAATGTCCTCGACTAGTGATCCAGAGGCCTGGACGAGTAATCCAATGTCCTGGGCTAGTAATCCTGAGACCAGGACTTGTAATCCAATGCCCTGTACTCATGATCCAATCTCCTGGACTAGTAATCCAGAGACCTGGACTAGTGTTCCAATGTCCTTGACTAGTAAGCCAATGTAATGGACTAGTAATTCAGAGGCATGGACTTGTGATCGATTGCCCTGGACTTGTAATCTAGTTGTCTGGACTAGTAATCCAGAGACCTGGGCTAGTAATCCAATGTAATCCAGAGACCTGGACGAGTAATCCAGAGGCGTGGACTAGTGATCCAATGTCTTGGACTAGTACTCCAGAGGCCTGGACGAGTGATCCAATGCCCTGGTCGAGTAATCCAATTACCTGGACTCGTCATCCAGAGACCTGGACTAGTAATCCAGAGGCCTGGACGAGTAATCCAATGTCCTGGACTAGTAATCCAGAAATCTGGACTAGCAATCCACTGACCAGGACTAGTAATCCAGAGACCTGGACAAGTAATCCAATGTCCTGGACTAGTAATCCAGAGGCCTGGACTAGTAATCCAATGTCCTGGGCTAGTAATCCTGAGACCAGGTCTTGTAATCCAATGCCCTGTACTCATGATCCAATGTCCTGGACTAGTAATCCAGAGACCTGGACTAGTGTTCCAATGTCCTGGACTAGTAATCCAATGTACTGGACTTGTAATTCAGAGGCCTGGACTAGTAATCGATTGCCCTGGACTAGTAATCCAGTGTCCTGGACTAGTAATCCAATGTCCTGGACTCGTTATCAAGAGATCTGGACCAGTAATCCAGTGTCCTGGACTAGAAATTACAATGTACCGGACGAGTAATCCAATGTCCTCGACTAGTGATCCAGAGGCCTGGACTAGTAATCCAATGTCCTGGGCTAGTAATCCTGAACCAGGACTTGTAATCCAATGCCCTGTACTCATGATCCAATGTCCTGGACTAATAATCCAGAGACCTGGGCTAGTGTTCCAATGTCCTGGACTAGTAATCCAATGTAATGGACTAGTAATTCAGAAGCCTGGACTAGTAATCGATTGCCCTGGACTTGTAATCCAGTGTCCTGGACTAGTAATCCAATGTCCTGGACTCGTTATCAAGAGCTCTGGACCAGTAATCCAGTGCACTGGACTAGAAATTCTAATATACCGGACGAGTAATCCAATGTCCTCGACTAGTGATCCAGAGGCCTGGACTAGTAATCCAATATCCTGGGATAGTAATCCTGAGAGCAGGACTTGTAATCCAATGCTCTGTACTCATGATCCAATGTCCTGGACTAGTAATCCAGAGACCTGGACTAGTGTTCCAATGTCCTGGACTAGTAATCCAATGTACTGGACTAGTAATTCAGAAGCCTGGACTAGTAATCGATTGCCCTGGGCTAGTTATCCAGTGTCCTGGACGAGTAATCTAATGTCCTGGACTCGTTATCAAGAGATCTGGACCAGTAATCCAGTGTCCTGGACTAGAAATTCCAATGTACCGGACGAGTAATCCAGTGTCATCGACTAGTGATCCAGAGGCCTGGACTAGTAATCCAATGTCCTGGGCTAGTAATCCTGAGACCAGGACTTGTAATCCAGTGCCCTGTACTCATGATCCAATGTCCTGGACTAGTAATCCAGAGACCTGGACTAGTAATCCAGAGGCCTGGACTAGTAATCCAATGTTCTGTGCTAGTAATCCTGAGACCAGGACTTGTAATCCAATGCCCTGTACTAATGATCCAATGTCCTGGACTAGTAATCCAGAGACCTGGACTAGTGTTCCAATGTCCTGGACTAGTAATCCAATGTACTGGACTAGTAATTCAGAGGCCTGCTCCAGTAATCGATTGCCCTGGACTTGTAATCCAGTGTCCTGGACTAGTAATCCAATGTCCTGGACTCGTTATCAAGAGATCTGGACCAGTAATCCAGTGTCCTGGACTAGAAATTCCAATGTACCGGACGAGTAATCCAGTGTCCTCGACTATTGATCCAGAGGCCTGGACTAGTAATCCAATGTCCTGGGCTAGTAATCCTGAGACCAGGACTTGTAATCCAATGCCCTGTACTCATGATCCAATGTCCTGGACTAGTCATCCATAGACTTGGACTAGTGTTCCAATGTCCTTGACTAGTAAGCCAATGTACTGGACTAGTAATTCAGAGGCCTGGACTTGTGATCGATTGCCCTGGACTTGTAATCAAGTTGTCTGGACTAGTAATCCAGAGACCTGGGCTAGTAATCCAATGTAATCCAGAGACCTGGACGAGTAATCCAGAGGCCTGGACTATTGATCCAATGTCCTGGACTAGTACTCCAGAGGTCTGGACGAGTGATCCAATGCCCTGGACTAGTAATTCAGAGGCCTAGACTAGTGATCCAATGTCCTGGATTAGTAATCCAGAGGCCTGGGCGAGTGATCCAATGCCCTGGACGAGTAATCCAATTTCCTGGACTAGTCATCCAGAGACCTCGACTAGTAATCCAGAGGCCTGGACTAGTAATCCAATGTCCTGGACTAGTAATCCAGAGATCTGGACTAGCAATCCACTGACCAGGACTAGTAATCCAGAGACCTGGACAAGTAATCCAATGTCGTGGACTAGTAATCCAGAGGCCTGGACTAGTAATCCAATGTCCTGGGCTAGTAATCCTGAGACCAGGACTTGTAATCCAATGCCCTGTACTCATGATCCAATGTCCTGGACTAATAATCCAGAGACCTGGACTAGTGCTCCAATGTGCTGGACCAGTAATCCAATGTAATGGACTAGTAATTCAGAGGCCTGGACTAGTAATCGATTGCCCTGGACTTGTAATCCAGTGTCCTGGACTAGTAATCCTGAGACCAGGACTTGTAATCCAATGCCCTGTACTCATGATCCAATGTCCTGGACTAGTAATCCAGAGACCTGGACTAGTGTTCCAATGTCCTGGACTAGTAATCCAATGTACTGGACTAGTAATTCAGTGGCCTGCTCCAGTAATCGATTGCCCTGGACTAGTAATCCAGTGTCCTGGACTAGTAATCCAATGTCCTGGACTCGTTATCAAGAGATCTGGACCAGTAATCCAGTGTCCTGGACTAGAAATTCCAATATACCGGACGAGTAATCCAATATCCTCGACTCGTGATCCAGAGGCCTGGACTAGTAATCCAATGTCCTGGGCTAGTAATCCTGAGACCAGGACTTGTAATCCAATGCCCTGTACTCATGATCCAATGTCCTGGACTAGTAATCCAGAGACCTGGACTCGTGTTCCAATGTCCTTGACTAGTAAGCCAATGTAATGGACTAGTAATTCAGAGGCCTGGACTCGTGATCGATTGCCCTGGACTTGTAATCTAGTTGTCTGGACTAGTAATCCAGAGACCTGGGCTAGTAATCCAATGTAATCCAGAGACCTGGATGAGTAATTCAGAGGTCTGGACTCGTGATCCGATGTCTTGGACTAGTACTCCAGAGGCCTGGACGAGTGATCCAATGCCCTGGACGAGTAATCCAATTTCCTGGACTAGTCATCCAGAGACCTGGACTAGTAATCCAGAGGCCTGGACTAGTAATCCAATGTCCTGGACTAGTAATCCAGAGATCTTGACTAGCAATCAACTGACCAGGACAATAATCCAGAGACCTGGACAAGTAATCCAATGTCGTGGACGAGTAATCTAGAGGCCTGGACTCGTAATCCAATGTCCTGGGCTAGTAATCCTGAGACCAGGACTTGTAATCCAATGCCCTGTACTCATGATCCAATGTCCTGGACTAATAATCCAGAGACCTGGACTAGTGCTCCAATGTCCTGGACTAGTAATCCAATGTACTGGACTCGTTATCAAGAGCTCTGGACCAGTAATCCAGTGTCCTGGACTAGAAATTCCAATGTACCGGATGAGTAATCCAATGTCCTGGACTAGTGATCCAGTGGCCTCGATGAGTAATCCAATTTCCTGCACTAGTAATACAGAGACCTGGACTAGTGTTCCAATGTCCTGGACTAGTAATCCAATGTACTGGACTAGTAATTCAGAGGCCTGCTCTAGTAATCGATTGCCCTGGACTAGTAATCCAGTGTCCTGGGCTAGTAATCCTGAGACCAGGACTTGTAATCCAATGACCTGTACTCATGATCCAATGTCCTGGACTAGTAATCCAGAGACCTGGACTAGTGTTCCAATGTCCTGGACTAGTTATCCAATGTACTGGACTAGTAATTCAGAGGCCTGGATTAGTAATCGATTGCCCTGGACTTGTAATCCAGTGTCCTGGACTCATTATCAAGAGATCTGGACCAGTAATCCAGTGTCCTGGACTAGAAATTCCAATGTACCGGACGAGTAATCCAATGTCCTCGACTAGTGATCCAGAGGCCTGGACTAGTAATCCAATATCCTGGGCTAGTAATCCTGAGACCAGGACTTGTAATCCAATGCCCTGTACTCATGATCCAATGTCCTGGACTAGTAATCCAGAGACCTGGACTAGTGTTCCAATGTCCTGGACTAGTAATCCAATGTACTGGACTAGTAATTCAGTGGCCTGCTCCAGTAATCGATTGCCCTGGACTAGTAATCCAGTGTCCTGGACCAGTAATCCAATGTCCTGGACTCGTTATCAAGAGATCTGGACCAGTAATACAGTGTCCTGGACTAGAAATTCCAATGTACCGGGGGAGTAATCCAATGTCCTCGACTAGTGATCCAGAGTCCTGGACTAGTTATCCAATGTCCTGGGCTAGTAATCCTGAGACCAGGACTTGTAATCCAATGCCCTGTACTCATGATCCAATGGCCTGGACTAGTAATCCAGAGACTTGGACTCGTGTTCCAATGTCCTTGACTATTAAGCCAATGTAATGGACTAGTAATTCAGAGGCCTGGACTAGTGATCGATTGCCCTGGACTTGTAATCTAGTTGTCTGGACTAGTAATCCAGAGACCTGGGCTAGTAATCCAATGTAATCCAGAGACTTGGACGAGTAATCCAGAGGGCTGGACTATTGATCCAATGTCCTGGACTAGTACTCCAGAGGCCTGCACGAGTGATCCAATGCCCTGGACGAGCAATCCAATTTCCTGGACTAGTCATCCAGAGACCTGGACTAGTAATCCAGAGGACTGGACTAGTAATCCAATGTCCTGGACTAGTAATCCAGAGATCTGGACTAGCAATCAACTGACAAGGACTAGTAATCCAGAGACCTGGACAAGTAATCCAATGTCGTGGACTAGTAATCCAGAGGCCTGGACTAGTAATACAATGTCCTGGGCTAGTAATCCTGAGACCAGGACTTGTAATCCAATGCCCTGTACTCATGATCCAATGTCCTGGACTAATAATCCAGAGACCTGGACTAGTGCTCCAATGTCCTGGACCAGTAATCCAATGTAATGGACTAGTAATTCAGAGGCCTGGACTAGTAATCGATTGCCCTGGACTTGTAATCCAGTGTCCTGGACTAGTAATCCTGAGACCAGGACTTGTAATCCAATGCCCTGTACTCATGATCCAATGTCCTGGACTAGTAATACAGAGACCTGGACTAGTGTTCCAATGTCCTGGACTAGTAATCCAATGTACTGGACTAGTAATTCAGAGGCCTGCTCTCGTAATCGATTGCCCTGGACTAGTAATCCAGTGTCCTGGATTGTAATCCAATGTCCTGGCCTCGTTATCAAGAGATCTGGACCAGTAATCCAGTGTCCTGGACTAGAAATTCCAATGTACCGGACAAGTAATCCAATGTCCTCGACTAGTGATCCAGAGGCCTGGACTAGTGATCCAATGTCCTGGACTCGTTATCAAGAGATCTGGACCAGTAATACAGTGTCCTGGACTAGAAATTCCAATGAACCGGGCGAGTAATCCAATGTCCTCGACTAGTGATCCAGAGTCCTGGACTAGTTATCCAATATCCTGGGCTAGTAATCCTGAGACCAGGACTTGTAATCCAATGCCCTGCACTCATGATCCAATGGCCTGGACTAGTAATCCAGAGACTTGGACTCGTGTTCCAATGTCCTTGACTAGTAAGCCAATGTAATGGACTAGTAATTCAGAGGCCTGGACTCGTGATCGATTGCCCTGGACTTGTAATCTAGTTGTCTGGACTAGTAATCCAGAGACCTGGGCTAGTAATCCAATGTAATCCAGAGACTTGGACGAGTAATCCAGAGGGCTGGACTAGTGATCCAATGTCTTGGACTAGTACTCCAGAGGCCTGCACGAGTGATCCAATGCCCTGGACGAGTAATCCAATTTCCTGGACTAGTCATCCAGAGACCTGGACTAGTAATCCAGAGGACTGGACTAGTAATCCAATGTCCTGGACTAGTAATCCAGAGATCTGGACTAGCAATCAACTGACCAGGACTAGTAATCCAGAGACCTGGACAAGTAATCCAATGTCCTGGACTAGTAATCCAGAGATCTTGACTAGCAATCAACTGACCAGGACAATAATCCCGAGACCTGGACAAGTAATCCAATGTCGTGGACGAGTAATCTAGAGGCCTGGACTCGTAATCCAATGTCCTGGGCTAGTAATCCTGAGACCAGGACTTGTAATCCAATGCCCTGTACTCATGATCCAATGTCCTGGACTAATAATCCAGAGACCTGGACTAGTGCTCCAATGTCCTGGACCAGTAATCCAATGTAATGGACTAGTAATTCAGAGGCCTGGACTAGTAATCGATTGCCCTGGACTTGTAATCCAGTGTCCTGGACTAGTAATCCAATGTACTGGACTCGTTATCAAGAGCTCTGGACCAGTAATCCAGTGTCCTGGACTAGAAATTCCAATGTACCGGATGAGTAATCCAATGTCCTGGACTAGTGATCCAGTGGCCTCGATGAGTAATCCAATTTCCTGCACTAGTAATACAGAGACCTGGACTAGTGTTCCAATGTCCTGGACTAGTAATCCAATGTACTGGACTAGTAATTCAGAGGCCTGCTCTAGTAATCGATTGCCCTGGACTAGTAATCCAGTGTCCTGGGCTAGTAATCCTGAGACCAGGACTTGTAATCCAATGACCTGTACTCATGATCCAATGTCCTGGACTAGTAATCCAGAGACCTGGACTAGTGTTCCAATGTCCTGGACTAGTTATCCAATGTACTGGACTAGTAATTCAGAGGCCTGGATTAGTAATCGATTGCCCTGGACTTGTAATCCAGTGTCCTGGACTCATTATCAAGAGATCTGGACCAGTAATCCAGTGTCCTGGACTAGAAATTCCAATGTACCGGACGAGTAATCCAATGTCCTCGACTAGTGATCCAGAGGCCTGGACTAGTAATCCAATATCCTGGGCTAGTAATCCTGAGACCAGGACTTGTAATCCAATGCCCTGCACTCATGATCCAATGTCCTGGACTTGTAATCCAGAGACCTGGACTAGTGTTCCAATGTCCTGGACTAGTAATCCAATGTACTGGACTAGTAATTCAGTGGCCTGCTCCAGTAATCGATTGCCCTGGACTAGTAATCCAGTGTCCTGGACTAGTAATCCAATGTCCTGGACTCGTTATCAAGAGATCTGGACCAGTAATACAGTGTCCTGGACTAGAAATTCCAATGTACCGGGCGAGTAATCCAATATCCTCGACTAGTGATCCAGAGTCCTGGACTAGTTATCCAATGTCCTGGGCTAGTAATCCTGAGACCAGGACTTGTAATCCAATGCCCTGTACTCATGATCCAATGGCCTGGACTAGTAATCCAGAGACTTGGACTCGTGTTCCAATGTCCTTGACTATTAAGCCAATGTAATGGACTAGTAATTCAGAGGCCTGGACTAGTGATCGATTGCCCTGGACTTGTAATCTAGTTGTCTGGACTAGTAATCCAGAGACCTGGGCTAGTAATCCAATGTAATCCAGAGACTTGGACGAGTAATCCAGAGGGCTGGACTATTGATCCAATGTCCTGGACTAGTACTCCAGAGGCCTGCACGAGTGATCCAATGCCCTGGACGAGCAATCCAATTTCCTGGACTAGTCATCCAGAGACCTGGACTAGTAATCCAGAGGACTGGACTAGTAATCCAATGTCCTGGACTAGTAATCCAGAGATCTGGACTAGCAATCAACTGACAAGGACTAGTAATCCAGAGACCTGGACAAGTAATCCAATGTCGTGGACTAGTAATCCAGAGGCCTGGACTAGTAATACAATGTCCTGGGCTAGTAATCCTGAGACCAGGACTTGTAATCCAATGCCCTGTACTCATGATCCAATGTCCTGGACTAATAATCCAGAGACCTGGACTAGTGCTCCAATGTCCTGGACCAGTAATCCAATGTAATGGACTAGTAATTCAGAGGCCTGGACTAGTAATCGATTGCCCTGGACTTGTAATCCAGTGTCCTGGACTAGTAATCCTGAGACCAGGACTTGTAATCCAATGCCCTGTACTCATGATCCAATGTCCTGGACTAGTAATACAGAGACCTGGACTAGTGTTCCAATGTCCTGGACTAGTAATCCAATGTACTGGACTAGTAATTCAGAGGCCTGCTCTCGTAATCGATTGCCCTGGACTAGTAATCCAGTGTCCTGGATTGTAATCCAATGTCCTGGCCTCGTTATCAAGAGATCTGGACCAGTAATCCAGTGTCCTGGACTAGAAATTCCAATGTACCGGACAAGTAATCCAATGTCCTCGACTAGTGATCCAGAGGCCTGGACTAGTGATCCAATGTCCTGGACTCGTTATCAAGAGATCTGGACCAGTAATACAGTGTCCTGGACTAGAAATTCCAATGAACCGGGCGAGTAATCCAATGTCCTCGACTAGTGATCCAGAGTCCTGGACTAGTTATCCAATATCCTGGGCTAGTAATCCTGAGACCAGGACTTGTAATCCAATGCCCTGCACTCATGATCCAATGGCCTGGACTAGTAATCCAGAGACTTGGACTCGTGTTCCAATGTCCTTGACTAGTAAGCCAATGTAATGGACTAGTAATTCAGAGGCCTGGACTCGTGATCGATTGCCCTGGACTTGTAATCTAGTTGTCTGGACTAGTAATCCAGAGACCTGGGCTAGTAATCCAATGTAATCCAGAGACTTGGACGAGTAATCCAGAGGGCTGGACTAGTGATCCAATGTCTTGGACTAGTACTCCAGAGGCCTGCACGAGTGATCCAATGCCCTGGACGAGTAATCCAATTTCCTGGACTAGTCATCCAGAGACCTGGACTAGTAATCCAGAGGACTGGACTAGTAATCCAATGTCCTGGACTAGTAATCCAGAGATCTGGACTAGCAATCAACTGACCAGGACTAGTAATCCAGAGACCTGGACAAGTAATCCAATGTCCTGGACTAGTAATCCAGAGGCCTGGACTAGTAATCCAATGTCCTGGGCTAGTAATCCTGAGACCAGGACTTGTAATCCAATGCCCTGTACTCATGATCCAATGTCCTGGACTAATAATCCAGAGACCTGGACGAGTGCTCCAATGTCCTGGACCAGTAATCCAATGTAATGGACTAGTAATTCAGAGGCCTGGACTAGTAATCGATTGCCCTGGACTTGTAATCCAGTGTCCTGGACTAGTAATCCTGAGACCAGGACTTGTAATCCAATGCCCTGTACTCATGATCCAATGTCCTGGACTAGTAATACAGAGACCTGGACGAGTGTTCCAATGTCCTGGACTAGTAATCCAATGTACTGGACTAGTAATTCAGAGGCCTGCTTTAGTAATCGATTGCCCTGGACTAGTAATCCAGTGTCCTGGACTAGTAATCCAAAGTCCTGGCCTCGTTATCAAGAGATCTGGACCAGTAATCCAGTGTCCTGGACTAGAAATTCCAATGTACCGGACAAGTAATCCAATGTCCTCGACTAGTGATCCAGTGTCCTGGACTAGTAATCCAATGTCCTGGACTCGTTATCAAGAGATCTGGACCAGTAATCCAGTGTCCTGGACTAGAAATTCAAATGTACCGGACGAGTAATCCAATGTCCTCGACTAGTGATCCAGTGGCCTGGAATAGTAATCCAATGTCCTGGGCTAGTAATCCTGAACCAGGACTTGTAATCCAATGCCCTGTACTCATGATCCAATGTCCTGGACTAATAATCCAGAGACCTGGACGAGTGCTCCAATGTCCTGGACCAGTAATCCAATGTAATGGACTAGTAATTCAGAGGCCTGGACTAGTAATCGATTGCCCGGGACTTGTAATCCAGTGTCCCGGACTAGTAATCCAATGTACTGGACTCGTTATCAAGAGCTCTGGACCAGCAATCCAGTGTCCTGGACTAGAAATTCCAATGTACCGGATGAGTAATCCAATGTCCTGGACTAGTGATCCAGTGGCCTCGATGAGTAATCCAATTTCCTGCACTAGTAATACAGAGACCTGGACTAGTGTTCCAATGTCCTGGACTAGTAATCCAATGTACTGGACAAGTAATCCAGAGGACTGGACTAATAATCGATTGCCCTGGACTAGTAATCCAGTGTCCTGGACTAGTAATCCAATGTCCTGGACTCGTTATCAAGAGATCTGGACCAGTAATCCAGTGTCCTGGACTAGAAATTCCAATGTACCGGGCGAGTAATCCAAAGTCCTCGACTAGTGATCCAGAGGCCTGGACTAGTTATCCAATGTCCTGGGCTAGTAATCCTGAGACCAGGACTTGTAATCCAATGCCCTGTACTCATGATCCAATGTCCTGGACTAGTAATCCAGAGACTTGGACTCGTGTTCCAATGTCCTTGACTAGTAAGCCAATGTAATGGACTAGTACTCCAGAGGCCTGGACGAGTGATCCAATGCCCTGGACGAGTAATCCAATTTCCTGGACTAGTCATCCAGAGACCTGGACTAGTAATCCAGAGGCCTGGACTAGTAATCCAATGTCCTGGACTAGTAATCCAGAGATCTGGACTAGCAATCAACTGACCAGGACTAGTAATCCAGAGACCTGGACAAGTAATCCAATGTCGTGGACTAGTAATCCAGAGGCCTGGACTAGTAATCCAATGTCCTGGGCTAGTAATCCTGAGACCAGGACTTGTAATCCAATGCCCTGTACTCATGATCCAATGTCCTGGAATAGTAATCCAGAGACCTGGACCAGTGTTCCAATGTCCTGGACTAGTAATCCAATGTACTGGACTAGTAATTCAGTGGCCTACTTTAGTAATCGATTGCCCTGGACTAGTAATCCAGTGTCCTGGACTAGTAATCCAATGTCCTGGACTCGTTATCAAGAGATCTGGACCAGTAATCCAGTGTCCTGGACTAGAAATTCCAATGTACCGGACGAGTAATCCAATGTCCTCGACTAGTGATCCAGAGGCCTGGACTAGTAATCCAATGTCCTGGGCTAGTAATCCTGAGACAAGGACTTGTAATCCAATGCCCTGTACTCATGATCCAATGTCCTGGATGAGTAATCCAGAGACCTGGAGTTGTGTTCCAATGTCCTGGACTAGTAATCCAATGTACTGGACCAGTAATTCAGATGCCTGGACCAGTAATCGATTGCCCTGGACTAGTAATCCAGTGTCCTTGACTAGTAATCCAATGTACTGGACTAGTAATCCAGAGACCTGGACTAGTGCTCCAATGTCCTGGACTAGTAATCCAGAGACCTGGACTAGTAATCCAATGTCCTGGACTAGTAATCCAGAGACCTGGACTAGCAATCCACTGACCAGGACTAGTAATCCAGAGCCCTGGACTAGCAATCCAATGTACTGGACTAGTAATTCAGAGGCATGCTCTAGTAATCGATTGCCCTGGTCTAGTAATCCAGTGTCCTGGACTAGTAATCCAATGTCCTGGACTCGTTATCAAGAGATCTGGACCAGTCATCGTTGACTAGAAATTCCAATGTACCAGTCGAGTAATCCAATGTACTGGACTAGTAATTCAGAGGCCTGGACTAGTAATTGATTGCCCTGGACTTGTAATCTAGTTGTCTGGACTAGTAATCCAGATACCTGGGCTAGTAATCCAATGTAATCCAGAGACCTGGACGAGTAATCCAGAGGCGTGGACTAGTGATCCAATGTCTTGGACTAGTACTCCAGAGGCCTGCACGAGTGATCCAATGCCCTGGACGAGTAATCCAATTTCCTGGACTCGTCATCCAGAGACCTGGACTAGTAATCCAGAGGCCTGAACTAGTAATCCAAAGTCCCGGACTAGTAATCCAGAGACCTGGACTAGAAATCCACTGACCAGGACTAGTAATCCAGCGACCTGGACAAGTAATCCAATATCCTGGACTAGTAATCCAGAGGCCTGGACTAGTAATCCAATGTCCTGGGCTAGTAATCCTGAGACCAGGACTTGTAATCCAATGCCCTGTACTCATGATCCAATGTCCTGGACTAGTAATCCAGAGACCTGGACTAGTGTTCCAATGTCCTGGACTAGTAATCCAATGTACTGGACTAGTAATTCAGAGGCCTGGACTAGTAATCGATTGCCCTGGACTAGTAATACAGTGTCCTGGACTAGTAATCCAATATCCTGGACTCGTTATCAAGAGATCTGGACCAGTAATCCAGTGTCCTGGACTAGAAATTCCAATGTACCGGACGAGTAATCCAATGTCCTCGACTAGTGATCCAGTGGCCTCGATGAGTAATCCAATGTCCTGGGCTAGTAATCCTGAGACCAGGACTTGTAATCCAATGCCCTGTACTCATGATCCAATGTCCTGGACTAGTAATCCAGAGACCTGGACGAGTGTTCCAATGTCCTGGACTAGTCATCCAATGTACTGGACCAGTAATTCAGAAGCCTGGACGAGTAATCGATTGCCCTGGACTAGTAACCAAGTGTCCTGGACGAGTAATCCAATGTCCTGGACTCGTTATCAAGAGATCTGGACCAGTAATCCAGCGTCCTGGACTAGAAATTCCAATGTACCGGACAAGTAATCCAATGTCCTCGACTAGTGATCCAGAGGCCTGGACTAGCAATCCAATGTCCTGGGCGAGTAATCCTGAGACCAGGACTTGTAATCCAATGCCCTGTACTCATGATCCAATGTCCTGGACTAGTAATCCAGAGACCTGGACTAGTGTTCCAATGTCCTTGACTAGTAATCCAATGTACTGGACTAGTAATTCAGAGGCCTGGACTAGGAATCGATTGCCCTGGACTAGTAATCCAGTGTCCTGGACTAGTAATCCAATGTCCTGGACTCGTTATCAAGAGATCTGGACCAGTAATCCAGTGTCCTGGACTAGAAATTCCAATGTACCGGACGAGTCATCCAATGTCCTCGACTAGTGATCCAGAGGCCTGTACTAGTAATCCAATGTCCTGGGCTAGTAAACCTGAGACCAGGACTTGTAATCCAATGCCCTGTACTCATGATCCAATGTCCTGGATGAGTAATCCAGAGACCTGGACCAGTGTTCCAATGTCCTGGACGAGTAATCCAATGTACTGGACCAGTAATTCAGAGGCCTGGACCAGTAATCGATTGCCCTGGACTAGTAATCCAGTGTCCTTGACTAGTAATCCAATGTACTGGACTAGTAATCCAGAGACCTGGACTAGTGCTCCAATGTCCTGGACTAGTAATCCAATGTACTGGACCAGTAATTCAGAGGTCTGGACCAGTAATCGATTGCCCTGGACTAGTAATCCAGTGTCCTGGACGAGTAATCCAATGTACTGGACTTGTTATCAAGAGCTCTGGACCAGTAATCCAGTGTCCTGGACTAGAAATTCCAATGTACCGGACGAGTAATCAAATGTCCTGGACTAGTGATCCAGTGGCCTCGATGAGTAATCCAATTTCCTGGACAAGTAATACAGAGACCTGGACCAGTAATCCAAAGTACTGGAGAAATAATCAAATGTCCTGAACTACTGATCCACTGACCTGGACCATTAATCCAATGTAATCCAGAGACCTGGACTAGTCATCCAGAGACCTGGTAGTAATCCAGAGGCCTGGACTAGTAATGCAATGTCAAGGACTAGTAATCCAGAGACATGGACTAGCAATCCACTGACCAGGACTAGTAATCCAGAGACCTGGACAAGTAATCCAATGTCCTGGACTAGTAATCCAGAGGCCTGGACTAGTAATCCAATGTCCTGGGCTAGTAATCCTGAGACCAGGACTTGTAATCCAATGCCCTGTACTCATGATCCAATGTCCTGGACTAGTAATCCAGAGACTTGGACTCGTGTTCCAATGTCCTTGACTAGTAAGCCAATGTAATGGACTAGTACTCCAGAGGCATGGACGAGCGATCCAATGTCCTGGACTAGTAATCCAATGTCCTGGACTCGTTATCAAGAGATCTGGACCAGTAATCCAGTGTCCTGGACTAGAAATTCAAATGTACCGGACGAGTAATCCAATGTCCTCGACTAGTGATCCAGTGGCCTGGAATAGTAATCCAATGTCCTGGGCTAGTAATCCTGAACCAGGACTTGTAATCCAATGCCCTGTACTCATGATCCAATGTCCTGGACTAATAATCCAGAGACCTGGACGAGTGCTCCAATGTCCTGGACCAGTAATCCAATGTAATGGACTAGTAATTCAGAGGCCTGGACTAGTAATCGATTGCCCTGGACTTGTAATCCAGTGTCCCGGACTAGTAATCCAATGTACTGGACTCGTTATCAAGAGCTCTGGACCAGTAATCCAGTGTCCTGGACTAGAAATTCCAATGTACCGGATGAGTAATCCAATGTCCTGGACTAGTGATCCAGTGGCCTCGATGAGTAATCCAATTTCCTGCACTAGTAATACAGAGACCTGGACTAGTGTTCCAATGTCCTGGACTAGTAATCCAATGTACTGGACAAGTAATCCAGAGGACTGGACTAATAATCGATTGCCCTGGACTAGTAATCCAGTGTCCTGGACTGGTAATCCAATGTCCTGGACTCGTTATCAAGAGATCTGGACCAGTAATCCAGTGTCCTGGACTAGAAATTCCAATGTACCGGGCGAGTAATCCAATGTCCTCGACTAGTGATCCAGAGGCCTGGACTAGTTATCCAATGTCCTGGGCTAGTAATCCTGAGACCAGGACTTGTAATCCAATGCCCTGTACTCATGATCCAATGTCCTGGACTAGTAATCCAGAGACTTGGACTCGTGTTCCAATGTCCTTGACGAGTAAGCCAATGTAATGGACTAGTACTCCAGAGGCCTGGACGAGTGATCCAATGCCCTGGACGAGTAATCCAATTTCCTGGACTAGTCATCCAGAGACCTGGACTAGTAATCCAGAGGCCTGGACTAGTAATCCAATGTCCTGGACTAGTAATCCAGAGATCTGGACTAGCAATCAACTGACCAGGACTGGTAATCCAGAGACCTGGACAAGTAATCCAATGTCGTGGACTAGTAATCCAGAGGCCTGGACTAGTAATCCAATGTCCTGGGCTAGTAATCCTGAGACCAGGACTTGTAATCCAATGCCCTGTACTCATGATCCAATGTCCTGGAATAGTAATCCAGAGACCTGGACCAGTGTTCCAATGTCCTGGACTAGTAATCCAATGTACTGGACTAGTAATTCAGTGGCCTACTTTAGTAATCGATTGCCCTGGACTAGTAATCCAGTGTCCTGGACTAGTAATCCAATGTCCTGGACTCGTTATCAAGAGATCTGGACCAGTAATCCAGTGTCCTGGACTAGAAATTCCAATGTACCGGACGAGTAATCCAATGTCCTCGACTAGTGATCCAGAGGCCTGGACTAGTAATCCAATGTCCTGGGCTAGTAATCCTGAGACCAGGACTTGTAATCCAATGCCCTGTACTCATGATCCAATGTCCTGGATGAGTAATCCAGAGACCTGGACTAGTGTTCCAATGTCCTGGACTAGTAATCCAATGTACTGGACCAGTAATTCAGATGCCTGGACCAGTAATCGATTGCCCTGGACTAGTAATCCAGTGTCCTTGACTAGTAATCCAATGTACTGGACTAGTAATCCAGAGACCTGGACTAGTAATCCAATGTCCTGGACTAGTAATCCAGAGACCTGGGCTAGCAATCCACTGACCAGGACTAGTAATCCAGAGCCCTGGACTAGCAATCCAATGTACTGGACTAGTAATTCAGAGGCCTGCTCTAGTAATCGATTGCCCTGGTCTAGTAATCCAGTGTCCTGGACTAGTAATCCAATGTCCTGGACTCGTTATCAAGAGATCTGGACCAGTCATCGTTGACTAGAAATTCCAATGTACCAGTCGAGTAATCCAAAGTCCTCGACTAGTGATCCAGAGGCCTGGACTAGTTATCCAATGTCCTGGGCTAGTAATCCTGAGACCAGGACTTGTAATCCAATGCCCTGTACTCATGATCCAATGTCCTGGACTAGTAATCCAGAGACTTGGACTCGTGTTCCAATGTCCTTGACTAGTAAGCCAATGTAATGGACTAGTACTCCAGAGGCCTGGACGAGTGATCCAATGCCCTGGACGAGTAATCCAATTTCCTGGACTAGTCATCCAGAGACCTGGACTAGTAATCCAGAGGCCTGGACTAGCAATCCAATGTCCTGGACTAGTAATCCAGAGATCTGGACTAGCAATCAACTGACCAGGACTAGTAATCCAGAGACCTGGACAAGTAATCCAATGTCGTGGACTAGTAATCCAGAGGCCTGGACTAGTAATCCAATGTCCTGGGCTAGTAATCCTGAGACCAGGACTTGTAATCCAATGCCCTGTACTCATGATCCAATGTCCTGGAATAGTAATCCAGAGACCTGGACCAGTGTTCCAATGTCCTGGACTAGTAATCCAATGTACTGGACTAGTAATTCAGTGGCCTACTTTAGTAATCGATTGCCCTGGACTAGTAATCCAGTGTCCTGGACTAGTAATCCAATGTCCTGGACTCGTTATCAAGAGATCTGGACCAGTAATCCAGTGTCCTGGACTAGAAATTCCAATGTACCGGACGAGTAATCCAATGTCCTCGACTAGTGATCCAGAGGCCTGGACTAGTAATCCAATGTCCTGGGCTAGTAATCCTGAGACAAGGACTTGTAATCCAATGCCCTGTACTCATGATCCAATGTCCTGGATGAGTAATCCAGAGACCTGGACTAGTGTTCCAATGTCCTGGACTAGTAATCCAATGTACTGGACCAGTAATTCAGATGCCTGGACCAGTAATCGATTGCCCTGGACTAGTAATCCAGTGTCCTTGACTAGTAATCCAATGTACTGGACTAGTAATCCAGAGACCTGGACTAGTGCTCCAATGTCCTGGACTAGTAATCCAGAGACCTGGACTAGTAATCCAATGTCCTGGACTAGTAATCCAGAGACCTGGACTAGCAATCCACTGACCAGGACTAGTAATCCAGAGCCCTGGACTAGCAATCCAATGTACTGGACTAGTAATTCAGAGGCCTGCTCTAGTAATCGATTGCCCTGGTCTAGTAATCCAGTGTCCTGGACTAGTAATCCAATGTCCTGGACTCGTTATCAAGAGATCTGGACCAGTAATCGTTGACTAGAAATTCCAATGTACCAGTCGAGTAATCCAATGTACTGGACTAGTAATTCAGAGGCCTGGACTAGTAATTGATTGCCCTGGACTTGTAATCTAGTTGTCTGGACTAGTAATCCAGATACCTGGGCTAGTAATCCAATGTAATCCAGAGACCTGGACGAGTAATCCAGAGGCGTGGACTAGTGATCCAATGTCTTGGACTAGTACTCCAGAGGCCTGCACGAGTGATCCAATGCCCTGGACGAGTAATCCAATTTCCTGGACTCGTCATCCAGAGACCTGGACTAGTAATCCAGAGGCCTGAACTAGTAATCCAAAGTCCCGGACTAGTAATCCAGAGACCTGGACTAGAAATCCACTGACCAGGACTAGTAATCCAGCGACCTGGACAAGTAATCCAATATCCTGGACTAGTAATCCAGAGGCCTGGACTAGTAATCCAATGTCCTGGGCTAGTAATCCTGAGACCAGGACTTGTAATCCAATGCCCTGTACTCATGATCCAATGTCCTGGACTAGTAATCCAGAGACCTGGACTAGTGTTCCAATGTCCTGGACTAGTAATCCAATGTACTGGACTAGTAATTCAGAGGCCTGGACTAGTAATCGATTGCCCTGGACTAGTAATACAGTGTCCTGGACTAGTAATCCAATATCCTGGACTCGTTATCAAGAGATCTGGACCAGTAATCCAGTGTCCTGGACTAGAAATTCCAATGTACCGGACGAGTAATCCAATGTCCTCGACTAGTGATCCAGTGGCCTCGATGAGTAATCCAATGTCCTGGGCTAGTAATCCTGAGACCAGGACTTGTAATCCAATGCCCTGTACTCATGATCCAATGTCCTGGACTAGTAATCCAGAGACCTGGACGAGTGTTCCAATGTCCTGGACGAGTAATCCAATGTACTGGACCAGTAATTCAGAAGCCTGGACGAGTAATCGATTGCCCTGGACTAGTACCCAAGTGTCCTGGACGAGTAATCCAATGTCCTGGACTCGTTATCAAGAGATCTGGACCAGTAATCCAGCGTCCTGGACTAGAAATTCCAATGTACCGGACAAGTAATCCAATGTCCTCGACTAGTGATCCAGAGGCCTGGACTAGTAATCCAATGTCCCGGGCGAGTAATCCTGAGACCAGGACTTGTAATCCAATGCCCTGTACTCATGATCCAATGTCCTGGACTAGTAATCCAGAGACCTGGACTAGTGTTCCAATGTCCTTGACTAGTAATCCAATGTACTGGACTAGTAATTCAGAGGCCTGGACTAGGAATCGATTGCCCTGGACTAGTAATCCAGTGTCCTGGACTAGTAATCCAATGTCCTGGACTTGTTATCAAGAGATCTGGACCAGTAATCCAGTGTCCTGGACTAGAAATTCCAATGTACCGGACGAGTCATCCAATGTCCTCGACTAGTGATCCAGAGGCCTGGACTAGTAATCCAATGTCCTGGGCTAGTAATCCTGAGACCAGGACTTGTAATCCAATGCCCTGTACTCATGATCCAATGTCCTGGATGAGTAATCCAGAGACCTGGACCAGTGTTCCAATGTCCTGGACGAGTAATCCAATGTACTGGACCAGTAATTCAGAGGCCTGGACCAGTAATCGATTGCCCTGGAGTAGTAATCCAGTGTCCTTGACTAGTAATCCAATGTACTGGACTAGTAATCCAGAGACCTGGACTAGTGCTCCAATGTCCTGGACTAGTAATCCAATGTACTGGACCAGTAATTCAGAGGTCTGGACCAGTAATCGATTGCCCTGGACTAGTAATCCAGTGTCCTGGACTAGTAATCCAATGTACTGGACTTGTTATCAAGAGCTCTGGACCAGTAATCCAGTGTCCTGGACTAGAAATTCCAATGTACCGGACGAGTAATCAAATGTCCTGGACTAGTGATCCAGTGGCCTCGATGAGTAATCCAATTTCCTGGACAAGTAATACAGAGACCTGGACCAGTAATCCAAAGTACTGGAGAAATAATCAAATGTCCTGAACTGCTGATCCACTGACCTGGACCATTAATCCAATGTAATCCAGAGACCTGGACTAGTCATCCAGAGACCTGGACTAGTAATCCAGAGGCCTGGACTAGTAATGCAATGTCCTGGACTAGTAATCCAGAGACATGGACTAGCAATCCACTGACCAGGACTAGTAATCCAGAGACCTGGACAAGTAATCCAATGTCCTGGACTAGTAATCCAGAGGCCTGGACTAGTAATCCAATGTCCTGGGCTAGTAATCCTGAGACCAGGACTTGTAATCCAATGCCCTGTACTCATGATCCAATGTCCTGGACTAGTAATCCAGAGACCTGGACTAGTGTTCCAATGTCCTGGACGAGTAATCCAATGTACTGGACTCATTATCAAGAGATCTGGACCAGTAATCCAGTGTGCTGGACTAGAAATTCCAATGTACCGGACAAGTAATCCAATGTCCTCGATTAGTGATCCAGAGGCCTGGACTAGTAATCCAATGTCCTGGACTTGTAATCTAGTTGTCTGGACTAGTAATCCAGAGACCTGGGCTAGTAATCCAATGTAATCCAGAGACCTGGACGAGTAATCCAGAGGCCTGGACTCGTGATCCAATGTCCTGGGCTAGTACTCCAGAGGCCTGCACGAGTGATCCAATGCCCTGGACGAATAATCCAATTTCCTGGACTCATAGAAACATAGAAAATAGGTGCAGGAGTCGACCATTCGGCCCTTCTAGCCTGCACCGCCATTCAATGAGTTCATGGCTGAACATGCAACTTCAGAACCCCATTCCTGCTTTCTCACCATACCCCTTGATTCCCCTTGTAGTAAGGACTTCATCTAACTCCTTTTTGAATATATTTAGTGAATTGGCCTCAACAACTTTCTGTGGTTGAGAATTCCACAGGTTCACCACTCTCTGGGTGAAGAAATTCCTCCTCATCTCGGTCCTAAATGGCTTCCCCCTTATCCTTAGACTGTGTCGCCTGCTTCTGGACTTCCCCAACATTGGGAACATTCTTCCTGCATCTAACCTGTCTAACCCCGTCAGAATTTTAAACGTTTCTATGAGGTCCCCTCTCATTCTTCTGAACTCCAGTGAATAAAAGCCCAGTTGATCCAGTCTTTCTTGATAGGTCAGTCCCGCCATCCCGGGAATCAGTCTGGTGAGCCTTCACTGCACTCCCTCAATAGCAAGAATGTCCTTCCTCAGGTTAGGCGACCAAAACTGTACACAATACTCCAGGTGTGGCCTCACCAAGGCCCTGTACAATTGTAGCAACACCTCCCTGCCCTTGTACTCAAATCCCCTCGCTATGAAGGCCAACATGCCATTTGCTTTCTTAACCGCCTGCTGTACCTGCATGCCAACCTTCAATGACTGATGTACCATGACACCCAGGTCTCTTTGCACCTCCCCTTTTCCTAATCTGTCACCATTCAGATAATAGTCTGTCTCTCTGTTTTTACCACCAAAGTGGATAACCTCACATTTATCCACATTATACTTCATCTGCCATGCATTTGCCCACTCACCTAACCTATCCAAGTCGCTCTGCAGCCTCATAGAATACTCCTTGCAGCTCACACTGCCACCCAACTTAGTGTCATCCGCAAATTTGGAGATACTACATTTAATCCCCTCGTCGAAATCATTAATGTACAGTGCAAACAGCTGGGGCCCCAGCACAGAACCTTGCGGTACCCCACTAGTCACTGCCTGCCATTCTGAAAAGTACCCATTTACTCCTACTCTTTGCTTCCTGTCTGACAACCAGTTCTCAATCCATGTCAGCACACTACCCCCAATCCCATGTGCTTTAACTTTGCACATTAATCTCTTGTGTGGGACCTTGTCGAAAGCCTTCTGAAAGTCCAAATATACCACATCAACTGGTTCTCCCTTGTCCACTCTACTGGAAACATCCTCAAAAAATTCCAGAAGATTTGTCAAGCATGACTTCCCTTTCACAAATCCATGCTGACTTGGACCTATCATATTACCTCTTTCCAAATGCACTGCGATGACATCCTTAATAATTGATTCCATCATTTTACCCACTACCGATGTCAGGCTGACCGGTCTGTAATTCCCTGTTTTCTCTCTCCCTCCTTTTTTAAAAAGTGGGGTTACATTGGCTACCCTCCACTCCATAGGAACTGATCCCGAGTCAATGGAATGTTGGAAAATGACTGTCAATGCATCCACTATTTCCAAGGCCACCTCCTTAAGTACTCTGGGATGCAGTCCATCAGGCCCTGGGGATTTATCGGCCTTCAATCCCATCAATTTCCCCAACACAATTTCCCGACTAATAAGGATTTCCCTCAGTTCCTCCTCCTTACTAGACCCTCCGACCCGTTTTATATCCGGAAGGTTGTTTGTGTCCTCCTCAGTGAATACCGAACCAAAGTACTTGTTCAATTGGTCCGCCATTTCTTTGTTCCCCGTTATGACTTCCCCTGATTCTGACTGCAGGGGACCTACGTTTGTCTTTACTAACCTTTATCTCTTTACAGAGACCTGGACTAGTAATCCAGAGGCCTGGACTAGTAATCCAATGTCCTGGACTAGTAATCCAGAGACCTAGACTAGCAATCCACTGACCAGGACTAGTAATCCAGAGACCTGGACAAGTAATCCAATGTCCTGGACTAGTAATCCAATGTCCTGGACTCGTTATCAAGAGATCTCGACCAATAATCCAGTGTACTGGACTAGAAATTCCAATGTACCGGACGAGGAATCCAATGTACTCGACTAGTGATCCAGAGGCCTGGACTAGTAATCCAATGTCCTGGGCTAGTAATCCTGAGACCAGGACTTGTAATCCAATGCCCTGTACTCATGATCCAATGTCCTGGACTAGTAATCCAGAGACCTGGACTAGTGTTCCAATGTCCTGGACTAGTAATCCAATGTACTGGACCAGTAATTCAGAAGCCTGGACTAGTAATCGATTGCCCTGGACTAGTAACCAAGTGTCCTGGACGAGTAATCCAATGTCCTGGACTCGTTATCAAGAGATCTGGACCAGTAATCCAGTGTCCTGGACTAGAAATTCCAATGTACCGGACAAGTAATCCAATGTCCTCGACTAGTGATCCAGAGGCCTGGACTAGTAATCCAATGTCCTGGGCGAGTAATCCTGAGACCAGGACTTGTAATCCAATGCCCTGTACTCATGATCCAATGTCCTGGACTAGTAATCCAGAGACCTGGACTCGTGTTCCAATGTCCTTGACTAGTAATCCAATGTACTGGACTAGTAATTCAGAGGCCTGGACTAGTAATCGATTGCCCTGGACTTGTAATCTAGTTGTCTGGACGAGTAATCCAGAGACCTGGACTAGTGATCCAATGTCCTGGACTAGTAATTCAGAGGCCTGGACTCGTAATCGATTGCCCTGGACTAGTAATCCAGTGTCCTGGACTAGTAATCCAATGTCCTGGACTCGTTCTCATGAGATCTGGACCAGTAGTCCAGTGTGCTGGGCTAGAAATTCCAATGTACCGGACGAGTAATCAAATGTCCTCGACGAGGGATCCAGAGGCCTCGATGAGTAATCCAATTTCCTGGACTAGTAATACAGAGACCTGGACTAGCAATCCAAAGTACTGGACAAATAATCAAATGTCCTGAACTAGCGATCCAGTGACCTGGACTATTAATCCAGACACCTGGACTCGTGATCCAATGTCCTGGACAAGTAACCCAGTGTCCTGGACTAGTAATCCAGAGACCTGGACAAGTAATCCAATGTGTTGGACTAGCAATCCAATGTCCGGGACCAATAATGCAAAGTACTGGACTCGTAATCCAATGTCCTCAACTAGTAATCCAGAGACCTGCACTCGTGGTCCAATGGACTGGACTAGTGATTCAATTTCCTGGACTCGTAATCTATACACCTAGACTAGTAATCCAGTGCCCTGGACTAGTAATCCAGAGATCTGGACGAGCAATTCAATGTCATTGGCTCGTAATCCAATGTCCTGGACTATGAATCCAATGTCCTAGATTAGTGATCCAGTGACCTGGACTAGTAATCCAATGTCCTGGAATATTAATCCAGAGAAATGGACTGGTAATACAATGTCCTGGACTGGTGCTCCAGAGACCTGGACTAGGAATCCAATGTCCAGGACGAGAATCCAATGTCCTGGACTACTATTCCAGAGACCTGGACTCGTGATCCAATGTACTGGATTCGTAATCCAATGTCCTGGATGAGCAATACAGAGATCTGGTCTAGTAATCCAAAGTCCTGGACTAGTAATCCAGAGACCTGGACAAGTAATCCAATGTCCTGGACAAGTGATCCAGTGGCCTCGATGAGTAATCCAATTTCCTGTACTAGTAATACAGAGACCTGGACTAGTAATCCAAAGTACTGGACAAATAATCAAATGTCCTGAACTAGTGATCCAGTGACCTGGACTATTAATCCAATGTAATCCAGAGACCTGGACTAGTCATCCACTGACCAGGACTAGTAATCCAGAGCCCTGGACTAGCAATCCAATGTACTGGACTAGTAATTCAGAGGCCTGCTCTAGTAATCGATTGCCCTGGACTAGTAATCCAGTGTCCTGGACTAGTAATCCAATGTCCTGGACTCGTTATCAAGAGATCTGGACCAGTAATCGTGGACTAGAAATTCCAATGTACCAGACGAGTAATCCAATGTACTGGACTAGTAATTCAGAGGCCTGGACTAGTAATTGATTGCCCTGGACTTGTAATCTAGTTGTCTGGACTAGTAATCCAGATACCTGGGCTAGTAATCCAATGTAATCCAGAGACCTGGACGAGTAATCCAGAGGCGTGGACTAGTGATCCAATGTCTTGGACTAGTACTCCAGAGGCCTGCACGAGTGATCCAATGCCCTGGACGAGTAATCCAATTTCCTGGACTCGTCATCGAGAGACCTGGACTAGTAACCCAGTGTCCTGGACGAGTGATCCAGAGACCTGCACCAGTAATCCAATGTGTTGGACTAGCAATCCAATGTCCGGGACCAATAATGCAAAGTACTGGACTAGTAATCCAATGTCCTCAACTAGTAATCCAGAGACCTGCACTCGTGGTCCAATGGACTGGACTAGTGATTCAATTTCCTGGACTCGTAATCTATACACCTAGACTAGTAATCCAGTGCCCTGGACTAGTAATCCAGAGATCTGGACGAGCAATTCAATGTCATTGGCTCGTAATCCAATGTCCTGGACTATGAATCCAATGTCCTAGATTAGTGATCCAGTGACCTGGACTAGTAATCCAATGTCCTGGAATATTAATCCAGAGAAATGGACTGGTAATACAATGTCCTGGACTAGTGCTCCAGAGACCTGGACTAGGAATCCAATGTCCAGGACGAGAATCCAATGTCCTGGACTACTATTCCAGAGACCTGGACTCGTGATCCAATGTACTGGATTCGTAATCCAATGTCCTGGATGAGCAATACAGAGATCTGGTCTAGTAATCCAAAGTCCTGGACTAGTAATCCAGAGACCTGGACAAGTAATCCAATGTCCTGGACAAGTGATCCAGTGGCCTCGATGAGTAATCCAATTTCCTGTACTAGTAATACAGAGACCTGGACTAGTAATCCAAAGTACTGGACAAATAATCAAATGTCCTGAACTAGTGATCCAGTGACCTGGACTATTAATCCAATGTAATCCAGAGACCTGGACTAGTCATCCACTGACCAGGACTAGTAATCCAGAGCCCTGGACTAGCAATCCAATGTACTGGACTAGTAATTCAGAGGCCTGCTCTAGTAATCGATTGCCCTGGACTAGTAATCCAGTGTCCTGGACTAGTAATCCAATGTCCTGGACTCGTTATCAAGAGATCTGGACCAGTAATCGTGGACTAGAAATTCCAATGTACCAGACGAGTAATCCAATGTACTGGACTAGTAATTCAGAGGCCTGGACTAGTAATTGATTGCCCTGGACTTGTAATCTAGTTGTCTGGACTAGTAATCCAGATACCTGGGCTAGTAATCCAATGTAATCCAGAGACCTGGACGAGTAATCCAGAGGCGTGGACTAGTGATCCAATGTCTTGGTCTAGTACTCCAGAGGCCTGCACGAGTGATCCAATGCCCTGGACGAGTAATCCAATTTCCTGGACTCGTCATCCAGAGACCTGGACTAGTAATCCAGAGGCCTGAACTAGTAATCCAATGTCCCGGACTAGTAATCCAGAGACCTGGACTAGAAATCCACTGACCAGGACTAGTAATCCAGAGACCTGGACAAGTAATCCAATATCCTGGACTAGTAATCCAGAGGCCTGGACTAGTAATCCAATGTCCTGGGCTAGTAATCCTGAGACCAGGACTTGTAATCCAATGCCCTGTACTCATGATCCAATGTCCTGGACTAGTAATCCAGAGACCTGGACTAGTGTTCCAATGTCCTGGACTAGTAATCCAATGTACTGGACTAGTAATTCAGAGGCCTGGACTAGTAATCGATTGCCCTGGACTAGTAATACAGTGTCCTGGACTAGTAATCCAGAGATCTGGACGAGCAATTCAATGTCATTGGCTAGTAATCCAATGTCCTGGACTATGAATCCAATGTCCTAGATTAGTGATCCAGTGACCTGGACTATTAATCCAATGTAATCCAGACACCTGGACTAGTAATCCAGAGACCTGGAGTAGCAATCCACTGACCAGGACTAGTAATCCAGAGCCCTGGACTATCAATCCAATGTACTGGACTAGTAATTCAGAGGCCTGCTCTAGTAATCGATTGCCCTGGACTAGTAATCCAGTGTCCTGGACTAGTAATCCAATGTCCTGGACTCGTTATCAAGAGATCTGGACCAGTAATCGTGGACTAGAAATTCCAATGTACCAGACGAGTAATCCAATGTACTGGACTAGTAATTCAGAGGCCTGGACTAGTAATTGATTGCCCTGGACTTGTAATCTAGTTGTCTGGACTAGTAATCCAGATACCTGGGCAAGTAATCCAATGTAATCCAGAGACCTGGACGAGTAATCCAGAGGCCTGGACTAGTGATCCAATGTCCTGGACTAGTACTCCAGAGGCCTGCACGAGTGATCCAATGCCCTGGACGAGTAATCCAATTTCCTGGACTCGTCATCGAGAGACCTGGACCAGTAATCCAGAGGCCTGGACTAGTAATCCAATGTCCCGGACTAGTAATCCAGAGACCTGGACTAGCAATCCACTGACCAGGACTAGTAATCCAGAGACCTGGACAAGTAATCCAATGTCCTGGACGAGTAATCCAGAGGCCTGGACTAGTAATCCAATGTCCTGGGCTAGTAATCCTGAGACCAGGACTTGTAATCCAATGCACTGTACTCATGATCCAATGTTCTGGACTAGTAATCCAGAGACCTGGACTAGATTTCCAATGTCCTGGACTAATAATCCAATGTACTGGACTAGTAATTCAGAGGCCTGGACTAGTAATCGATTGCCCTGGACTAGTAATCCAGTGTCCTGGACTAGTAATCCAATATCCTGGACTCATTATCAAGAGATCTGGACCAGTAATCCAGTGTCCTGGACTAGAAATTCCAATGTACCGGACGAGTAATCCAATGTCCTCGACTAGTGATCCAGAGGCCTGGACTAGTAATCCAATGTCCTGGACTAGTAATCCAGAGACCTGGACAAGAAATCCAATGTCCTCGACCAGTGATCCAGAGGCCTGGACTAGTAATCCAATGTCCTGGGCTAGTAATCCTGAGACCAGGACTTGTAATCCAGTGCCCTGTACTCATGATCTAATGTCCTGGACTAGCAATCCAGAGACCTGGACTAGTGTACCAATGTCCTGGACTAGTAATCCAATGTACTGGACTAGTAATTCAGAGGCCTGCTCTAGTAATCGATTGCCGTGGACTGGTAATCCAGTGTCCTGAACTAGTAATCCAATGTCCTGGACTCGTTATCAAGAAATCTGGACCAGTAATCCAGTGCACTGGACTAGAAATTCCAATGTACCGGACGAGTAATCCAATGTCCTTGACTAGTGATCCAGAGGCCTGGACTAGTAATCCAATGTCCTGGGCTAGTAATACTGAGACCAGGACTTGTAATCCAATGCCCTGTACTCATGATCCAATCTCCTGGACTAGTAATCCAGAGACCTGGACTAGTGTTCCAATGTCCTGGACTAGTAATCCAATGTACTGGACTAGTAATTCAGAAGCCTGGACTAGTGTTCCAATGTCCTGGACTAGTAATCCAATGTCCTGGACTCGTTATCAAGAGATCTGGACCAGTAATCCAGTGCACTGGACTAGAAATTCCAATGTACCGGACGAGGAATCAAATGTCCTGGACTAGTGATCCAGTGGCCTCGATGAGTAATCCAATATCCTGGACTAGTAATACAGAGACCTGGACTAGTAATCCAAAGTACTGGACAAATAATCAAATGTCCTGAACTAGTGATCCAGTGACCTGGACTATAAATCCAATGTAATCCAGAGACCTGGACTAGTCATCCAGAGACCTGGACTAGTAATCCAGAGGACTGGACTCGTAATCCAATGTCATGGACTAGTAATCCAGAGACCTGGACTAGCAATCCACTGACCAGGACTAGTAATCCAGAGACCTGGACAAGTAATCCAATGTCCTGGGCTAGTAATCCAGAGGCCTGGACTCGTAATCCAATGTCCTGGGCTAGTAATCCTGAGACCAGGACTTGTAATCCAATGCCCTGTACTCATGATCCAATGTCCTGGATTGGTAATCCAGAGACCTGGACTAGAGTTCCAATGTCCTGGACTAATAATCCAATGTACTGGACTAGTAATTCAGAGGCCTGGACTAGTAATCGATTGCCCTGGACTAGTAATCCAGTGTCCTGGACTAGTAATCCAATGTCCTGGACTCATTATCAAGAGACCTGGACAAGTAATCCAATGTCCTCGACTAGTGATCCAGAGGCCTGGACTAATAATCCAATGTCCTGGGCTAGTAATCCTGAGACCAGGACTTGTAATCCAATGCCCATGTACTCATGATCTAATGTCCTGGACTAGTAATCCAGAGGCCTGGACTAGTGTTCCAATGTCCTGGACTAGTAATCCAATGTACTGGACGAGTAATTCAGAGGCCTGCTCTAGTAATCGATTGCCGTGGACTGGTAATCCAGTGTCCTGAACTAGTAATCCAATGTCCTGGACTCGTTATCAAGAGATCTGGACCAGTAATCCAGTGTCCTGGACGAGAAATTCCAATGTACCGGACGAGTAATCCAATGTCCTCGACTAGTGATCCAGAGGCCTGGACGAGTAATCCAATGTCCTGGGCTTGTAATCCTGAGAGCAGGACTTGTAATCCAATGCCCTGTACTCATGATCCAATGTCCTGGACGAGTAATCCAGAGACCTGGACTAGTGTTCCAATGTCCTGGACTAGTAATCCAATGTACTGGACCAGTAATTCAGATGCCTGGACTAGGAATTGATTGCCCTGGACTAGCAATCCAGAGACCTGCACTCGTGGTCCAATGGACTGGACTAGTGATTCAATTTCCTGGACTCGTAATCTATACACCTAGACTAGTAATCCAGTGTCCTGGACTAGTAATCCAGAGATCTGGACGAGCAATTCAATGTCATTGGCTAGTAATCCAATGTCCTGGACTATGAATCCAATGTCCTAGATTAGTGATCCAGTGACCTGGACTATTAATCCAATGTAATCCAGAGACCTGGACTAGTAATCCAGAGACCTGGACTAGCAATCCACTGACCAGGACTAGTAATCCAGAGCCCTGGACTAGCAATCCAATGTACTGGACTAGTAATTCAGAGGCCTGCTCTAGTAATCGATTGCCCTGGACTAGTAATCCAGTGTCCTGGACTAGTAATCCAATGTCCTGGACTCGTTATCAAGAGATCTGGACCAGTAATCGTGGACTAGAAATTCCAATGTACCAGACGAGTAATCCAATGTACTGGACTAGTAATTCAGAGGCCTGGACTAGTAATTGATTGCCCTGGACTTGTAATCTAGTTGTCTGGACTAGTAATCCAGATAGCTGGGCTAGTAATCCAATGTAATCCAGAGACCTGGACGAGTAATCCAGAGGCCTGGACTAGTGATCCAATGTCCTGGACTAGTACTCCAGAGGCCTGCACGAGTGATCCAATGCCCTGCACGAGTAATCCAATTTCCTGGACTCGTCATCGAGAGACCTGGACTAGTAATCCAGTGTCCTGGACTAGTAATCCAATGTCATGGACTCGTTATCAAGAGCTCTGGACCAGTAATCCAGTGTGCTGGACTAGAAATTCCAATGTACCGGACGAGTGATCCAATGTCCTCGACTAGTGATCCAGAGGCCTCGATGAGGAATCCAATTTCCTGGACTAGTAATAGAGAGACCTGGACGAGTAATCCAAAGTACTGGACAAATAATCAAATGTCCTGAACTAGTGATCCAGTGACCTGGACTATAAATCCAATGTAATCCAGAGACCTGGACTAGTCATCCAGAGACCTGGACTAGTAATCCAGAGGACTGGACTCGTAATCCAATGTCATGGACTAGTAATCCAGAGACCTGGACTAGCAATCCACTGACCAGGACTAGTAATCCAGAGACCTGGACAAGTAATCCAATGTCCTGGGCTAGTAATCCAGAGGCCTGGACTCGTAATCCAATGTCCTGGGCTAGTAATCCTGAGACCAGGACTTGTAATCCAATGCCCTGTACTCATGATCCAATGTCCTGGACTAGTAATCCAGAGACCTGGACTAGAGTTCCAATGTCCTGGACTAATAATCCAATGTACTGGACCAGTAATTCAGAGGCCTGGACTAGTAATCGATTGCCCTGGACTAGTAATCCAGTGTCCTGGACTAGTAATCCAATGTCCTGGACTCATTATCAAGAGATCTGGACCAGTAAACCAGTGTCCAGGACTAGAAATTCCAATGTACCGGACGAGTAATCCAATGTCCTCGACTAGTGATCCAGAGGCCTGGACTAATAATCCAATGTCCTGGGCTAGTAATCCTGAGACCAGGACTTGTAATCCAATGCCCTGTACTCATGATCTAATGTCCTGGACTAGTAATCCAGAGACCTGGACTAGTGTTCCAATGTCCTGGACTAGTAATCCAATGTACTGGACTAGTAATTCAGAGGCCTGCTCTAGTAATCGATTGCCGTGGACTGGTAATCCAGTGTCCTGAACTAGTAATCCAATGTCCTGGACTCGTTATCAAGAAATCTGGACCAGTAATCCAGTGTCCTGGACTAGAAATTCCAATGTACCGGACGAGTAATCCAGAGACCTGGACTAGTGATCCAGAGGCCTGGACTAGTAATCCAATGATCTGGGCTTGTAATCCTGAGAGCAGGACTTGTAATCCAATGCCCTGTACTCATGATCCAATGTCCTGGACTAGTAATCCAGAGACCTGGACTAGTGTTCCAATGTCCTGGACTAGTAATCCAATGTACTGGACCAGTAATTCAGAGGCCTGGACTAGGAATTGATTGCCCTGGACTAGTAATCCAGTGTCCTGGACTAGTAATCCAATGTCCTGGACTCGTTATCAAGAGATCTGGACCAGTAATCCAGTGTACTGGACTAGAAATTCCAATGTACCGGACTAGTAATCCAATGTCCTCGACTAGTGATCCAGAGGCCTGGACTAGTAATCCAGAGACCTGGACTAGCAATCCACTGACCAGGACTAGGAATCCAGAGCCCTGGACTAGCAATCCAATGTACTGGACTAGTAATTCAGAGGCCTGGATTAGTAATCGATTGCCCTGGACTAGTTATCAAGAGATCTGGACCAGTAATCGTGGACTAGAAATTCCAATGTACCAGACGAGTAATCCAATGTACTGGACGAGTAATTCAGAGGCCTGGACTAGTAATTTATTGCCCTGGACTTGTAACCTAGTTGTCTGGACTAGTAATCCAGATACCTGGGCTAGTAATCCAATGTAATCCAGAGACCTGTACGAGTAATCCAGAGGCCTGGACTAGTGATCCAATGTCCTGGACTCGTACTCCAGAGGCCTGCACGAGTGATCCAATGCCCTGGACGAGTAATCCAATTTCCTGGACTCGTCATCCAGAGACCTGGACTAGTAATCCAGAGGCCTGGACTAGTAATCCAATGTACTGGACTAGTAATCCAGAGACCTGGACTAGCAATCCACTGACCAGGACTAGTAATCCAGAGACCTGGACAAGTAATCCAATGTCCTGGACTAGTAATCCAGAGGCCTGGACTAGTAATCCAATGTCCTGGGCTAGTAATCCAATGCCCTGTACTCATGATCCAATGTCCTGGACGAGTAATCCAGAGACCTGGAATAGTGTTCCAATGTCCTGGACTCGTAATCCAATGTACTGGACCAGTAATTCAGAGGCCTGGACTAGGAATCGATTGCCCTGGACTAGTAATCCAGTCTCCTGGACTAGTAATCCAATGTCCTGGACTCGTTATCAAGAGATCTGGACCAGTAATCCAGTGTACTGGACTAGAAATTCCAATGTACCGGACGAGTAATCCAATGTCCTCGACTAGTGATCCAGAGGCCTGGACTAGTAATCCAATGTCCTGGGCTAGTAATCCTGAGACCAGGACTTGTAATCCAATGCCCTGTACTCATGATCCAATGTCCTGGACTAGTAATCCAGAGACCTGGACTAGTGTTCCAATGTCCTGGACTAGTAATCCAATGTACTGGACTAGTAATTCAGAGGCCTGGACTTGTAATCGATTGCCCTGGACTAGTAATCCAGTGTCCTGGACTTGTAATCCAATGTCCTGGACTCGTTATCAAGAGATCTGGACCAGTAATCCAGTGTACTGGACTAGAAATTCCAATGTACCGGACGAGTAATCCAATGTCCTCGACTAGTGATCCAGAGGCCTGGACTAGTAATCCAATGTCCTGGGCTAGTAATCCTGAGACCAGGACTTGTAATCCAATGCCCTGTACTCATGATCCAATGTCCTGGACTAGTAATCCAGAGACCTGGACTAGAGTTCCAATGTCCTGGACTAGTAATCCAATGTACTGGACTAGTAATTCAGAGGCCTGGACTTGTAATCGATTGCCCTGGACTAGTAATCCAGTGTCCTGGACTTGTAATCCAATGTCCTGGACTCGTTATCAAGAGATCTGGACCAGTAATCCAGTGTCCTGGACTAGAAATTCCAATGTACCGGACGAGTAATCAAATGTCCTGGACTAGGGATCCAGAGGCCTCGATGAGTAATCCAATTTCCTGGACTAGTAATACAGAGACCTGGACTAGGAATCCAAAGTACTGGACAAATAATCAAATGTCCTGAACTAGTGATCCAGTGACCTGGACTATTAATCCAATATAATGCAGAGACCTGGACTGGTAATCCAGACACCTGGACTCGTGATCCAATGTCCTGGACAAGTAATCCAGTGTCCTGGACTAGTGATCCAGAGACCTGCACCAGTAATCCAATGTATTGGACTAGCAATCCAATGTCCGGGACCAATAATGCAAAGTACTGGACTAGTAATCCAATGTCCTCAACTAGTAATCCAGAGACCTGCACTCGTGGTCCAATGGACTGGACTAGTGATCCAATTTCCTGGACTCGTAATCTATACACCTAGACTGGTAATCCAGTGTCCTGGACTAGTAATCCAGAGATCTGGATGAGCAATTCAAAGTCATTGGCTAGTAATCCAATGTCCTGGACTATGAATCCAATGTACTAGATTAGTGATCCAGTGACCTGGACTAGTAATCCAATGTCCTGGACTAGTAATCCTGAGTCCTGGACTAGTAATCCAATGGCATGGACTATTAATCCAGAGAAATGGACTGGTAATCCAATGTCCTGGACTAGTAATCCAGAGACGGGACTAGTAATCCAATGTCCTGGACGAGTTATCCAATGTCCTGGACTAGTGATCCAATGTTCTGCACTAGTAATCCAGAGAAGTGAACTAGTAATCCAATGTCCTGGACTAGTAATCCAGAGACCTGGAACAGTAATCCAGAGGGCTGGACTAATATTCCAATGTCCTGGACTAGTAATCCAGAGACCTGGACCAGTAATCCAGAGGGCTGGACTGATATTCCAATGTCCTGGACTAGTAATCCAGTGTACTGGGCTAGTGATCCAATGTCCTGGACTAGTAATCCAGAGGCCTGGGCGAGTGATCCAATGCCCTGGACTAGTAATCCAATTTCCTGGACTAGTCATCCAGAGACCTGGACTAGTAATCCAGAGGCCTGGACTAGTGATCCAATGTCCTGGACTAGTGATCCAGTGGCCTCGATGAGTAATCCAATTTCCTGGACTAGTAATACAGAGACCTGGACTCGTAATCCAAAGTACTGGACAAATAATCAAATGTCCTGAACTAGTGATCCAGTGACCTGGACTATAAATCCAATGTAATCCAGAGACCTGGACTAGTCATCCAGAGACCTGGACTAGTAATCCAGAGGACTGGACTCGTAATCCAATGTCATGGACTAGTAATCCAGAGACCTGGACTAGCAATCCACTGACCAGGACTAGTAATCCAGAGACCTGGACAAGTAATCCAATGTCCTGGGCTAGTAATCCAGAGACCAGGACTTGTAATCCAATGCCCTGTACTCATGATTCAATGTCCTGGACTAGTAATCCAGAGACCTGGACTAGCAATCCACTGACCAGGACTAGTAATCCAGAGACCTGGACAAGTAATCCAATGTCCTGGGCTAGTAATCCAGAGGCCTGGACTCGTAATCCAATGTCCTGGGCTAGTAATCCTGAGACCAGGACTTGTAATCCAATGCCCTGTACTCATGATCCAATGTCCTGGACTAGTAATCCAGAGACCTGGACTGGAGTTCCAATGTCCTGGACTAATAATCCAATGTACTGGACGAGTAATCCAGAGGCCTGGACAAGTAATCCAATGTCCTGGGCTAGTAATCCAGAGGCTTGGACTCATAATCCAATGTCCTGGACTCATTATCAAGAGATCTGGACCAGTAATCCAATGTCCTGGACTAGAAATTCCAATGTACCGGACGAGTAATCCAATGTCCTCGACTAGTGATCCAGAGGCCTGGACTAGTAATCCAATGTCCTGGGCTAGTAATCCTGAGACCAGGACTTGTAATCCAATGCCCTGTACTCATGATTCAATGTCCTGGACTAGTAATCCAGAGACCTGGACTAGTGTTCCAATGTCCTGGACTAATAATCCAATGTGCTGGACTAGTAATTCAGAGGCCTGGACTAGTAATCGATTGCCCTGGACTAGTAATCCAGTGTCCTGGACTAGTAATCCAATGTCCTGGGCTAGTAATCCTGAGACCAGGACTTGTAATCCAATGCCCTGTACTCATGATCCAATGTCCTGGACTAGTAATCCAGAGACCTGGACTAGTGTTCCAATGTCCTGGACTAATAATCCAATGTACTGGACTAGTAATTCAGAGGCCTGCTCCAGTAATCGATTGCCCTGGACTAGTAACCAAGTGTCCTGGACTCGTAATCCAATGTCCTGGACTCGTTATCAAGAGATCTGGACCAGTAATCAAGTGTCCTGGACTAGAAATTCCAATGTACCGGACGAGTAATCCAATGTCCTTGACTAGTGATCCAGAGGCCTGGACTAGTAATCCAATGTCCTGGGCTAGTAATCCTGAGAGCAGGACTTGTAATCCAATGCCCTGTACTCATGATCCAATGTCCTGGACGAGTAATCCAGAGACCTGGACTAGTGTTCCAATGTCCTGGACTAGTAATCCAATGTACTGGACTAGTAATTCAGAGGTCTGGACTAGAAATCGATTGCCCTGGACTAGTAATCCAGCGTCCTGGACTAGTAATCCAATGTCCTGGACTCGTTATCAAGAGATCTGGACCAGTAATCCAGTGTACTGGACTAGAAATTCCAATGTACCGGACGAGTAATCCAATGTCCTCGACTAGTGATCAAGAGGCCTGGACTAGTAAGCCAATGTCCTGGGCTAGTAATCCTGAGACCAGGACTTGTAATCCAATGCCCTGTACTCATGATCCAATGTCCTGGACTCGTAATTCAGAGGCCTGGACTAGTAATCGATTGCCCTGGACTTGTAATCTAGTTGTCTGGACTAGTAATCCAGAGACCTGGGCTAGTAATCCAATTTAATCCAGAGACCTGGACGAGTAATCCAGAGACCTGGACTAGTGATCCAATGTCCTGGACTAGTACTCCAGAGGCCTGGACGAGTGATCCAATGTCCTGGACGAGTAATACAATTTCCTGGACCAGTCATATAGAGACCTGGACAAGTAATCCAGAGGCCTGGACTAGTAATCCAATGTCCTGGACTAGTAATCCAGAGACGGGACTAGTAATCCAATGTCCTGGACGAGTCATCCAATGTCATGGACTAGTGATCCAATGTCCTGCACTAGTAATCCAGAGAAGTGAACTAGTAATCCAATGTCCTGGACTAGTAATCCAGAGACCTGGAACAGTAATCCAGAGGGCTGGACTAATATTCCAATGTCCTGGACGAGTAATCCAGTGTTCTGGGCTAGTGATCCAATGTCCTGGACTAGTAATCCAGAGACCTGGACGAGTGATCCAATGCCCTGGACTAGTAATCCAATTTCCTGGACTCGTCATCCAGAGACCTGGACTAGTAATCCAGAGGCCTGGACTGGTAATCCAATGTCCCGGACTAGTAATCCAGAGACCTGGACTAGCAATCCACTGACCAGGACTAGTAATCCTGAGACCAGGACTTGTAATCCAATGCCCTGTACTCATGATCCAATGTCCTGGACTAGTAATCCAGAGAACTGGACTAGTGTTCCAATGTCCTGGACTAGTAATCCAATGTACTGGACTAGTAATTCAGAGGCCTGGACTCGTTATCAAGAGCTCTGGACCAGTAATCCAGTGTGCTGGACTAGAAATTCCAATGTACCGGACGAGTAATCCAATGTCCTGGACTAGTGATCCAGAGGCCTCGATGAGTAATCCAATTTCCTGGACTAGTAATACAGAGACCTGGACCAGTAATCCAAAGTAATGGACAAATAATCAAATGTCCTGAACTAGTGATCCAGTGACCTGGACTATAAATCCAATGTAATCCAGAGACCTGGACTAGTCATCCAGAGACCTGGACTAGTAATCCAATGTCATGGACTAGTAATCCAGAGACCTAAACTATAAATCCAATGTAATCCAGAGACCTGGACTAGTCATCCAGAGACCTGGACTCGTAATCCAATGTCCTGGGCTAGTAATCCTGAGACCAGGACTTGTAATCCAATGCCCTGTACTCATGATCCAATGTCCTGGACTAGTAATCCAGAGGCCTGGACTCGTAATCCAATGTCCTGGGCTAGTAATCCTGAGAAGAGGACTTGTAATCCAATGCCCTGTACTCATGATCCAATGTCCTGGACGAGTAATCCAGAGACCTGGACTAGAGTTCCAATGTCCTGGACTAATAATCCAATGCACTGGACTAGTAATTCAGAGGCCTGGACTAGTAATCGATTGCCCTGGACTAGTAATCCAGTGTCCTGGACTAGTAATCCAATGTCCTGGACTCATTATCAAGAGATCTGGACCAGTAATCCAGTGTCCTGGACTACAAATTCCAATGTACCGGACGAGTAATCCAATGTCCTCGACTAGTGATCCAGAGGCCTGGACTAGTAATCCAATGTCCTGGGCTAGTAATCCTGAGACCAGGACTTGTAATCCAATGCCCTGTACTCATGATCCAATGTCCTGGACTAGTAATTCAGAGGCCTGGACTAGTAATCGATTGCCCTGGACTTGTAATCTAGTTGTCTGGACTAGTAATCCAGAGACCTGGGCTAGTAATCCAATTTAATCCAGAGACGTGGACGAGTAATCCAGAGATGTGGACGAGTAATCCAGAGGCCTGTACCAGTGATCCAATGTCCTGGACTAGTACTCCAGAGGCCTGCATGAGTGATCCAATGTCCTGGACGAGTCATCCAATTTCTTGGACCAGTCATCCAGAGACCTGGACTAGTAATCCAATGTACTGGACAAATAATCAAATGTCCTGAACTAGTGATCCAGTGACCTGGACTATTAATCCAATATAATCCAGAGACCTGGACTAGTAATCCAGACACCTGGACTCGTGATCCAATGTCCTGGACAAGTAATCCAGTGTCCTGGACTCGTGATCCAGAGACCTGCACCAGTAATCCAATGTATTGGACTAGCAATCCAATGTCCGGGAACCAATCATGCAAAATACTGGACTAGTAATCCAATGTCCTCAACTAGTAATCCAGAGACCTGCACTCGTGGTCCAATGGACTGGACTAGTGATCCAGAGGCCTGCATGAGTGATCCAATGTCCTGGACGAGTAATCCAATTTCCTGGACCAGTCATCCAGAGACCTGGACTAGTAATCCAGAGGCCTGGACTGGTAATCCAATGTCCTGGACTAGTAATCCAGAGACCTGGACTAGCAATCCACTGAACAGGACCAGTAATCCAGAGGCCTGGACTGGTAATCCAATGTCCTGGACTAGTAATCCAGAGATCTGGACAAGTAATCCAATGTCCTGGACTAGTAATCCAGAGGCCTGGACTAGTAATCCAATGTCCTGGGCTTGTAATCCTGAGACCAGGACTTGTAATCCAATGCCCTGTACTCATGATCCAATGTCCTGGACTAGTAATCCAGAGACCTGGACTAGTGTTCCAATGTCCTGGACTAGTAATCCAATGTACTGGACTAGTAATTCAGAGGCCTGGGCTAGTAATCGATTGCCCTGGACTAGTAATCCAGTGTCCTGGACTTGTAATCCAATGTCCTGGACTCATTATCAAGAGATCTGTACCAGTAATCCAGTGTCCTGCACTAGAAATTCCAATGTACCGGACGAGTAATCAAATGTCCTGGACTAGGGATCCAGTGGCCTCGATGAGTAATCCAATGTCCTGGACTAGTAATACAGAGACCTGGACTAGTAATCCAAAGTACTGGACAAATAATCAAATGTCCTGAACTCGTGATCCAGTGACCTGGACTATTAATCCAATATAATCCAGAGACCTGGACTAGTAATCCAGACACCTGGACTTGTGATCCAATGTCCTGGACAAGTAATCCAGTGTCCTGGACTAGTGATCCAGAGACCTGCACCAGTAATCCAATGTATTGGACTAGCAATCCAATGTCCGGGACCAATAATGCAAAATACTGGACTAGCAATCCAATGTCCTCAACTAGTAATCCAGAGACCTGCACTCGTGGTCCAATGGACTGGACTAGTGATCCAATTTCCTGGACTCGTAATCTATACACCTAGACTAGTAATCCAGTGTCCTGGACTAGTAATCCAGTGATCTGGACGAGCAATTCAATGTCATTGGCTAGTAATCCAATGTCCAGGACTATGAATCCAATGTCCTAGATTAGTGATCCAGTGACCTGGACTAGTAATCCAATGTCCTGGATTAGTAATCCAGAGACCTGGACTAGTAATCCAATGGCATGGACTATTAATCCAGAGAAATGGACTGGTAATACAATGTCCTGGACTAGTGATCCAGAGACCTGGACTAGTAATCCAATGTCCAGGACGAGAATCCAATGTCCTGGACTACTATTCCAGAGACCTGGACTCGTGATCCAATGTACTGGATTCGTAATCCAATGTCCTGGACTAGCAATACAGAGATCTGGTCTAGTAATCCAAAGTCCTGGACTAGTAAACCAGAGACCTGGACTAGTAATCCAATGTCCTGGACTAGTAATCCACAGACGGGACTAGTAATCCAATGTCCTGGACGAGTCATCCAATGTCCTGGACTAGTGATCCAATGTCCTGCACTAGTAATCCAGAGAAGTGAACTAGTAATCCAATGTCCTGGACTAGTAATCCAGAGACCTGGAACAGTAATCCAGAGGGCTGGACTAATATTCCAATGTCCTGGACTAGTAATCCAATGTCCTGGACTAGTAATCCAGAGACCTGGACCAGTAATCCAGAGGGCTGGACTAATATTCCAATGTTCTGGACTAGTAATCCAGTGTACTGGGCTAGTGATCCAATGTCCTGGACTAGTAATCCAGAGGCCTGGACGAGTGATCCAATGCCCTGGACTAGTAATCCAATTTCCTGGACTAGTCATCCAGAGACAAGGACTAGTAATCCAGAGGCCAGGACTGGTAATCCAGACACCTGGACAAGTGATCCAATGTCCTGGACTAGTAATCCAGAGGCCTGGACTAGTAATCCAATGTCTCGGGCTAGTAATCCTGAGACCAGGACTTGTAATCCAATGCCCTATACTCATGATCCATGTCCTGGACTCGTAATCCAGAGACCTGGACTAGTGTTCCAATGTCCTGGACTAGTAATCCAATGTACTGGACTCGTAATTCAGAGGCCTGGACTAGTAATCGATTGCCCTGGACTAGTAATCCAGTGTCCTGGACTAGTAATCCAACGTCCTGGACTCATTATCAAGAGATCTGGACCAGTAATCCAGTGTCCTGGACTAGAAATTACAATGTACCGGACGAGTAATCCAATGTCCTCGACTAGTGATCCAGAGGCCTGGACTAATAATCCAATGTCCTGGGCTAGTAATCCTGAGACCAGGACTTGTAATCCAATGCCCTGTACTCATGATCCAATGTCCTGGACGAGTAATCCAGAGACCTAGAATAGTGTTCCAATGTCCTGGACTAGTAATCAAATGTACTCCACTAGTAATTCAGAGGCCTGGACTAGTTATCGATTGCCCTGGACTAGTAATCCAGTGTCCTAGACGAGTAATCCAATGTACTGGACTCGTTATCAAGAGCTCTGGACCAGTAATCCAGTGTCCTGGACTAGAAATTCCAATGTACCGGACGAGTAATCCAATGTCCTGGACTAGGGATCCAGTGGCCTCGATGAGTAATCCAATGTCCTGGACTAGTAATACAGAGACCTGGACTAGTAATCCAAAGTACTGGACAAATAATCAAATGTCCTGAACTCGTGATCCAGTGACCTGGACTATTAATCCAATATAATCCAGAGACCTGGACTAGTAATCCAGACACCTGGACTTGTGATCCAATGTCCTGGACAAGTAATCCAGTGTCCTGGACTAGTGATCCAGAGACCTGCACCAGTAATCCAATGTATTGGACTAGCAATCCAATGTCCGGGACCAATAATGCAAAATACTGGACTAGCAATCCAATGTCCTCAACTAGTAATCCAGAGACCTGCACTCGTGGTCCAATGGACTGGACTAGTGATCCAATTTCCTGGACTCGTAATCTATACACCTAGACTAGTAATCCAGTGTCCTGGACTAGTAATCCAGTGATCTGGACGAGCAATTCAATGTCATTGGCTAGTAATCCAATGTCCAGGACTATGAATCCAATGTCCTAGATTAGTGATCCAGTGACCTGGACTAGTAATCCAATGTCCTGGATTAGTAATCCAGAGACCTGGACTAGTAATCCAATGGCATGGACTATTAATCCAGAGAAATGGACTGGTAATACAATGTCCTGGACTAGTGATCCAGAGACCTGGACTAGTAATCCAATGTCCAGGACGAGAATCCAATGTCCTGGACTACTATTCCAGAGACCTGGACTCGTGATCCAATGTACTGGATTCGTAATCCAATGTCCTGGACTAGCAATACAGAGATCTGGTCTAGTAATCCAAAGTCCTGGACTAGTAAACCAGAGACCTGGACTAGTAATCCAATGTCCTGGACTAGTAATCCACAGACGGGACTAGTAATCCAATGTCCTGGACGAGTCATCCAATGTCCTGGACTAGTGATCCAATGTCCTGCACTAGTAATCCAGAGAAGTGAACTAGTAATCCAATGTCCTGGACTAGTAATCCAGAGACCTGGAACAGTAATCCAGAGGGCTGGACTAATATTCCAATGTCCTGGACTAGTAATCCAATGTCCTGGACTAGTAATCCAGAGACCTGGACCAGTAATCCAGAGGGCTGGACTAATATTCCAATGTTCTGGACTAGTAATCCAGTGTACTGGGCTAGTGATCCAATGTCCTGGACTAGTAATCCAGAGGCCTGGACGAGTGATCCAATGCCCTGGACTAGTAATCCAATTTCCTGGACTAGTCATCCAGAGACAAGGACTAGTAATCCAGAGGCCTGGACTAGTAATCCAATGTCCTGGACTAGTAATCCAGAGACCTGGACAAGTAATGCACTGACCAGGACTGGTAATCCAGACACCTGGACAAGTGATCCAATGTCCTGGACTAGTAATCCAGAGGCCTGGACTAGTAATCCAATGTCTCGGGCTAGTAATCCTGAGACCAGGACTTGTAATCCAATGCCCTATACTCATGATCCATGTCCTGGACTCGTAATCCAACGTCCTGGACTCATTATCAAGAGATCTGGACCAGTAATCCAGTGTCCTGGACTAGAAATTACAATGTACCGGACGAGTAATCCAATGTCCTCGACTAGTGATCCAGAGGCCTGGACTAATAATCCAATGTCCTGGGCTAGTAATCCTGAGACCAGGACTTGTAATCCAATGCCCTGTACTCATGATCCAATGTCCTGGACGAGTAATCCAGAGACCTAGAATAGTGTTCCAATGTCCTGGACTAGTAATCAAATGTACTCCACTAGTAATTCAGAGGCCTGGACTAGTTATCGATTGCCCTGGACTAGTAATCCAGTGTCCTAGACGAGTAATCCAATGTACTGGACTCGTTATCAAGAGCTCTGGACCAGTAATCCAGTGTCCTGGACTAGAAATTCCAATGTACCGGACGAGTAATCCAATGTCCTGGACTAGTGATCCAGTGACCTCGATGAGTAATCCAATTTCCTGGACTAGTAATACACAGACCTGGACTAGTAATCCAAAGTACTGGACAAATAATCCAATGTCCTGAACTAGTGATCCAGTGACCTGGACGATTAATCCAATGTAATCCAGAAACCTGGACTAGTGATCCAATGTCCTGGACAAATAATCCAGTGTCCTGGACTAGTGATCCAGGGACCTGCACCAGTAATCCAATGTATTGGACTAGCAATCCAATGTCCGGACCAATAATGCAAAGTACTGGACTAGTAATCCAATGTCCTCAACGAGTAATCCAGAGACCTGCAATCGTGGTCCAATTGACTGGACTAGTGATCCAATTTCCTGGACTCGTAATCTATACACCTGGACTAGTAATCCAGTGCCCTGGACTAGTAATCCAGAGATCTGGACGAGCAATCCAATGTCATCGGCTAGTAATCCAATGTCCTGGACTATGAATCCAATGTCCTAGATTAGTGATCTAGTGACCTGGACTAGTAATCCAATGTCCTGGACTAGTAATCCAGAGAAATAGACTGGTAATTCAATGTCCTGGACTAGAGATCCAGAGACCTGGAGTAGTAATTCAATGTCCAGGACGAGAATCCAATGTCCTGGACCACTATTCCAGAGACCTGGACTTGTGATCCAATGTACGGGACTAGTAATCCAATGTCCTGGACTCGTCATCCAGAGTCTTGGACTAGTAATCCAATGTCCTGGACTCGTAATTCAGAGACCCGGCCTAGTAATCCACTGACCAGGACTAGTAATCCAGAGACCTGGACCAATAATCCAATGTCCTGGACTAGTGATCCAATGTCCTGCACTAGTAATCCAGAGAAGTGGACTCGTAATCCAATGTCCTGGACTAGTAATCCAGAGGCCTGGACTAGTGATCCAATGTCCTGGACTAGTGATCCAGTGGCCTCGATGAGTAATCCAATTTCCTGTACTAGTAATACAGAGACCTGGACTAGTAATCCAAAGTACTGGACAAATAATCAAATGTCCTGAACTCGTGATCCAGTGACCTGGACTATTAATCCAATGTAATCCAGAGACCTGGACTAGTCATCCAGAGACCTGGACTAGTAATCCAGAGGCCTGGACTAGTAATCCAATGTCCTGGACTAGTAATCCAGAGACCTGGACTAGCAATCCACTGACCAGGACTAGTAATCCAGAGCCCTGGACTAGCAATCCAATGTACTGGACTAGTAATTCAGAGGCCTGCTCTATTAATCGATTGCCCTGGACTAGTAATCCAGTGTCCTGGATTAGTAATCCAATGTCCTGGACTCATTATCAAGAGATCTGGACCAGTAATCATGGACTAGAAATTCCAATGTACCAGACGAGTAATCCAATGTACTGGACTAGTAATTCAGAGGCCTGGACTAGTAATCGATTGCCCTGGACTTGTAATCTAGTTGTCTGGACTAGTAATCCAGATACCTGGGCTAGTAATCCATTGTAATACAGAGACCTGGACGAGTAATCCAGAGGCCTGAACTAGTAATACAATGTCCTGGACTAGTCATCCAGAGACCTGGACGAGTAATCCAGAGGCCTGGACTAGTGATCCAATGTCCTGGACTAGTACTCCAGAGGCCTGCACGAGTGATCCAATGCCCTGGACGAGTAATACAATTTCCTGGACTCGTCATCCAGAGACCTGGACTAGTAATCCAGAGGCCTGGACTAGTAATCCAATGTCCTGGACTAGTAATCCAGAGACCTGGACTAGCAATCCACTGACCAGGACTAGTAATCCAGAGAACTGGACAAGTAATCCAATGTCCTGGACTAGTAATCCAGAGGCCTGGACTAGTAATCCAATGTCCTGGACTAGTAATCCAATGTCCTGGGCTAGTAATCCTGAGACCAGGACTTGTAATCCAATGCCCTGTACTCATGATCCAATGTCCTGGACTAGTAATCCAGAGACCTGGACTAGAGTTCCATTGTCCTGGACTAATAATCCAATGTACTGGACTAGTAATTCAGAGGCCTGGACTAGTAATCGATTGCCCTGGACTAGTAATCCAGTGTCCTGGACTAGTAATCCAATGTCCTGGACTCATTATCAAGAGATCTGGACCAGTAATCCAGTGTCCTGGACTAGAAATTACAATGTACCGGACGAGTAATCCAATGTCCTCGACTAGTGATCCAGAGGCCTGGACTAATAATCCAATGTCCTGGGCTAGTAATCCTGAGACCAGGACTTGTAATCCAATGCCCTGTACTCATGATCTAATGTCCTGGACTAGTAATCCAGAGACCTGGACTTGTGTTCCAATGTCCTGGACTAGTAATCCAATGTACTGGACTAGTAATTCAGAGGCCTGGACTAGAAATCGATTGCCCTGGACTTGTAATCTAGTTGTCTGGACTAGTCATCCAGAGACCTGGGCTAGTAATCCAATTTAATCCAGAGACCTGGACGAGTAATCCAGAGGCCAGGACTAGTGATCCAATGTCCTGGACTAGTACTGCAGAGGCCTGCACGAGTGATCCAATGTCCTGGACGAGTAATCCAATTTCCTGGACTAGTCATCCAGAGACCTGGACTAGTAATCCAGAGGCCTGGACTGATAATCCAATGTCCTGGACTAGTAATCCAGAGACCTGGACTAGCAATCCACTGACCAGGACTAGTAATCCAGAGATCTGGACAAGTAATCCAATGTCCTGGACTAGTAATCCAATGTCCTGGGCTAGTAATCCTGAGACCAGGACTTGTAATGCAATGCCCTGTACTCATGATCCAATGTCCTGGACTAGTAATCCAGAGACCTGGACTAGTGTTCCAATGTCCTGGACTCGTAATCCAATGTACTGGACTAGTAATTCAGAGGCCTGGACTAGTAATCGATTGCCCTGGACTAGTAATCCAGTGTCCTGGACTTGTAATCCAATGTCCTGGACTCGTTATCAAGAGATCTGGACCAGTAATCCAGTGTCCTGGACTAGAAATTCCAATGTACCGGACGAGTAATCCAATGTCCTCGACTAGTGATCCAGAGGCCTCGATGAGTAATCCAATTTCCTGGACTAGTAATACAGAGACCTGGACTAGTAATCCAAAGTACTGGACAAATAATCAAATGTCCTGAACTAGTGATCCAGTGACCTGGACTATTAATCCAATATAATCCAGAGACCTGGACTAGTAATCCAAAGTACTGGACAAATAATCAAATGTCCTGAACTAGTGATCCAGTGACCTGGACTATTAATCCAATATAATCCAGAGACCTGGACTAGTAATCCAGACACCTGGACTCGTGATCCAATGTCCTGGACAAGTAATCCAGTGTCCTGGACTAGTGATCCAGAGACCTGCACCAGTAATCCAATGTATTGGACTCGCAATCCAATGTCCGGGACCAATAATGCAAAATACTGGACTAGTAATCCAATGTCCTCAACTAGTAATCCAGAGACCTGCACTCGTGGTCCAATGGACTGGACTAGTGATCCAGAGGCCTGCATGAGTGATCCAATGTCCTGGACGAGTAATCCAATTTCCTGGACCAGTCATCCAGAAACCTGGACTAGTAATCCAGAGGCCTGGACTGGTAATCCAATGTCCTGGACTAGTAATCCAGAGACCTGGACTAGCAATCCACTGACCAGGACTAGTAATCCAGAAATCTGGACTAGTAATCCAATGTCCTGGGCTAGTAATCCTGAGACCAGGACTTGTAATCCAATGCCCTGTACTCATGATCCAATGTCCTGGACTAGTAATCCAGAGACCTGGACTAGTGTTCCAATGTCCCGGACTAGTAATCCAATGTACTGGACTAGTAATTCAGAGGCCTGGGCTAGTAATCGATTGCCCTGGACTAGTAATCCAGTGTCCTGGACTTGTAATCCAATGTCCTGGCCTCGTTATCAAGAGATCTGGACCAGTAATCCAGTGTCCTGGACTAGAAATTCCAATGTACCGGACGAGTAATCCAATGTCCTCGACTAGTGATCCAGAGGCCTGGACTAGTCATCCAATGTCCTGGACTAGTAATACAGTGTACTGGGCTAGTGATCCAATGTCCTGGACTAGTAATCCAGAGGCCTGGACGAGTAATCCAATGCCCTGGACTAGTAATCCAATTTCCTGGATGAGTCATCCAGAGACATGGACTAGTAATCCAGAGGCCTGGACTCGTAATCCAATGTCCTGGACTAGTAATCCAGAGACCTGGACAAGTAATGCACTGACCAGGACTGGTAATCCAGACACCTGGACAAGTAATCCAATGTCCTGGACTAGTAATCCAGAGGCCTGGACTAGTAATCCAATGTCTTGGGCTAGTAATCCTGAGACCAGGACTTGTAATCCAATGCCCTATACTCATGATCCATGTCCTGGACTCGTAATCCAGAGACCTGGACTAGTGTTCCAATGTCCTGGACTAGTAATCCAATGTACTGGACTCGTAATTCAGAGGCCTGGACTAGTAATCGATTGCCCTGGACTAGTAATCCAGTGTCCTGGACTAGTAATCCAACGTCCTGGACTCATTATCAAGAGATCTGGACCAGTAATCCAGTGTCCTGGACTAGAAATTACAATGTACCGGACGAGTAATCCAATGTCCTCGACTAGTGATCCAGAGGCCTGGACTAATAATCCAATGTCCTGGGCTAGTAATCCTGAGACCAGGACTTGTAATCCAATGCCCTGTACTCATTATCCAATGTCTTGGACGAGTAATCCAGAGACCTGGAATAGTGTTCCAATGTCCTGGACTAGTAATCAAATGTACTCTACTAGTAATTCAGAGGCCTGGACCAGTAATCGATTGCCCTGGACTAGTAATCCAGTGTCCTGGACTAGTAATCCAATGTACTGGACTCGTTATCAAGAGCTCTGGACCAGTAATCCAGTGTCCTGGACTAGAAATTCCAATGTACCGGACGAGTAATCCAATGTCCTGGACTAGTGACCCAGTGACCTTGATGAGTAATCCAATTTCCTGGACTAGTAATACAGAGACCTGGACTAGTAATCCAAAGTACTGGACAAATAATCCAATGTCCTGAACTAGTGATCCAGTGACCTGGACTATTAATCCAATGTAATCCAGAAACCTGGACTAGTGATCCAATGTCCTGGACAAGTAATCCAGTGTCCTGGACTAGTGATCCAGGGACCTGCACCAGTAATCCAATGTATTGGACTAGCAATCCAATATCCGGACCAATAATGCAAAGTACTGGACTAGTAATCCAATGTCCTCAACGAGTAATCCAGAGACCTGCAATCGTGGTCCAATGGACTGGAAAGTGATCCAATTTCCTGGACTCATAATCTATACACCTGGACTAGTAATCCAGTGTCCTGGACTAGTAATCCAGAGAACTGGACGAGCAATCCAATGTCATCGGCTAGTAATCCAATGTCCTGGGCTATGAATCCAATGTCCTAGATTAGTGATCTAGTGACCTGGACTCGTAATCCAATGTCCTGGACTAGTAATCCAGAGAAATAGACTGGTAATACAATGTCCTGGACTAGTGATCCAGAGACCTGGACTAGTAATTCAATGTCCAGGATGAGAATCCAATGTCCTGGACTACTATTCCAGAGACCTGGACCAATAATCCAATGTCCTGGACTAGTGATCCAATGTCCTGCACTAGTAATCCAGAGAAGTGGACTCGTAATCCAATGTCCTGGACTAGTAATCCAGAGGCCTGGACTAGTGATCCAATGTCCTGGACTAGTGATCCAGTGGCCTCGATGAGTAATCCAATTTCCTGTACTAGTAATACAGAGACCTGGACTAGTAATCCAAAGTACTGGACAAATAATCAAATGTCCTGAACTCGTGATCCAGTGACCTGGACTATTAATCCAATGTAATCCAGAGACCTGGACTAGTCATCCAGAGACCTGGACTAGTAATCCAGAGGCCTGGACTAGTAATCCAATGTCCTGGACTAGTAATCCAGAGACCTGGACTAGCAATCCACTGACCAGGACTAGTAATCCAGAGCCCTGGACTAGCAATCCAATGTACTGGACTAGTAATTCAGAGGCCTGCTCTAGGAAACGATTGCCCTGGACTAGTAATCCAGTGTCCTGGACTAGTAATCCAATGTCCTGGACTCGTTATCAAGAGATCTGGACCAGTAATCATGGACTAGAAATTCCAATGTACCAGACGAGTAATCCAATGTACTGGACTAGTAATCCAGATACCTGGCTAGTAATCCATTGTAATCCAGAGACCTGGACGAGTAATCCAGAGGGCTTGACTAGTGATCCAATGTCCTGGACTAGTACTCCAGAGGCCTGCACGAGTAATCCAATGCCCTGGACTAGTAATCCAATGTCCTGGGCTAGTAATCCAGAGACCTGGACTAGCAATCCACTGACCAGGACTAGTAATCCAGAGATCTGGACAAGTAATCCAATGTCCTGGACTAGTAATCCAATGTCCTGGGCTAGTAATCCTGAGACCAGGACTTGTAATCCAATGCCCTGTACTCATGATCCAATGTCCTGGACTAGTAATCCAGAGACCTGGACTAGTGTTCCAATGTCCTGGACGAGTAATCCAATGTACTGGACAAGTAATTCAGAGGCCTGGACTAGTAATCGATTGCCCTGGACTAGTACTCCAGTGTCCTGGACTAGTAATCCAATGTCCTGGACTCGTTATCAAGAGATCTGGACCAGTAATCCAGTGTCCTGGACTAGAAATTCCAATGTACCGGACGAGTAATCCAATGTCCTGGACTAAGGATCCAGAGGCCTCGATGAGTAATCCAATGTCCTGGGCTAGTAATCCAGAAACCTGGACTAGCAATCCACTGACCAGGACTAGTAATCCAGAGATTTGGACAAGTAATCCAATGTCCTGGACTAGTAATCCAATGTCCTGGGCTAGTAATCCTGAGACCAGGACTTGTAATCCAATGCCCTGTACTCATGATCCAATGTCCTGGACTAGTAATCCAGAGACCTGGAATAGTGTTCCAATGTCCTGGACTAGTAATCCAATGTACTGGACTCGTTATCAAGAGATCTGGACCAGTAATCCAGTGTCCTGGACTAGAAATTCCAATGTACCGGACGAGTAATCCAATGTCCTGGACTAGGGATCCAGAGGCCTCGATGAGTAATCCAATTTCCTGGACTAGTAATACAGAGACCTGGACTAGTAATCCAAAGTACTGGACAAATAATCAAATGTCCTGAACTAGTGATCCAGTGACCTGGACTATTAATCCAATATAATCCAGAGACCTGGACTAGTAATCCAGACACCTGGACTCGTGATCCAATGTCCTAGACAAGTAATCCAGTGTCCTGGACTAGTGATCCAGAGACCTGCACCAGTAATCCAATGTATTGGACTAGCAATCCAATGTCCGGGACCAATAATGCAAAGTACTGGACTAGTAATCCAATGTCCTCAACTAGTAATCCAGAGACCTGCACTCGTGGTCCAATGGACTGGACTAGTGATCCAATTTCCTGGACTCGTAATCTATACACCTAGACTAGTAATCCAGTGTCCTGAACTAGTAATCCAGAGATCTGGACGAGCAATTCAATGTCATTGGCTAGTAATCCAATGTCCTGGACTATGAATCCAATGTCCAAGATTAGTGATCCAGTGACCTGGACTAGTAATCCAATCTCCTGGACTAGTAATCCAGAGACCTGGACAAGTAATCCAATGGCATGGACTATTAATCCAGAGAAATGGACTGGTAATACAATGTCCTGGACTAGCGATCCAGAGACCTGGACTAGTAATCCAATGTCCAGTACGAGAATCCAATGTCCTGGACTACTATTCCAGAGACCTGGACTCGTGATCCAATGTACTGGATTCGTAATCCAATGTCCTGGACTAGCAATACAGAGATCTGGTCTAGTAATCCAAAGTCCTGGACTAGTAATCCAGAGACCTGGACTAGTAATCCAATGTCCTGGACTAGTAATCCAGAGACGGGACTAGTAATCCAATGTCCTGGACGAGTCATCCAATATCCTGGACTAGTGATCCAATGTCCTGCACTAGTAATCCAGAGAAGTGAACTAGTAATCCAATGTCCTGGACTAGTAATCCAGAGACCTGGAACAGTAATCCAGAGGGCTGGACTAATATTCCAATGTCCTGGACTAGTAATCCAATGTCCTGGACCAGTAATCCAGAGACCTGGACCAGTAATCCAGAGGGCTGGACTAATATTCCAATGTCCTGGACTAGTAATCCAGTGTACTGGGCTAGTGATCCAATGTCCTGGACTAGTAATCCAAAGGCCTGGACTAGTGATCCAATGTCCTGGACTTGTACTCCAGAGGCCTGGACGAGTGATCCAATGCCCTGGACTAGTAAATCAATTTCCTGGACTAGTCATCCAGAGACCTGGACTAATAATCCAGAGACTAGTAATCCAATGTCCTGGACTAGTAATCCAGAGACCTGGACAAGTAATCCACTGACCAGGACTGGTAATCCAGAGACCTGGACAAGTAATCCAATGTCCTGGACTAGTAATCCAGAGGCCTGGACTAGTAATCCAATGTCTTGGGCTAGTAATCCTGAGACCAGGACTTGTAATCCAATGCCCTATACTCATGATCCATGTCTTGGACTCGTAATCCAGAGACCTGGACTAGTGTTCCAATGTCCTGGACTAGTAATCCAATGTACTGGACTCGTAATTCAGAGGCCTGGACTAGTAATCGATTGCCCTGGACTAGTAATCCAGTGTCCTGGACGAGTAATCCAACGTCCTGGACTCATTATCAAGAGATCTGGACCAGTAATCCAGTGTCCTGGACTAGAAATTACAATGTACCGGACGAGTAATCCAATGTCCTCGACTAGTGATCCAGAGGCCTGGACTAATAATCCAATGTCCTGGGCTAGTAATCCTGAGACCAGGACTTGTAATCCAATGCCCTGTACTCATGATCCAATGTCCTGGACTAGTAATCCAGAGACCTGGACTAGTGTTCCAATGTCCTGTACTCATGATCCAATGGACTGGACTAGTAATCCAGTGTCCTGAACTAGTAATCCAATGTACTGGACTCGTTATCAAGAGCTCTGGACCAGTAATTCAGTGTCCTGGACTAGAAATTCCAATGTACCGGACGAGTAATCCAATGTCCTGGACTAGTGATCCAGTGACCTCGATGAGTAATCCAATTTCCTGGAATAGTAATACAGAGACCTGGACTAGTAATCCAAAGTACTGGACAAATAATCCAATGTCCTGAACTAGTGATCCAGTGACCTGGACTATTAATTCAATGTAATCAGAAACCTGGACTAGTGATCCAATGTCCTGGACAAGTAATCCAGTGTCCTGGACTAGTGATCCAGGGACCTGCACCAGTAATCCAATGTATTGGACTAGCAATCCAATGTCCGGGACCAATAATGCAAAGTACTGGACTAGTAATCCAATGTCCTCAACGAGTAATCCAGAGACTTGCACTCGTTGTCCAATGGACTGGACTTGTGATCCAATTTCCTGGACTCGTAATCTATACACCTGGACTAGTAATCAAATGTCCTGGACTAGTAATCCAGAGATCTGGACGAGCAATCCAATGTCATTGGCTAGTAATCCAATGTCCTGGACTATGAATCCAATGTCCTAGATTAGTGATCTAGTGACCTGGACTAGTAATCCAATGTCCTGGACTAGTAATCCAGAGAAATAGACTGGTAATACAATGTCCTGGACTAGTGATCCAGAGACCTGGAGTAGTAATTCAATGTCCAGGACGAGAATCCAATGTCCTGGACTACTATTTCAGAGACCTGGACTTGTGATCCAATGTACTGGACTCGTAATCCAATGCCCTGGACTAGCAATACAGAGATCTGGACTAGTAATCCAATGTCCTGTTCTAGTAATTCAGAGACGGGACTAGTAATCCAATGTCCTGGACTCGTCATCGAGAGTCTTGGACTAGTAATCCAATGTCCTGGACTCGTAATTCAGAGACCCGGCCTAGTAATCCACTGACCAGGACTAGTAATCCAGAGACCTGGGCCAATAATCCAATGTCCTGGACTAGTGATCCAATGTCCTGCACTAGTAATCCAGAGAAGTGGACTCGTAATCCAATGTCCTGGACTAGTAATCCAGAGACCTGGACCAGTAATCCAGAGGGCTGGACTAGTGATCCAATGTCCTGGACTAGTACTCCAGAGGCCTGGACGAGTGATCCAATGCCCTGGACTAGTCATCCAATTTCACGGACTAGTCATCCAGAGACCTGGACTAGTAATCCAGAGGCCTGGACTAGTAATCCAATGTCCTAGACTACTAATCCAGAGACCTGGACAAGTAATCCACTGACCAGGACTAGTAATCCAGAGGCCTGGACTAGTAATCCAATGTCCTGGGCTAGTAATCCTGAGACCAGGACTTGAAATCCAATGCCCTGTACTCATGATCCAATATCCTGGACGAGTAATCCAGAGACCTGGACTAGTGTTCCAATGTCCTGGACTAGTAATTCAATGTACTGGACTAGTAATTCAGAGGCCTGGACTAGTAATCGATTGCCCTGGACTAGTAATCCAGTGTCCTGGACTGGTAATCCAATGTCCTGGACTACTATTTCAGAGACCTGGACTTGTGATCCAATGTACTGGACTCGTAATCCAATGTCCTGGACTAGCAATACAGAGATCTGGACTAGTAATCCAATGTCCTGTTCTAGTAATTCAGAGACGGGACTAGTAATCCAATGTCCTGGACTCGTCATCGAGAGTCTTGGACGAGTAATCCAATGTCCTGGACTCGTAATTCAGAGACCCGGCCTAGTAATCCATTGACCAGGACTAGTAATCCAGAGACCTGGGCCAATAATCCAATGTCCTGGACTAGTGATCCAATGTCCTGCACTAGTAATCCAGAGAAGTGGACTCGTAATCCAATGTCCTGGACTAGTAATCCAGAGACCTGGACCAGTAATCCAGAGGGCTGGACTAGTAATCCAATGTACTGGACTAGTAATTCAGAGGCCTGAACTAGTAATCGATTGCCCTGGACTAGTAATCCAGTGTCGTGGACTGGTAATCCAATGTCCTGGACTTGTTATCAAGAGATCTGGTCCAGTAATCCAGTGTACTGGACTAGAAATTCCAATGTACCGGACGAGTAATCCAATGTCCTCGACTAGTGATCCAGAGGCCTGGACTAGTAATCCAATGTCCTGGGCTAGTAATCCTGAGACCAGGACTTGTAATCCAATGCCCTGTACTCATGATCCAATGTCCTGGACTAGTAATCCAGAGACCTGGACTAGTGTTCCAATGTCCTGGACTAGTAATCCAATGTCCTGGACTAGTAATCCAGAGACCTGGGCTAGTAATCCAATGTACCAGACGAGTAATCCAATGTACTGGACTAGTAATTCAGAGGCCTGGACTAGTAATCGATTGCCCTGGACTTGTAATCTAGTTGTCTGGACTAGTAATCGAGAGACCTGGGCTAGTATTCCAATGTAATCCAGAGACCTGGACGAATAATCCAGAGGCCTGGACTAGCGATCCAATGTCCTGGACTAGTACTCCAGAGACCTGGACTAGCAATCCACTGACCAGGACTAGTAATCCAGAGACCTGGACAAGTAATCCAATGTCCTGGACTAGTAATCCAGAGGCCTGGACTAGTAATCCAATGTCCTGGGCTAGTAATCCTGAGACCAGGACTTGTAATCCAATGCCCTGTACTCATGATCCAATGTCCTTGACTAGTAATCCAGAGACCTGGACTAGTGTTCCAATGTCCTGGACTAGTAATCCAATGTACTGGACTAGTAATTCAGAGGCCTGGACTAGTAATCGATTGCCCTGGACTAGTAATCCAGTGTCCTGGACTAGTAATCCTGAACCAGGACTTGTAATCCAATGCCCTGTACTCATGATCCAATGTCCTGGACTAGTAATCCAGAGACCTGGACTAATGCTCCAATGTCCTGGACTAGTAATCCAATGTACTGGACTAGTAATTCAGAAGCCTGGACTAGTAATCGATTGCCCTGGACTAGTAATCCAGTGTCCTGGTCTAATAATCCAATGTACTGGACACGTTATCAAGAGATCTGGACCAGTAATCCAGTGTCCTCGATTAGAAATTCCAATGTACCGGACGAGTAATCCAATGTCCTGAACTAGTGATCCAGTGACCTGGACTATTAATCCAATGTAATCCAGAAACCTGGACGAGTAATCCAGACACCTGGACTAGTGATCCAATGTCCTGGACAAGTAATCCAGTGTCCTGGACTAGTGATCCAGAGACCTGCACCAGTAATCCAATGTATTGGACGAGCAATCCAATGTCCGGGACCAATAATGCAAAATACTGGACTAGTAATCCAATGTCCTCAACTAGTAATCCAGAGACCTGCACTCGTGGTCCAATGGACTGGACTAGTGATCCAATTTCCTGGACTCGTAATCTATACACCTGGACTAGTAATCCAGTGTCCTGGACTAGTAATCCAGAGATCTGGACGAGCAATCCAATGTCATTGGCTAGTAATCCAATGTCCTGGACTAGCAATACAGAGATCTGGACGAGTAATCCAATGTCCAGCACGAGAATCCAATGTCCTGGACGACTATTCCAGAGACCTGGACTCGTGATCCAATGTACTGGATTCGTAATCCAATGTCCTGGACTAGCAATACAGAGACCTGGACTAGTAATCCAATGTCCTGGACTAATAATCCAGAGATCTGGACTAGTAATCCAATGTCCTGGACAAGTAATGCGATGTCCTGGACTAGTAATCCAGAGATCTGGACTAGTAATCCAATGTCCAGGACGAGAATCCAATGTACTGGACTACTATTCCAGAGAGCTGGACTCGTGATCCAATACACTGGACTCATAATCCAATGTCCTGGACTAGCAATACAAAGATCTGATAGTGATCCAATGTCCTGGACTAGTAATCCAGAGACCTGGACTTGTAATCCAATGAACTGGACTAGTAATCCGGAGAACTGGACTAGTAATCTAATGTCCTCGACTAGCAATCCAGAGACCTGGAGTGGTAATCCAATGTACTGGACTAGTAATCCAGAGACCTGGACTAGTAATCCAATGTCCTGGACAAGTTATGCAATGTCCTGGACTAGTAATCCAGAGATCTGGACGAGTAATCCAATGTCCTGTAGTATTTATCTAGAGACCTGGACTAGTAATCCAGAGGCCTGGACTAGTAGTCCAATGTCCTGGACTAGTGATCCAGAGACCTGGACTAGTAATCCAATGTCTAGGACGAGAATCCAATGTCCTGGACTACGATTCTAGAGACCTGGACTCATGATCCAACACACTGGATTCGTAATCCAATATCCTGGACTAGCAATACAGAGACCTGGACTAGTAATCCAATGTCCTGGACTAGTAATCCAGAGACGGGACTAGTAATCCAATGTCCTGGACTAGTCATCCAATGTCCTACACTAGCAATCCAGAGAAGTGACCTAGTAATCCAGTGTACTGGACTAGTGATCCAATGTCCTGGACTAGTAATCCAGAGGCCTGGACTAGTGATCCAATGTCCTGGACTAGTACTGCAGAGTCCTGGAGTGGTAATCCAATGTACTGGACTAGTAATCCAATAACATGGACTAGTAATCCAATGTCCTGGACTAGTAATCCAGAGATCTGGATTAGTAATCCAATGTCCTGTACTAGTGATCCTAAGACCTGGGCTAGTAATCCAATGTAATCCAGAGACCTGGACGAGTAATCCAATGTCCTGGACTAGTGATCCAGTGACCTCGATGAGTAATCCAATTTCCTGGACTAGTAATCCAGAGACCTGGACTAGTAATCCAAAGTACTGGACAAATAATCCAATGTCCTGAACTAGTGATCCAGTGACCTGGACTATTAATCCAATGTAATCCAGAGACCTGGACTAGTAATCCAGACACCTGGACTAGTGATCCAATGTCCTGGACAAATAATCCAGTGTCCTGGACTAGTGATCCAGAGACCTGCACCAGTAATCCAATGTATTGGACGCGCAATCCAATGTCCGGGACCAATAATGCAAAGTACTTGACCAGTAATCCAATGTCCTCACCTAGTAATCCAGAGACCTGCACTCGTGGTCCAATGGACTGGACTAGTGATCCAATTTCATGGACTCGCAATCCATACACCTGGACTAGTAATCCAGTGTCCTGGACTAGTAATCCAGAGATCTGGACGAGCAATCCAATGTCATTGGCTAGTAATCCAATGTCCTGGACTATGAATCCAATGTCCTAGATTAGTGATCCAGTGACCTGGACTAGTAATCCAATGTCCTGGACTAGTAATCCAGAGACCTGGACTAGTAATCCAATGTCATGGACTATTAATCCAGAGAAATGGACTCGTAATACAATGTCCTGTACTAGTGATCCAATGTTCTGGACAAGTAATCCTAATTACTGGAATAGTAATTCAGAGACCTGGCCTAGTAATCCAGAGGCATGGACTAGTAATCCAATGTCCTGGGCTAGTAATCCTGAGACCAGGACTTGTAATCCAATGCCCTGTACTAGTGATCCAATCTTCTGGACTAGTAATCCAAAATACTGGAATAGTAATCCAATGTTCTGCGCTTGTGATCCATTGACCTGGACTTGTAATCTAGTTGTCTGGACAATAATCCAGAGACCTGGGCTAGTAATCCAATGTAATCCAGAGACCTGGACGAGTAATCCAGAGACCTGGACAAGTAATCCAATGGCCTGGACAAGTAATCCAGTGTGTAGGACCAATAATCCAATGTACTGGACAAGTAATCCAATGTCCTGGACTAGTGATCCAATGTCCTGGAATAGTGATCCAGAGACCTGGACTACTAATCTAATTTCCTCTACTAGTAATCCAGACACCTGGACTAGTAACCCAGTGTCCTGGACTAGTAATCCAATGTACCGACTAGTGATCTAATTTCATGGACTCGCAATCCATACACCTGGACTAGTAATCCAGTGTCCTGGACTAGTAATCCAGAGATCTGGACGAGCAATCCAATGTCATTGGCTAGTAATCCAATGTCCTGGACTATGAATCCAATGTCCTAGATTAGTGATCCAGTGACCTGGACTAGTAATCCAATGTCCTGGACTAGTACTCTAGAGGCCTGGACGAGTAATCCAGAGGCCTGGACTAGTGATCCAATTTCCTGGACGAGTAATACAGAGACCTGGACTAGTAATCCAAAGTACTGGACAAATAATCCAATGTCCTGAACTAGTGATCCAGTGACCTGGACTATTAATCCAATGTAATCCAGAGACCTGGACTAGTAATCCAGACACCTGGACTAGTGATCCAATGTCCTGGACAAGTAACCCAGTGTCCTGGACTAGTGTTCCAAAGTCCTGGATGAGTAATCCAATGTACTGGACTAGTAATTCAGAGGCCTGGACTAGTAATCGATTGCCCTGGACTAGTAATCCAGTGTCCTGGACTAGTAATCCAATGTACTGGACTCGTTATCAAGAGCTCTGGACCAGTAATCCAGTGTCCTGGGCTAGAAATTCCAATGTACCGGACTAGTAATCCAATGTCATGGACTATTAATCCAGAGAAATGGACTTGTAATACAATGTCCTGTACTAGTGATCCAATGTTCTGGACAAGTAATCCTAATTACTGGAATAGTAATTCAGATACCTGGCCTAGTAATCCAGAGGCATGGACTAGTAATCCAATGTCCTGGACTAGTAATCCTGAGACCAGGACTTGTAATCCAATGCCCTGTACTAGTGATCCAATCTTCTGGACTAGTAATCCAAAGTACTGGAATAGTAATCCAATGTTCTGCGCTTGTGATCCATTGACCTGGACTTGTAATCTAGTTGTCTGGACAATAATCCAGAGACCTGGGCTCGTAATCCAATGTAATCCAGAGACCTGGATGAGTAATCCAGAGACCTGGACAAGTAATCCAATGGCCTGGACAAGTAATCCAGTGTGTAGGACCAATAATCCAATGTACTGGACAAGTAATCCAATGTCCTGGACTAGTGATCCAATGTCCTGAAATAGTGATCCAGAGACCTGGACTACTAATCTAATTTCCTCTACTAGTAATCCAGACACCTGGACTAGTAACCCAGTGTCCTGGACTAGTAATCCAATGTACCGAACTAGTCATCCAATGTTCTGGGCTAGTAATCCAATGTCCTGGACTAGTGATCCAGGGAACTGGTCTAGCAATCCAATGTCGTGGGCTAGTAATCCTATGTCTTGGACTAGTGATGTAGAGACCTGGACTAGTGATCAAGAGACCTGTATGAGTAAACCAGTTTACTGGGCTAGTTATCCAGAAACCTGGGCAAGTAATCCAATGTCCTGGACTAGTGATCCAGAGACCTGGACTTGTAATCCAATGAACTGGACTAGTAATCCAGAGAACTGGACTAGTAATCTAATGTCCTGGACAAGCAATCCAGAGACCTGGAGTGGTAATCCAATGTACTGGACTAGTAATCCAATAACATGGACTAGTAATCCAATGTCCTAGACTAGTAATCCAGAGACCTAGACTAGTAATCCAATGTCCTGGACAAGTAATGCAATGTCCTGGACTAGTAATCCAGAGATCTGGATTAGTAATCCAATGTCCTGTACTAGTGATCCTAAGACCTGGGCTAGTAATCCAATGTAATCCAGAGACCTGGACGAGTAATCCAGAGACCTGGACTAGTAATCCAATGTCCTGGACAAGTAATCCAGTGTCTGGGACCAATAATCCAATGTACTGGACAAGTAATCCAATGTACTGGACTAGTGATCCAGAGACCTGGACTAGTAATCCAATATCCTGGACTAGTGATCCAGAGACCTGCACTCGTGGTCCAATGTACTGGACTAGTGATCCAATGTCCTGGAATAGTGATCCAGGGACCTGAACTGGTAATCCAATTTCCTCTACTAGTAATCCAGACACCTGGACTAGTAATCCAGTGTCCTGGACGAGTAATCCAATGTCCTGGACTAGCAATACAAAGATCTGATAGTAATCCAATGTCCTGGACTAGTAATCCAGAGACCTGGACCAGTAAGCCAATGTCCTGGACAGGTAATCCAGTGTACTGGATTAGTGATCCAATGTCCTGGACTAGTAATCCAGAGGGCTGGACTAGTGATCCAATGTCCTGGACTAGTAATCCAGAGGCCTGGACTAGTAATCCAATGTTCTGGACTAGTCATCCAGAGACCTGGACCAGTAATCCAATGTCCTGGACTAGTAATTCAGAGACCTAGCCTAGTAATCCAGAGAACAGGACTTGTAATCCAAAGCGATTTGTAATCTAATGCCCTGCACTAGTGATCCAATGTTCTGGACTAGTAATCCAAAGTCCTGGAATAATAATCCAATGTTCTGCACTAGTGATCCATTGACCTGGATTTGTAATCTAGTTGTCTGGACTAGTAATCCAGAGACCTGGGCTAGTAATCCAATGTAATCCAGAGACCTGGATGAGTAATCCAGAGACCTGGACTAGTAATCCAATGTCCTGGACAAGTAATCCAGTGTCTGGGACCAATAATCCAATGTACTGGACAAGTAATCCAATGTACTGGACTAGTGATCCAGAGACCTGGACTAGTAATCCAATATCCTGGACTAGTAATCCAGAGACCTGCACTCGTGGTCCAATGTACTGGACTAGTGATCCAATGTCCTGGAATAGTGATACAGGGACCTGGACTAGTAATCCAATTTCCTCTACTAGTAATCCAGACACCTGGACTAGTAATCCAGTGTCCTGGACGAGTAATCCAATGTACCGAAATAGTAATCGAATGTCGTGGGCCAGTAATCCAATGTCCTGGACTAGTGATCCAAGGACCTGGACTAGCAATCCAATGTCGTGGGCTAGTAATCCAATGTCCTTGACTAGTGAGGCAGAGACTTGCACTAGTGATCCAATGTACTGGACTCGTGATCCAATGTCCTGGAATAGTTATCCAGAGACCTGGACTAGAAATCCAATTTCCTCTACTAGTAATCCAGACACCTGGACTAGTAATCCAGTGTCCTGGGCTAGTAATCCAATGTGCCGAACTGGTAATCCAATGTCCTGGACTAGTGATCCAGGGACCTGGACTAGCAATCCAATGTCGTGGGCTAGTAATCCAATGTCCTGGACCAGTGATGCAGAGACCTGGACTAGTGATCCAGAGACCTGGACTGGTAATGCAATGCCCTGGTCAAGTAATCCAGGGACCTGGACTAGTAATCCAGAGGCCTGGACTAGTAACCCAATGCTGTGGAATAGTAATCCACTGTCCTGGACTAGTAATCCAATGCCCTGGACTAGTAATCCAGTGTCCTGTATGAGTAAACCAGTTTACTGGGCTAGTTATCCAGAGACCTGGGCAAGTAATCCAATGTCCTGGACTAGTGATCCAAAGACCTGGACATGTAATCCAATGAACTGGACTAGTAATCCAGAGACCAGGACTAGTAATCTAATGTCCTGGACGAGTAATCCAGAGACCTGGAGTGGTATTCCAATGTACCAAACTAGTAATCCAATGTCGTGGGCTAGTAATCCAATGTCCTGGACTTGTGATCCAGGGACCTGGACTAGCAATCCAATGTTGTGGGCTAGTATTCCTATGTCCTGGACTAGTGATGCAGAGACCTGGACTAGTGATCCAGAAACCTGGACTGGTAATCCAATGCACTGGTCAAGTAATCAATGGAGCTGGACTAGTAATCCAGAGACCTGGACTAGTAACCCAGAGGCCTGGACTAGTAACGCAATGCTGTGGAATAGTAATCCACTGTCCTGGACTAGTAATCCAATGCCCTGGACTAGTAATCCAGTGTCCTGGACTCGTAACCCAATGCTGTGGAATAGTAATCCACTGTCTGGACAAGTAATGCAATGCCCTGGACTAGTAATCCTGTGTCCTGTATGAGTAAACCAGTTTACTGGGCTAGTTATCCAGAGACCTGGGCAAGTAATCCAATGTCCTGGACTAGTGATCCAGAGACCTAGACTTGTAATCCAATTAACTGGACTAGTAATCCAGAGAACTGGAGTTGTAATCCAATGTACTGGACTAGTAATCCAATAACGTGGACTAGTGATCCAATGTCCTTTCCTAATGATCCAGAGACCTGGACTAGTAATCCAATGTCCTGGACAAGTAATGCAATGTCCTGGACTAGTAATCCAGAGATCTGGACTAGTATTCCAATGTCCAGGACGAGAATCCAATGTACTGGACTACTTTTCCAGAGAGCTGGACTCGTGATCCAATGTACTGGACTCGTAATTCAATGTCCTGGACGAGCAATACAGAGATCTGGACCAGTAAGCCAATGTCCTGGACAGGTAATCCAATGTCCTGGACAATGATCCAGTGTCCTGGACTAGTGATCCAGAGACCTGCACTAGTAATCCAATGTCCAGGACCAATAATACTAACTGCTGGACTCGTAATCCAATGTCATGGACTCGTGATCCAGAGACCTGCACTAGTGGTCCAATGTACTGGACTGGTGATCCAATGTCCTGGACTAGTCATCCAATGTCAAGGACCAGTGCTCCAGACACCTGGACTAGCATTCCAGGGACCAGGACGAGTAATACAGAGAATTGAATTAGTAATCCAATGTCCTGGACTCGTAATCTAGACACCTGGACTAGTAATCCAATGTTCTGGATTAGTAATCCAATGTCTTGGATTAGGAATCCAATGTCCAGGACTAGTAATCCGGAGACCTGTACTAAAAATCCAATGTCCTCTACCAGTAACCCAGACACCTGGACAAGTAATCCAATGTCCTCGACTAGTAATCCCGAGACCTGCACTCGTGGTCCAATGTATTGGACTAGTGATCCAATGTCCTGGAATACTGATCCAGAGACCTGGACTAGTAATCCAATTTTCTCTACTAGTAATCCAGACACCTGGACTAGTAATCCAGTGTCCTGGGTTGGTAATCCAATGTGCCGAACTGGTAATCCAATGTCATGGGCTAGTAATCCACTGTCCTGGATGAGTGATCCAGGGACCTGGTCTAGCAATCCAATGTCGTGGGCTCGTAATCCAATGTCCTGGACTAGTGATTCAGAGACCTGGACTAGTAATCCAAAGTCCTGGACTAGTAATCCAATAACGTGGGCTAGTAATCCAATGCCCTAGACTAGTAATCCAGAGACCTGGACGAGTAATCCAATGTCCTGGACTAATGAACCAGACACCTGGACGACGAATCCAATGTCCTGGACTAGTAACCCAATGTCCTGGGCTAGTGATCCAGAGTCCTGGACAAGTAATCCAATGTCCTGGAGTAGTAATCCACTGGCCTGGACTAGTGATTCAGAGACCTGGACTAGTAATCCAAAGTCCTGGACTAGTAATCCAGAGACCTGCACTAGTGGTCCAATGCACTGGACTAGTGATCCAATGTCCTGGAATAGTGATCCAGAGACCTGGACTAGTAATCCAATTTCCTCTACTAGTAATCCAGACATCTGAACTAGTAATCCAGTGTCCTGGACTAGTAATCCAATGTACCGAATTCGTAATCCTATGTCCTGGACTAGTGATGCAGAGACCTGGACTAGTGATCCAGAGACCTGGACTGGTAATCCAATGCCTTGCTCAAGTAATCCCGGGACCTGGACTAGTAATCCAGTGACCTGGACTAGTAACCCAGAGGCCTGGACAAGTAACCCAATGCTGTGGAATAGTAATCCACTATCCTGGACTAGTAATCCAATGCCCTGGACTAGTAATCCTGTGTCCTGTATGAGTAAACCAGTTTACTGGGCTAGTTAACCAGAGACCTGGGCAAGTAATCCAGAGACCTGGACTAGTAATCTAATGTCCGGGACTAGTAATCCAGAGACCTGGAGTGGTAATCCAATGTACTGGACTAGTAATCCAATAACGTGGACAAGTAATCCAATGTCCTAGACTAATAATCCAGAGATCTGGACTAGTAATCCAATGTCCTGGACAAGTAATGCGATGTCCTGGACTAGTAATCCAGAGATCTGGACTAGTAATCCAATGTCCAGGATGAGAATCCAATGTCCTGGACTACTATTCCAGAGACCTGGAATCGTGATCCAATGTACTGGACTCGTAATTCAATGTCCTGGACTAGCAATACAGAGATCTGGACTAGTAATACAATGTCCTGGACAAGTAATCCAGAGACCTGGACCAGTAAGCCAATGCCCTGGACAGGTAATCCAATGTCCTGGACTAGCATTCCAGGGACCAGGACGAGTAATCCAGAGAACTGAATTAGTAATCCAATGTCCTGGACTCATAATCTAGACACCTGGACTAGTAATCAAATGTCCTGGATTGGTAATCCAATGTTTTGGATTAGGAATCCAATGTCCAGGACTAGTAATCCAGAGACCTGTACTAAAAAGCCAATGTCCTCTACCAGTAATCCAGACAATGGACAAGTAATCCAATGTCCTGGACTTGTAATCCAGAGACCTGGACTAGTGATCCAATGTCGTGGGCTCGTAATCCAATCTCCTGGACGAGTAATCCAGAGACCTGGACTGGTAATCCCATGACCTGGACTAGTAATACTGAGACCAGGACTTGTAATCCAATGCCCTGTACTAGTGATCCAATTTTCTGGACGAGTAATCCAAAGTACTGGAATAGTATTCCAATGTTCTGCATTAGTGATCCATTGATCTGGACTTGTAATCTAGTTGTCTGGACTAGTAATCCAGACACCTGGACAAGTAATCCAGTGTCCTGGGCTAGTAATCCAATGTGCCGAACTGGTAATCCAATGTCCTGGACTAGTAACCCAATGTCCTGGACTAGTGATCCAGAGTCCTGGACAAGTAATCCAATGTCCTGGACTAGTAATCCACTGGCCTGGACTAGTGATTCAGAGACCTGGACTAGTCATCCAAAGTCCTGGACTAGTAATCCAGAGACCTGCACTAGTGGTCCAATGCACTGGACTAGTGATCCAATGTCCTGGAATAGTGATTCAGAGACCTGGACTAGTAATCCAATTTCCTCTACTAGTAATCCAGACATCTGAACTAGTAATCCAGTGTCCTGGACTAGTAATCCAATGTACCGAATTCGTAATCCTATGTCCTGGACTAGTGATGCAGAGACCTGGACTGGTAATCCAATGCCCTGGTCAAGTAATCCCGGGACCTGGACTAGTAATCCAGTGACCTGGACTAGTAACACAGAGGCCTGGACAAGTAACCCAATGCTGTGGAATAGTAATCCACTATCCTGGACAAGTAATCCAATGCCCTGGACTAGTAATCCTGTGTCCTGTATGAGTAAACCAGTTTACTGGGCTAGTTAACCAGAGACCTTGGCAAGTAATCCAATGTCCTGGACTAGTAATCCAGAGACCTGGACTAGTAATCTAATGTCCTGGACTAGTAATCCAGAGACCTGGAGTGGTAATCCAATGTACTGGACTAGTAATCCAATAACGTGGACAAGTAATCCAATGTCCTAGACTAATAATCCAGAGATCTGGACTAGTAATCCAATGTCCTGGACAAGTAATGCGATGTCCTGGACTAGTAATCCAGAGATCTGGACTAGTAATCCAATGTCCAGGACGAGAATCCAATGTCCTGGACTACTATTCCAGAGACCTGGAATCGTGATCCAATGTACTGGACCCGTAATTCAATGTCCTGGACTAGCAATACAGAGATCTGGACTAGTAATACAATGTCCTGGACAAGTAATCCAGAGACCTGGACCAGTAAGCCAATGTCCTGGACAGGTAATCCAATGTCCTGGACTAGCATTCCAGGGACCAGGACGAGTAATCCAGAGAACTGAATTAGTAATCCAATGTCCTGGACTCATAATCTAGACACCTGGACTAGTAATCAAATGTTCTGGATTGGTAATCCAATGTTTTGGATTAGGAATCCAATGTCCAGGACTAGTAATCCAGAGACCTGTACTAAAAAGCCAATGTCCTCTACCAGTAATCCAGACAATGGACAAGTAATCCAATGTCCTGGACTCGTAATCCAGAGACCTGGACTAGTGATCCAATGTCGTGGGCTCGTAATCCAATCTCCTGGACTAGTAATCCAGAGACCTGGACTGGTAATCCAATGTCCTGGACTAGTAATACTGAGACCAGGACTTGTAATCCAATGCCCTGTACTAGTGATCCAATTTTCTGGACGAGTAATCCAAAGTACTGGAATAGTATTCCAATGTTCTGCATTAGTGATCCATTGATCTGGACTTGTAATCTAGTTGTCTGGACTAGTAATCCAGAGACCTGGGCTAGTAATCCAATGTAATCCAGAGACCTGGACGAGTAATCCAGAGACCTGGACTAGTAATCCAATGTCCTGGACAAGTAATCCAGTGTCTGGGACCAATAATCCAATGTACTGGACAAGTAATCCAATGTCCTGGACTAGTGATCCAGAGACCTGGACTAGTAATCCAATATCCTGGGCTAGTAATCCAGTGACCTGGACTTGTAATCTAGTGTCCAGGATTAGTAATCCAGAACCTGGACAAGTCATCCAATGTCCTGGACTAGTGATCCAGTGTCCTGGACTAGTGATCCAGAGATCTTCACTAGTAATCCAATGTACTGGACTAGTAATCCAATGTCCTGGACTAGTAATCCAGAGACCTGGACAAGTAATCCACTGACCAGGACTAGTAATCCAGAACCTGGACAAGTCATCCAATGTCCTGGACTAGTAATCCAGAGGCCTGAACGAGTAATCCAATGTCCTGGGCTAGTAATCCTGAGACCAGGACTTGTAATCCAATGCCCTGTACTCATGATCCAATGTCCTGGACTCGTAATCCAGAGACCTGGACTAGTGTTCCAATGTCCTGGGCTAGTAATCCAATGTCCTGGACTAGTAATCCAGAGACCTGCATTAGTGGTCCAATGTACCGGACTGGTGATCCTATGTCCTGGACTAGTCATCCAATGTCCTGGACCAGTGCTCCAGACAACTGGACTAGCATTCCAGGGACCAGGACTAGTAATCCAGAGAACTGAATTAGTAATCCAATGTCCTGGACTAGTAATCCAATGTTCTGGATTAGTAATCCAATGTCTTGGATAAGGAATCCAATGTCCAGGACTAGTAATCCAGAGACCTGTACTAAAAATACAATGTCCTCTACTACTAATCCAGACACCTGGACAAGTAATCCAATGTCCTGGACAAGTAATCCAGAGATCTGGACTAGCAACCCAATGTCGTGGGCTAGTAATCCAAATTCCTGGACTCGTGATCCAGATACCTTGACTAGTAATCTAATGTCTTGGGCTAGTAATCCAATGTCCTGGACTAGTAATCCAGAGACCTTGGCAAGTAATCCAATGTCGTAGGTTAGAAATCCAACATCCTGGACTAGTGATCCATAGAACTGGACTAGTGATCCAGAGACCTGGACTCAAATCCAATGCCCTGGTCTAGTAATCCAGTGTCCTGGACTAATAATCCAATTTACTTGACAAGTTGTCCAGAGACCTGGGCTAGTCATCGAATGTCCTGGACTAGTAATCCAGAGACCTGGCCTAGTAATCCACTGACCAGGAGTGGTAATCCAGAGATCTGGACTAGTAATCCAATGTTCTACTCCAATGATCCAATGTCTTGGACTAGTAATCCAATGTCCTGGACTAGTAATCCAGGGACCTTGACTAGCAATCAAATGTACTGGACTAGTAATCCAGAAACCTGGACGAGTAATCCAGTGTCCAGGACGAGTAATCCAATGTACTGGACTGGTGATCAGAGATCTGGACTAGTAATCCAATGTCCTGCACTAGTAATCCAGAGGCCTGGACGAGTAATCCAATGTCCTGGATGGTGATCCAATGTCCTGGACTAGTAATCTAATGTCCTGAACTACAAATCCAGAGACCTGGAGTGGTAATCCAATGTACTGGACGAGTAATCCAATAATGTGGACTAGTAATCCAATGTCCTAGACTAGTAATCCAGAGACCTGGACTAGTAATCCAATGTCCTGGACAAGTAATGCAATGTCCTGGACGAGTAATCCAGAGATCTGGACTAGTAATCCATTGTCCAGGATGAGAATCCAATGTCCTGGACTACTATTCCAGAGACCTGGACTCGTGATCCAATGTACTGGACTCGTAATCCAATGTCCTGGACTAGAAATACAGAGATCTGGACTAGTAATACAATGTCCTGGACTAGTAAGCCAGAGACCTGGACCAGTGAGCCAATGTCCTGGACAGGTAATCCAATGTCCTGGACGAGTGATCCAGTGTCTGGACTAGTGATCCAGAGACCTGCACTAGTAATCGAATGTACTGGCTTAATAATCCAATATCTAGGACCAATAATACAATCTACTGGACTCGTAATCCAATGTCATGGACTAGTGATACAGAGACCTTGGCTAGTAATCCAGTGTCCTGGACTAGTAATCCAGAGACCTGCACTAGTGGTCCAATGTACTGGACTCGTAAACTAGACACCTGGACTAGTAATCCAATGTTCTGGATTAGTAATCCAATGTCTTGGATTAGGAATCTAATGTCCAGGACTAGTAATCCAGAGACCTGTACTAAAAATCCAATGTTCTCTACCAATAATCCAGACACCTGGACAAGTAATCCAATCTCCTGGACTAGTAATCCAGTGTACTGGACTAGTGATCCAATGTCCTGGACTAGTAATCCTGAGACCAGGACTTGTAATACAATGCCCTGTACTAGTAATCCAATGTTCTGGACTAGTAATCCAAAGTACTGGAATAGTAATCCAATGTTCTGCACTAGTGATCCATTGACCTGGACTTGTAATCTAGTTGTCTGGACTAGTAACCCAAAGACCTGGGTGAGTAAGCCAATGTAATCCAGAGACCTGGACGAGTAATCCAGAGACCTGGACTAGTAATCCAATGTCCTGGACAAGCAATCCAGTGTCTGGGACCAATAATCCAATGTACTGGACAAGTAATCCAATGTCCTGGACTAGGGATCCAGAGACCTGGACTAGAAATCCAATATCCTGGGCTAGTAATCCAGTGACCTGGACTTGTAATCTAGTGTCCTGGATTAGTAATCCAGAACCTGGACAAGTCATCCAATGTCCTGGACTAGTGATCCAGTTTCCTGGACTAGTGATCCAGAGACCTTCACTAGTAATCCAATGTACTGGCCTAGTAATCCAGTGTACTGGACTAGTGATCCAATGTCCTGGACTAGTAATCCTGAGACAAGGACTTGTAATCCAATGCCCTGTAGTAGTGATCCAATGTTCTGGACTCGTAATCTAAAGTACTGGAATAGTAATCCAATGTTCTGCACTAGTGATCCATTGACCTGGATTTGTAATCTAGTTGTCTGGACTAGTAATCCAGAGACCTGGGCAAGTAATCCAATGTAATCCAGAGACCTGGACGAGTAATCCAGAGACCTGGACGAGTAATCCAATGTCCTGGACAAGTAATCCAGTGTCTGGGACCAATAATCCAATGTACTGGACAAGTAATCCAATGTCCTGGACTAGTGATCCAGAGACCTGGACTAGAAATCCAATATCCTGGGCTAGTAATCCAGTGACCTGGACTTGTAATCTAGTGTCCTGGATTAGTAATCCAGAACCTGGACAAGTCATCCAATGTCCTGGACTAGTGATCCAGTGTCCTGGACTAGTGATCCAGAGACCTTCACTCGTAATCAAATGTACTGGCCTAGTAATCCAATGTCCAGGACCAATAATACAATCTGGTGGACTAGTAATCCAATGTATTGGCCTAATGATCCAGAGACCTGGGCTAGTAATCCAATGTCCTGGACTAGTAATCCAGAGATCTGCACGAGTGGTCCAATGTACTGGACTGGTAATCCAATGTCCTGGACTAGTAATTCAGAGACCTGGCCTAGTAATCCTGGGACCAGGACTTGTAATCCAATGCAACTTGTAATCCAATGCCCTGCACTAGTGATCCAATGTTCTGGACTAGTAATCCAAAGTACTGGAATAGTAATCCAATGTTCTGCACTAGTGATCCATTGACCTGGACTTGTAATCTAGTTGTCTGGACTAGTAATCCAGAGACCTGGGCTAGTAATCCAATGTCCTGGACAAGTAATCCAGTGTCTGGGACCAATAATCCAATGTACTGGACAAGTAATCCAATGTACTGGACTAGTGATCCAGAGACCTGGACTAGTAATCCAATATCCTGGGCTAGTAATCCAATGTACCGAACTACTAATCCAATGTCGTGGGCTAGTAATCCAATGTCCTGGACTAGTGATGCAGGGACCTGGACTAGCAATCCAATGCCATGGGCTAGTAATCCAATGTCCTGGACTAGTGATGCAGAGACCTGCACTAGTGATCCAATGTACTGGACTAGTGATCCAATGTCCTGGAATAGTGATCCAAAGACCTGGACTAGTAATCCAATTTCCTCTACTAGTAATCCAGACACCTGGACTAGTAATCCAGTGTCCTGGGCTAGTAATCCAATGTGCCGAACTGGTAATCCAATGTCGTGGGCTAGTAATCCAATGTCCTGGACTAGTGATCCAGGGACTTGGACTAGCAATCCAATGTCGTGGGCTAGTAATCCAATGTCCTCGACCAATGATGCAGAGACCTGGACTAGTGATCCAGAGACCTGGACTGGTAATGCAATGCCCTGGTCAAGTAATCCAGGGACCTGGACTAGTAATCCAAAGACCTGGACTTGTAACCCAGAGGCCTGGACTAGTAACCCAATGCTGTGGAATAGTAATCCACTGTCCTGGACTAGTAATCCAATGCCCTGGACTAGTTACCAGTGTCCTGTATGAGTAAACCAGTTTACTGGGCTAGTTATCCAGAGAACTGGGCAAGTAATCCAATGTCCTGGACTAGTGATCCAAAGACCTGGACTTGTAATCCAATGAACTGTACTAGTAATCCAGAGACCAGGACTAGTAATCTAATGTGTTGGACGAGTAATCCGGAGACCTGGAGTGGTAATCCAATGTACCGAACTGGCAATCCAATGTCGTGGGCTAGTAATCCAATGTCCTGGACTAGTGATCCAGGGACCTGGACGAGCAATCCATTGTCGTGGGCTAGTAATCATATGTCCTGGACTAGTGATGCAGAGACCTGGACTAGTTATCCAGAGACCTGAACTGGTAATACAATGCCCTGGTCAAGTAATCCAGGGACCTGGACTAGTAACCCAGAGGCCTGGACTAGTAACCCAATGCTGTGGAATAGTAATCCACTGTCCTGGACTAGTAATCCAATGCCCTGGATTAGTAATCCAGTGTCCTGTATGAGTGAACCAGTTTACTGGGCTAGTTATCCAGAGACCTGGGCAAGTCATCCAATATCCTGGACTAGTGATCCAAAGACATGGACTTGTAATCCAATGAACTGGACCTGTAATCCAGAGACCTGGACTAGTAATCTAATGTCCTGGACTAGTAATCCAGAGACCTGGAGTGGTAATCCAATGTACCGAACTAGTAATCCAATGTCGTGGGCTCGTAATCCAATGTCCTGGACTAGCGATCCAGGGACCTGGACTAGTGATCCAGAGACCTGGACTGGCAATCCAATGCCCTGGTCAAGTAATCCAGGGACCTGGACTAGTAATCCAGAGACCTGGACTAGTAACCCAGAGGTCTGGACTAGTAACCCAATGCTGTGGAATAGTAATCCACTGTCCTGGACAAGTAATCCAATGCCCTGTACTAGTAATCCTGTGTCCTGTATGAGTAAACCAGTTTACTGGGCTAGTTATCCAGAGACCTGGGCAAGTAATCCAATGTCCTGGACTAGTGATCCAGAGACCTGGACTTGTAATTCAATGAACTGGACGAGTAATCCAGGGACCTGGAGTGGTAATCCAATGTACTGGACTAGTAATCCAATAACGTGGACTAGTGATCCAATATCCTGGACAAGTAATGCAATGTCCTGGACTAGTAATCCAGAGATCTGGACTAGTAATCCAATGTACTGGACTCGTAATCCAATGTCCTGGACTAGCAATACAGAGATCTGGACTGGTAATACAATGTCCTGGACTAGTAATCCAGAGACCTGGACCAGTAAGCCAATGTCCTGGACAGGTAATCCAATGTCCTGCACTAGTGATCCAGTGTCCTGGACTAGTGATCCAAAGACCTGCACTAGTAATCGAATGTACTGGCTTAGTAATCCAATGTCCAGGACCAAGAATACAATCTACTGGACTAGTAATCCAATGTCATGGACTAGTGATCCAGAGACCTCGGCTAGTAATCCAGTGTCCTGGACTAGTAATCCAGAGACCTGCACTAGTGGTCCAATGTACTGGACTGGTGATCCAATGTCCTGGACTAGTCATCCAATGTCAAGGACCAGTGCTCCAGACACCTGGACTAGCATTCCAGGGACCAGAACTCGTAATCCAGAGAACTGAATTAGTAATCCAATGTCCTGGACTCATAATCTAGAGACCTGGACTAGTAATCCAATGTTCTGGATTAGTAATCCAATGTCTTGGATTAGGAATCCAATGTCCAGGACTAGTAATCCAGAGACTTGTACTAAAAATCCAATGTCCTCGACTAGTAATCCAGACACCTGGACAAGTAATCCAATGTCCTGGACTCGTAGTCCAGAGACCTGGACTAGTAATCCAATGTCGTGGGCTAGTAATCCAATCTCCTGGACTAGTAATCCAGTGTACTGGACTAGTGATCCAATGCCCTGGACTAGTAATCCAGAGACCAGGACTTGTAAACCAATGCCCTGTACTAGTGATCCAATGTTCTGGACTAGTAATCCAAAGTACTGGATAGTAATCCAATGTTCTGCACTAGTGATCCATTGACCTGGACTTGTAATCTAGTTGTCTGGACTAGTAATCCAGAGACCTGGGCTAGTAATCCAATGTCCTGGACTAGTAATCCTGAGACCAGGACTTGTAAGCCAATGCCCTGTACTAGTGATCCAATGTTCTGGACTAGTAATCAAAAGTACTGGATAGTAATCCAAGGTTCTGCACTAGTGATCCATTGACCTGGACTTGTAATCTAGTTGTCTGGACTAGTAATCCAGAGACCTGGGCTAGTAATCCAATGTAATCCAGAGACCTGGACGAGTAATCCAATGTCCTGGACAAGTAATCCAGAGACCTGGACTAGTAATCCAATGTCATGGGCTAGTAATCCAGAGACCTGGACTAGTAATCCAAAGTCCTGGACTAGTAATCCAGAGACCTGCACTAGTGGTCCAATGTACTGGACTAGTGATCCAATGTCCTGGAATAGTGATTCAGAGACCTGGACGAGAAATCCAATTTCCTCCACTAGTAATCCAGACACCTGGACTAGTAATCCAGTGTCCTGGGCTAGTAATCCAATGTGCCGAACTGGTAATCCAATGTCGTGGGCTAGTAATCCAATGTCCTGGACTAGTGATCCAGGGACCTGGACTAGCAATCCAATGTCGTGCGCTAGTAATCCAATGTACTGGACTAGTGATGTAGAGACCTGGACGAGTGATCCAGAGACATGGACTGGTAATCCAGAGGCCTCGACGAGTAACCCAATGCTGTGGAATAGTAATCCACTGTCCTGGACTAGTAATCTAATGCCCTGGACTAGTAATCCAGTGTCCTGTATGAGTAAACCAGTTTACTGGGCTAGTTATCCAGAGACCTGAGCAAGTAATCCAATGTCCTGGACCAGTGATCCAAAGAGCTGGACATGTAATCCAAAGAACTGGACTAGTAATCCAGAGACCTGGTCTAGTAATCTAATGTCCTGGACTAGTAATCCAGAGAACTGGAGTGGTAATCCAATGTACCGATGTACCGAACTAGTAATCCAATGTCGTGGGCTAGTAATCCAAAAGCAGAGAGACAGATTATTATCTGAATGGTGACAGATTAGGAAAAGGGGAGGTGCAAAGAGACCTGGGTGTCATGGTACATCAGTCATTGAAGGTTGGCATGCAGGTGCAGCAGGCGGTTAAGAAAGCAAATGGCATGTTGGCCTTCATAGCAAGGGGATTTGAGTACAGGGGCAGGGAGGTGTTGCTACAGTTGTACAGGACATTGGTGAGGCCACACCTGGAGTATTGTGTACAGTTTTGGTCTCCTAACCTGAGGAAGGACATTCTTGCTATTGAGGGAGTGCAGCGAAGGTTCACCAGACTGATTCCCGGGATGGCGGGACTGACCTATCAAGAAAGACTGGATCAACTGGGCTTGTATTCACTGGAGTTCAGAAGAATGAGAGGGGACCTCATAGAAACATTTAAAATTCTGATGGGGTTAGACAGGTTAGATGCAGGAAGAATGTTCTCAATGTTGGGGAAGTCCAGAACCAGAGGTCACAGTCTAAGGATAAGGGGTAAGCCATTTAGGACCGAGATGCGGAGGAATTTCTTCACCCAGAGAGTGGTGAACCTGTGGAATTCTCTACCACAGAAAGTTGTTGAGGCCAATTCACTAAATATATTCAAAAAGGAGTTAGATGAGGTCCTTACTACTAGGGGGATCAAGGGGAATGGCGAGAAAGCAGGAATGGGGTACTGAAGTTGAATGTTCAGCCATGAACTCATTGAATGGCGGTGCAGGCTAGAAGGGCCGAATGGCCTACTCCTGCACCTATTTTCTATGTTTCTATGTTTCTAATGTCATGGACTAGCGATCCAGGAACCTGGACTAGCAATCCAATGTCGTGGGCTAGTAATCCTATGTCCTGGACTAGTGCTGCAGATACCTGGACTAGTGATCCAGAGACCTGGACTGGTAATCCAATGCCCTGGACTAGTGATCCAGAGACCTGGACTTGTAATCCAATTAACTGGACTAGTTATCCAGACACCTGGAAAAGTAATCTAATGTCCTGGACAAGTAATCCAGAGACCTGGAGTGATAATCCAATGTACTGGACTAGTAATCCAATAACGTGGACTAGTAATCCAATGTCCTAGACTAGTAATCCAGAGACCTGGACTAGTAATCCAATGTCCTGGACTAATGAACCAGACACCTGGACGACTAATCCAATGTCCTGGACTAGTAACCCAATGTCCTGGACGAGTAATCCAATGTCCTGGACTAGTAATCCACTGGCTTGGACTAGTGATCCAGAGACCTGGACTAGTAATCCAATTTCCTCTACTAGTAATCTAGACATCTGAACTAGTAATCCAGTGTCCTGGACTAGTGATCCAATGTACCGAACTAGTAATCCAATGTTCTGGGCTAGTAATCCAATGTCCTGGACTAGTGATCCAGGGACCTGGATTAGCAATCCAATGTCATTGGGCTAGTAATCCTATGTCCTGGACTAGTGATGCAGAGACCTGGACTAGTGATCCAGAGACCTGGACTGGTAATCCAATGCCCTGGTCAAGTAATCCAGGAACCTGGACGAGTAATCCAGAGACCTGGACAAGTAACCCAGAGGCCTGGACTAGTAACCCAATGCTGTGGAATAGTAATCCACTGTCCTGGACAAGTAATCCAATGCCCTGGACAAGTAATCCTGTGTCCTGTATGAGTAAACCAGTTTACTGGGCTAGTTATCCAGAGACCTGGGCAAGTAATCCAATGTCCTGGACTGGTGATCCAGAGGCCTGGACTAGTAATCCAATGTCCTGGATGGTGATCCAATGTCCTGGACTAGTAATCTAATGTCCTGGACGAGTAATCCAGAGACCTGGATTGGTAATCCAATGTACTGGACTAGTAATCCAATAACATGGACTTGTAATCCAATGTCCTAGACTAGTAATCCAGAGACCTGGACTAGTAATCCAATGTCCTGGACAAGTAATGCAATGTCCTGGACTAGTAATCCAGAGATCTGGACTAGTAATCCAATGTCCAGGACTAGTGATGCAGAGACCTGGACTGGTAATCCAATGCCCTGGTCAAGTAATCCAGGGACCTGGACGAGTAATCCAGAGACCTGGACTAGTAACCCAGAGGCCTGGACTAGTAACCCAATGCTGTGGAATAGTAATCCACTGTCCTGGACAAGTAATCCAATGCCCTGGACTAGTAATCCTGTGTCCTGTATGAGTAAACCAGTTTACTGGGCTAGTTATCCAGAGAACTGGGCAAGTAATCCAATGTCCTGGACTAGTGATCCAGAGGCCTGGACTAGTAATCTAATGTCCTGGACTAGTAATCCAGAGACCTGGATTGGTAATCCAATGTACTGGACAAGTAATGCAATGTCCTGGACTAGTAATCCAGTGACCTGGACTCGTGATCCAATGTACTGGACTCGTAATCCAATGTCCTGGACTAGCAATACAGAGATCTGGACTAGTAATACAATGTCCAGGACTAGTAGCCAGAGACCTGGACCAGTAAGCCAATGTCCTGGACAGGTAATCCGATGTCCTGGACTAGTGATCCAGTGTCCTGGACTAGTAATCCAGAGACCTGCACGAGTAATCGAATGTACTGGCTTAATAATCCAATGTCCAGGACCAATAATAAAATCTATTGGACTAGTAATCCAATGTCATGGACTAGTGATCCAGAGACCTTGGCTAGTAATCCAGTGTCCTGGACTAGTAGTCCAGAGACCTGCACTAGTGGTCCAATGTACTGGACTGGTGATCCAATGTCCTGGGCGAGTCATCCAATGTCAAGGACCAGTGCTCCAGACACCAGGACAAGTATTCCATGGACCAGGACTAGTAATCCAGAGAACTGAATTAGTAATCCAATGTCCTGGACTCATAATCTAGATACCTGGACTAGTAATCCAATGTTCTGGATTAGTAATCCAATGTCTTGGATTAGGAATCCAATGTCCAGGCCTAGTAATCCAGAGATCTGTACTAAAAATCCAATGTCCTCTACCAGTAATCCAGTGTACTGGACTAGTGATCCAATGTCCTGGACTAGTAATCCAGAGACCTGGACTAGTTATCCAATGTCCTGGACTAGTTATCCTGAGACCAGGACTTGTAATCCAATGCCCTGTACTAGTGATCCAATGTTCTGGACTAGTAATCCAAAGTACTGGAATAGTAATCCAATGTTCTGCACTAGTGATCCATTGACCTGGACTTGTAATCTAATTGTCTGGACTAGTAATCCAGAGACCTGGGCTAGTAATCCAATGTAATCCAGAGACATGGACGAGTAATCCAGAGACCTGCACTTGTAATCCAATGTCCTGGACAAGTAATCCAGTGTCTGGGACCAATAATCCAATGTACTGGACAAGTAATCCAATGACCTGGACAAGTGATCCAGAGACCTGGACTAGTAATCCAATATCCTGTGCTAGTAATCCAGTGACCTGGACTTGTAATCTAGTGTCCTGGATTAGTAATCCAGAACCTGGACAAGTCATCCAATGTCCTGGACTAGTGATCCAGTTTCCTGGACTAGTGATCCAGAGATCTTCACTCGTAATCAAATGTACTGGCCTAGTAATCCAATGTCCAGGACCAATAATACAATCTGCTGGACTAGTAATCCAATGTATTGGCCTAATGATCCAGAGACCTGGCCTAGTAATCCAATGTCCTGGACTAGTAATCCAGAGACCTGCACTAGTGGTCCAATGTACTGGACTGGTGATCCAATGTCCTGGACTAGTCATCCAATGTCCTGGACCAGTGCCCTAGTCAACTGGACTAGCATTCCAGGGACCAGGACTAGTAATCCAGAGAACTGAATTAGTAATCCAATGTCCTGGACTTGTAATCTAGACACCTGGACTAGTAATCCAATGTTCTGGATTAGTAATTCAATGGTTTGGATTCGGAATCCAATGTCCAGGACTAATAATCCAGAGACCTGTACTAAAAGTCCAATGTCCTCTACTAGTAATCCAGACACCTGGACAAGTAATCCAGAGACCTGGACTAGTAATCCAATGTCGTGTGCTAGTAGTCCAATCTCCTGGACTAGTGATCCAGATACCTTGACTAGTAATCCAATGTCCTGGACTAGTAACCCAATGTCCTGGACTAGTGATCCAGAGTCCTGGACAAGTAATCAAATGTCCTGGACTAGTAATCCACTGGCCTGGACTAGTGATCCAGAGACCTGGACTAGTAATCCAATTTCCTCTACTAGTAATCTAGACATCTGAACTATTAATCCAGTGTCCTGGACTAGTAATCCAATGTACCGAACTCGTATCCAATGTCGTGGGCTAGTAATCCAATGTCCTGGACTAGTGATCCAGGCACCTGGACTAGCAATCCAATTTCATGGGCTAGTAATCCTATGCCCTGGACTAGTGATGCAGAGACCTGGACTAGTGATCCAGAGACCTGGACTGGTAATCCAATGCCCTGGTCAAGTAATCCAGGGACCTGGACTAGTAATCCAGAGACCTGGACAAGTAACCCAGAGGCCTGGACTAGTAACCCAATGCTGTGGAATAGTAATCCACTGTCCTGGACAAGTAATCCAATGCCCTGGACTAGTAATCCTGTGTCCTGTATGAGTAAACCAGTTTACTGGGCTAGTTATCCAGAGACCTGGGCAAGTAATCCAATGTCCTGGACTAGTGATCCAGAGGCCTGGACTAGTAATCCAATGTCCTGGATGGTGATCCAATGTCCTGGACTAGTAATCTAATGTCCTGGACTAGTAATCCAGAGACCTGGATTGGTAATCCAATGTACTGGACTAGTAATCCAATGTCCTAGACTAGTAATCCAGAGACCTGGACTCGTAATCCAATGTCGTATACAAGTAATGCAATGTCCTGGACTAGTAATCCAGAGATCTGGACTAGTAATCCAATGTCCAGGACGAGAATCCAATGTCCTGGACTACTATTCCAGAGACCTGGACTCGTGATCCAATGTACTGGACTCGTAATCCAATGTCCCGGACTAGCAATACAGAGATCTGGACTAGTAATACAATGTCCTGGACTAGTAATCCAGAGACCTGGACCAGTAAGCCAATGTCCTGGACAGGTAATCCAATCTACTGGACTGGTAATCCAATGTCATGGACTAGTAATCCAGAGACCTGCACTAGTGGTCCAATGTACTGGACTGGTGATCCAATGTCCTGGACTAGTCATCCAATGTCAAGGACCAGTGCTCCAGACACCTGGACTAGCATTCCAGGGACCAGGACTAGTAATCCAGAGAACTGAATTAGTAATCCAATGTCCATGACTCGTAATCTAGACACCTGGACTAGTAATCCAATGTTCTGGATTAGGTATCCAGAGACCTGGACTAGAAATCCAATATCCTGGGCTAGTAATCCAGTGACCTGGACTTGTAATCTAGTGTCCTGGATTAGTAATCCAGAACCTGGACAAGTCATCCAATGTCCTGGACTAGTGATCCAGTTTCCTGGACTAGTGATCCAGAGACCTTCACTAGTAATCCAATGTACTGGCCTAGTAATCCAGTGTACTGGACTAGTGATCCAATGTCCTGGACTAGTAATCCTGAGACAAGGACTTGTAATCCAATGCCCTGTAGTAGTGATCCAATGTTCTGGACTCGTAATCTAAAGTACTGGAATAGTAATCCAATGTTCTGCACTAGTGATCCATTGACCTGGATTTGTAATCTAGTTGTCTGGACTAGTAATCCAGAGACCTGGGCAAGTAATCCAATGTAATCCAGAGACCTGGACGAGTAATCCAGAGACCTGGACGAGTAATCCAATGTCCTGGACAAGTAATCCAGTGTCTGGGACCAATAATCCAATGTACTGGACAAGTAATCCAATGTCCTGGACTAGTGATCCAGAGACCTGGACTAGAAATCCAATATCCTGGGCTAGTAATCCAGTGACCTGGACTTGTAATCTAGTGTCCTGGATTAGTAATCCAGAACCTGGACAAGTCATCCAATGTCCTGGACTAGTGATCCAGTGTCCTGGACTAGTGATCCAGAGACCTTCACTCGTAATCAAATGTACTGGCCTAGTAATCCAATGTCCAGGACCAATAATACAATCTGGTGGACTAGTAATCCAATGTATTGGCCTAATGATCCAGAGACCTGGGCTAGTAATCCAATGTCCTGGACTAGTAATCCAGAGATCTGCACGAGTGGTCCAATGTACTGGACTGGTAATCCAATGTCCTGGACTAGTAATTCAGAGACCTGGCCTAGTAATCCTGGGACCAGGACTTGTAATCCAATGCAACTTGTAATCCAATGCCCTGCACTAGTGATCCAATGTTCTGGACTAGTAATCCAAAGTACTGGAATAGTAATCCAATGTTCTGCACTAGTGATCCATTGACCTGGACTTGTAATCTAGTTGTCTGGACTAGTAATCCAGAGACCTGGGCTAGTAATCCAATGTCCTGGACAAGTAATCCAGTGTCTGGGACCAATAATCCAATGTACTGGACAAGTAATCCAATGTACTGGACTAGTGATCCAGAGACCTGGACTAGTAATCCAATATCCTGGGCTAGTAATCCAATGTACCGAACTACTAATCCAATGTCGTGGGCTAGTAATCCAATGTCCTGGACTAGTGATGCAGGGACCTGGACTAGCAATCCAATGCCATGGGCTAGTAATCCAATGTCCTGGACTAGTGATGCAGAGACCTGCACTAGTGATCCAATGTACTGGACTAGTGATCCAATGTCCTGGAATAGTGATCCAAAGACCTGGACTAGTAATCCAATTTCCTCTACTAGTAATCCAGACACCTGGACTAGTAATCCAGTGTCCTGGGCTAGTAATCCAATGTGCCGAACTGGTAATCCAATGTCGTGGGCTAGTAATCCAATGTCCTGGACTAGTGATCCAGGGACTTGGACTAGCAATCCAATGTCGTGGGCTAGTAATCCAATGTCCTCGACCAATGATGCAGAGACCTGGACTAGTGATCCAGAGACCTGGACTGGTAATGCAATGCCCTGGTCAAGTAATCCAGGGACCTGGACTAGTAATCCAAAGACCTGGACTTGTAACCCAGAGGCCTGGACTAGTAACCCAATGCTGTGGAATAGTAATCCACTGTCCTGGACTAGTAATCCAATGCCCTGGACTAGTTACCAGTGTCCTGTATGAGTAAACCAGTTTACTGGGCTAGTTATCCAGAGAACTGGGCAAGTAATCCAATGTCCTGGACTAGTGATCCAAAGACCTGGACTTGTAATCCAATGAACTGTACTAGTAATCCAGAGACCAGGACTAGTAATCTAATGTGTTGGACGAGTAATCCGGAGACCTGGAGTGGTAATCCAATGTACCGAACTGGCAATCCAATGTCGTGGGCTAGTAATCCAATGTCCTGGACTAGTGATCCAGGGACCTGGACGAGCAATCCATTGTCGTGGGCTAGTAATCATATGTCCTGGACTAGTGATGCAGAGACCTGGACTAGTTATCCAGAGACCTGAACTGGTAATACAATGCCCTGGTCAAGTAATCCAGGGACCTGGACTAGTAACCCAGAGGCCTGGACTAGTAACCCAATGCTGTGGAATAGTAATCCACTGTCCTGGACTAGTAATCCAATGCCCTGGATTAGTAATCCAGTGTCCTGTATGAGTGAACCAGTTTACTGGGCTAGTTATCCAGAGACCTGGGCAAGTCATCCAATATCCTGGACTAGTGATCCAAAGACATGGACTTGTAATCCAATGAACTGGACCTGTAATCCAGAGACCTGGACTAGTAATCTAATGTCCTGGACTAGTAATCCAGAGACCTGGAGTGGTAATCCAATGTACCGAACTAGTAATCCAATGTCGTGGGCTCGTAATCCAATGTCCTGGACTAGCGATCCAGGGACCTGGACTAGTGATCCAGAGACCTGGACTGGCAATCCAATGCCCTGGTCAAGTAATCCAGGGACCTGGACTAGTAATCCAGAGACCTGGACTAGTAACCCAGAGGTCTGGACTAGTAACCCAATGCTGTGGAATAGTAATCCACTGTCCTGGACAAGTAATCCAATGCCCTGTACGAGTAATCCTGTGTCCTGTATGAGTAAACCAGTTTACTGGGCTAGTTATCCAGAGACCTGGGCAAGTAATCCAATGTCCTGGACTAGTGATCCAGAGACCTGGACTTGTAATCCAATGAACTGGACGAGTAATCCAGGGACCTGGAGTGGTAATACAGAGATCTGGACTGGTAATACAATGTCCTGGACTAGTAATCCAGAGACCTGGACCAGTAAGCCAATGTCCTGGACAGGTAATCCAATGTCCTGCACTAGTGATCCAGTGTCCTGGACTAGTGATCCAAAGACCTGCACTAGTAATCGAATGTACTGGCTTAGTAATCCAATGTCCAGGACCAAGAATACAATCTACTGGACTAGTAATCCAATGTCATGGACTAGTGATCCAGAGACCTCGGCTAGTAATCCAGTGTCCTGGACTAGTAATCCAGAGACCTGCACTAGTGGTCCAATGTACTGGACTGGTGATCCAATGTCCTGGACTAGTCATCCAATGTCAAGGACCAGTGCTCCAGACACCTGGACTAGCATTCCAGGGACCAGAACTCGTAATCCAGAGAACTGAATTAGTAATCCAATGTCCTGGACTCATAATCTAGAGACCTGGACTAGTAATCCAATGTTCTGGATTAGTAATCCAATGTCTTGGATTAGGAATCCAATGTCCAGGACTAGTAATCCAGAGACTTGTACTAAAAATCCAATGTCCTCGACTAGTAATCCAGACACCTGGACAAGTAATCCAATGTCCTGGACTCGTAGTCCAGAGACCTGGACTAGTAATCCAATGTCGTGGGCTAGTAATCCAATCTCCTGGACTAGTAATCCAGTGTACTGGACTAGTGATCCAATGCCCTGGACTAGTAATCCAGAGACCAGGACTTGTAAACCAATGCCCTGTACTAGTGATCCAATGTTCTGGACTAGTAATCCAAAGTACTGGATAGTAATCCAATGTTCTGCACTAGTGATCCATTGACCTGGACTTGTAATCTAGTTGTCTGGACTAGTAATCCAGAGACCTGGGCTAGTAATCCAATGTCCTGGACTAGTAATCCTGAGACCAGGACTTGTAAGCCAATGCCCTGTACTAGTGATCCAATGTTCTGGACTAGTAATCAAAAGTACTGGATAGTAATCCAAGGTTCTGCACTAGTGATCCATTGACCTGGACTTGTAATCTAGTTGTCTGGACTAGTAATCCAGAGACCTGGGCTAGTAATCCAATGTAATCCAGAGACCTGGACGAGTAATCCAATGTCCTGGACAAGTAATCCAGAGACCTGGACTAGTAATCCAATGTCATGGGCTAGTAATCCAGAGACCTGGACTAGTAATCCAAAGTCCTGGACTAGTAATCCAGAGACCTGCACTAGTGGTCCAATGTACTGGACTAGTGATCCAATGTCCTGGAATAGTGATTCAGAGACCTGGACGAGAAATCCAATTTCCTCCACTAGTAATCCAGACACCTGGACTAGTAATCCAGTGTCCTGGGCTAGTAATCCAATGTGCCGAACTGGTAATCCAATGTCGTGGGCTAGTAATCCAATGTCCTGGACTAGTGATCCAGGGACCTGGACTAGCAATCCAATGTCGTGCGCTAGTAATCCAATGTACTGGACTAGTGATGTAGAGACCTGGACGAGTGATCCAGAGACATGGACTGGTAATCCAGAGGCCTCGACGAGTAACCCAATGCTGTGGAATAGTAATCCACTGTCCTGGACTAGTAATCTAATGCCCTGGACTAGTAATCCAGTGTCCTGTATGAGTAAACCAGTTTACTGGGCTAGTTATCCAGAGACCTGAGCAAGTAATCCAATGTCCTGGACCAGTGATCCAAAGAGCTGGACATGTAATCCAAAGAACTGGACTAGTAATCCAGAGACCTGGTCTAGTAATCTAATGTCCTGGACTAGTAATCCAGAGAACTGGAGTGGTAATCCAATGTACCGATGTACCGAACTAGTAATCCAATGTCGTGGGCTAGTAATCCAAAAGCAGAGAGACAGATTATTATCTGAATGGTGACAGATTAGGAAAAGGGGAGGTGCAAAGAGACCTGGGTGTCATGGTACATCAGTCATTGAAGGTTGGCATGCAGGTGCAGCAGGCGGTTAAGAAAGCAAATGGCATGTTGGCCTTCATAGCAAGGGGATTTGAGTACAGGGGCAGGGAGGTGTTGCTACAGTTGTACAGGACATTGGTGAGGCCACACCTGGAGTATTGTGTACAGTTTTGGTCTCCTAACCTGAGGAAGGACATTCTTGCTATTGAGGGAGTGCAGCGAAGGTTCACCAGACTGATTCCCGGGATGGCGGGACTGACCTATCAAGAAAGACTGGATCAACTGGGCTTGTATTCACTGGAGTTCAGAAGAATGAGAGGGGACCTCATAGAAACATTTAAAATTCTGATGGGGTTAGACAGGTTAGATGCAGGAAGAATGTTCTCAATGTTGGGGAAGTCCAGAACCAGAGGTCACAGTCTAAGGATAAGGGGTAAGCCATTTAGGACCGAGATGCGGAGGAATTTCTTCACCCAGAGAGTGGTGAACCTGTGGAATTCTCTACCACAGAAAGTTGTTGAGGCCAATTCACTAAATATATTCAAAAAGGAGTTAGATGAGGTCCTTACTACTAGGGGGATCAAGGGGAATGGCGAGAAAGCAGGAATGGGGTACTGAAGTTGAATGTTCAGCCATGAACTCATTGAATGGCGGTGCAGGCTAGAAGGGCCGAATGGCCTACTCCTGCACCTATTTTCTATGTTTCTATGTTTCTAATGTCATGGACTAGCGATCCAGGAACCTGGACTAGCAATCCAATGTCGTGGGCTAGTAATCCTATGTCCTGGACTAGTGCTGCAGATACCTGGACTAGTGATCCAGAGACCTGGACTGGTAATCCAATGCCCTGGACTAGTGATCCAGAGACCTGGACTTGTAATCCAATTAACTGGACTAGTTATCCAGACACCTGGAAAAGTAATCTAATGTCCTGGACAAGTAATCCAGAGACCTGGAGTGATAATCCAATGTACTGGACTAGTAATCCAATAACGTGGACTAGTAATCCAATGTCCTAGACTAGTAATCCAGAGACCTGGACTAGTAATCCAATGTCCTGGACTAATGAACCAGACACCTGGACGACTAATCCAATGTCCTGGACTAGTAACCCAATGTCCTGGACGAGTAATCCAATGTCCTGGACTAGTAATCCACTGGCTTGGACTAGTGATCCAGAGACCTGGACTAGTAATCCAATTTCCTCTACTAGTAATCTAGACATCTGAACTAGTAATCCAGTGTCCTGGACTAGTGATCCAATGTACCGAACTAGTAATCCAATGTTCTGGGCTAGTAATCCAATGTCCTGGACTAGTGATCCAGGGACCTGGATTAGCAATCCAATGTCATTGGGCTAGTAATCCTATGTCCTGGACTAGTGATGCAGAGACCTGGACTAGTGATCCAGAGACCTGGACTGGTAATCCAATGCCCTGGTCAAGTAATCCAGGAACCTGGACGAGTAATCCAGAGACCTGGACAAGTAACCCAGAGGCCTGGACTAGTAACCCAATGCTGTGGAATAGTAATCCACTGTCCTGGACAAGTAATCCAATGCCCTGGACAAGTAATCCTGTGTCCTGTATGAGTAAACCAGTTTACTGGGCTAGTTATCCAGAGACCTGGGCAAGTAATCCAATGTCCTGGACTGGTGATCCAGAGGCCTGGACTAGTAATCCAATGTCCTGGATGGTGATCCAATGTCCTGGACTAGTAATCTAATGTCCTGGACGAGTAATCCAGAGACCTGGATTGGTAATCCAATGTACTGGACTAGTAATCCAATAACATGGACTTGTAATCCAATGTCCTAGACTAGTAATCCAGAGACCTGGACTAGTAATCCAATGTCCTGGACAAGTAATGCAATGTCCTGGACTAGTAATCCAGAGATCTGGACTAGTAATCCAATGTCCAGGACTAGTGATGCAGAGACCTGGACTGGTAATCCAATGCCCTGGTCAAGTAATCCAGGGACCTGGACGAGTAATCCAGAGACCTGGACTAGTAACCCAGAGGCCTGGACTAGTAACCCAATGCTGTGGAATAGTAATCCACTGTCCTGGACAAGTAATCCAATGCCCTGGACTAGTAATCCTGTGTCCTGTATGAGTAAACCAGTTTACTGGGCTAGTTATCCAGAGAACTGGGCAAGTAATCCAATGTCCTGGACTAGTGATCCAGAGGCCTGGACTAGTAATCTAATGTCCTGGACTAGTAATCCAGAGACCTGGATTGGTAATCCAATGTACTGGACAAGTAATGCAATGTCCTGGACTAGTAATCCAGTGACCTGGACTCGTGATCCAATGTACTGGACTCGTAATCCAATGTCCTGGACTAGCAATACAGAGATCTGGACTAGTAATACAATGTCCAGGACTAGTAGCCAGAGACCTGGACCAGTAAGCCAATGTCCTGGACAGGTAATCCGATGTCCTGGACTAGTGATCCAGTGTCCTGGACTAGTAATCCAGAGACCTGCACGAGTAATCGAATGTACTGGCTTAATAATCCAATGTCCAGGACCAATAATAAAATCTATTGGACTAGTAATCCAATGTCATGGACTAGTGATCCAGAGACCTTGGCTAGTAATCCAGTGTCCTGGACTAGTAGTCCAGAGACCTGCACTAGTGGTCCAATGTACTGGACTGGTGATCCAATGTCCTGGGCGAGTCATCCAATGTCAAGGACCAGTGCTCCAGACACCAGGACAAGTATTCCATGGACCAGGACTAGTAATCCAGAGAACTGAATTAGTAATCCAATGTCCTGGACTCATAATCTAGATACCTGGACTAGTAATCCAATGTTCTGGATTAGTAATCCAATGTCTTGGATTAGGAATCCAATGTCCAGGCCTAGTAATCCAGAGATCTGTACTAAAAATCCAATGTCCTCTACCAGTAATCCAGTGTACTGGACTAGTGATCCAATGTCCTGGACTAGTAATCCAGAGACCTGGACTAGTTATCCAATGTCCTGGACTAGTTATCCTGAGACCAGGACTTGTAATCCAATGCCCTGTACTAGTGATCCAATGTTCTGGACTAGTAATCCAAAGTACTGGAATAGTAATCCAATGTTCTGCACTAGTGATCCATTGACCTGGACTTGTAATCTAATTGTCTGGACTAGTAATCCAGAGACCTGGGCTAGTAATCCAATGTAATCCAGAGACATGGACGAGTAATCCAGAGACCTGCACTTGTAATCCAATGTCCTGGACAAGTAATCCAGTGTCTGGGACCAATAATCCAATGTACTGGACAAGTAATCCAATGACCTGGACAAGTGATCCAGAGACCTGGACTAGTAATCCAATATCCTGTGCTAGTAATCCAGTGACCTGGACTTGTAATCTAGTGTCCTGGATTAGTAATCCAGAACCTGGACAAGTCATCCAATGTCCTGGACTAGTGATCCAGTTTCCTGGACTAGTGATCCAGAGATCTTCACTCGTAATCAAATGTACTGGCCTAGTAATCCAATGTCCAGGACCAATAATACAATCTGCTGGACTAGTAATCCAATGTATTGGCCTAATGATCCAGAGACCTGGCCTAGTAATCCAATGTCCTGGACTAGTAATCCAGAGACCTGCACTAGTGGTCCAATGTACTGGACTGGTGATCCAATGTCCTGGACTAGTCATCCAATGTCCTGGACCAGTGCCCTAGTCAACTGGACTAGCATTCCAGGGACCAGGACTAGTAATCCAGAGAACTGAATTAGTAATCCAATGTCCTGGACTTGTAATCTAGACACCTGGACTAGTAATCCAATGTTCTGGATTAGTAATTCAATGGTTTGGATTCGGAATCCAATGTCCAGGACTAATAATCCAGAGACCTGTACTAAAAGTCCAATGTCCTCTACTAGTAATCCAGACACCTGGACAAGTAATCCAGAGACCTGGACTAGTAATCCAATGTCGTGTGCTAGTAGTCCAATCTCCTGGACTAGTGATCCAGATACCTTGACTAGTAATCCAATGTCCTGGACTAGTAACCCAATGTCCTGGACTAGTGATCCAGAGTCCTGGACAAGTAATCAAATGTCCTGGACTAGTAATCCACTGGCCTGGACTAGTGATCCAGAGACCTGGACTAGTAATCCAATTTCCTCTACTAGTAATCTAGACATCTGAACTATTAATCCAGTGTCCTGGACTAGTAATCCAATGTACCGAACTCGTATCCAATGTCGTGGGCTAGTAATCCAATGTCCTGGACTAGTGATCCAGGCACCTGGACTAGCAATCCAATTTCATGGGCTAGTAATCCTATGCCCTGGACTAGTGATGCAGAGACCTGGACTAGTGATCCAGAGACCTGGACTGGTAATCCAATGCCCTGGTCAAGTAATCCAGGGACCTGGACTAGTAATCCAGAGACCTGGACAAGTAACCCAGAGGCCTGGACTAGTAACCCAATGCTGTGGAATAGTAATCCACTGTCCTGGACAAGTAATCCAATGCCCTGGACTAGTAATCCTGTGTCCTGTATGAGTAAACCAGTTTACTGGGCTAGTTATCCAGAGACCTGGGCAAGTAATCCAATGTCCTGGACTAGTGATCCAGAGGCCTGGACTAGTAATCCAATGTCCTGGATGGTGATCCAATGTCCTGGACTAGTAATCTAATGTCCTGGACTAGTAATCCAGAGACCTGGATTGGTAATCCAATGTACTGGACTAGTAATCCAATGTCCTAGACTAGTAATCCAGAGACCTGGACTCGTAATCCAATGTCGTATACAAGTAATGCAATGTCCTGGACTAGTAATCCAGAGATCTGGACTAGTAATCCAATGTCCAGGACGAGAATCCAATGTCCTGGACTACTATTCCAGAGACCTGGACTCGTGATCCAATGTACTGGACTCGTAATCCAATGTCCCGGACTAGCAATACAGAGATCTGGACTAGTAATACAATGTCCTGGACTAGTAATCCAGAGACCTGGACCAGTAAGCCAATGTCCTGGACAGGTAATCCAATCTACTGGACTGGTAATCCAATGTCATGGACTAGTAATCCAGAGACCTGCACTAGTGGTCCAATGTACTGGACTGGTGATCCAATGTCCTGGACTAGTCATCCAATGTCAAGGACCAGTGCTCCAGACACCTGGACTAGCATTCCAGGGACCAGGACTAGTAATCCAGAGAACTGAATTAGTAATCCAATGTCCATGACTCGTAATCTAGACACCTGGACTAGTAATCCAATGTTCTGGATTAGTAATCCAATGTCTTGGATTAGGAATCCAATGTCCAGGACTAGTAATCCAGAGACATGTACTAAAAATCCAATGTCCTCTACCAGTAATCCAGACACCTGGACAAGTAATCCAATGTCCTGGACTAGTAATACTGAGACCAGGACTTGTAATCCAATGCCCTGTACTAGTGATCCAATGTTCTGGACTGGTAATCCAAAGTACTGGAATAGTAATCCAATGTTCTGCATTAGTGATCCATTGACCTGGACTTGTAATCTAGTTGTCTGGACTAGTAATCCAGAGACCTGGGCTAGTAATCCAATGTAATCCAGAGACCTGGACGAGTAATCCAGAGACCTGGACTAGTAATCCAATGTACTGGACAAGTAATCAATGTTCTGGGCTAGTGATCCAGAGACCTGGACTAGTAATCCAATGTTCTGGGCTAGTAATCCAGTGACCTGGGCTAGTGATCCAGAGACCTTCACTAGTAATCCAATGTACTGGCCTAGTAATCAAATGTCCAGGACCAATAATACAATCTGCTGGACTAGCAATCCAATGTATTGGCCTAATGATCCAGAGACCTGGCCTAGTAATCCAATGTCCTGGACTAGTAATCCAGAGACCTGCACTAGTGGTCCAATGTACTGGACTAGTCATCCAATGTCCTGGACCAGTGCTCCAGACAATTGGACTAGCATTCCAGGGACCAGGACTAGTAATCCAGAGAACTGAATTAGTAATCCAATGTCCAGGACTAGTAACCCTGAGACCTGTACTAAAAATCCAATGTCCTCTACTACTAATCCAGACACCTGGACAAGTAATCCAATGTCCTGGACTAGTAATCCAGAGATCTGGATGAGTAATCCAATGTCGTGGGCTAGTAATCCAATCTCCTGGACTAGTGATTCAGATACCCTGACTAGTAATCCAATGTCTCGGGCTAGTAATCCAATGTTCTGGACTAGTAATCCAGAGACCTGGACAAGCAATCCAATGTCGTAGGTTAGAAATCCAACATCCTGGACTAGTGATCCATAGAACTGGACTAGCGATCCAGAGACCTTTACTCAAATCAAATGCCCTGGTCTAGTAATCCAGGGACGTGGACTCATAATCCAGTGCCCTGGACTACTAGTCAGAGACCTGGACTAGTAATCCAGCGGCCTTGAGTAGTAATCCAATGCTCTGAAATAGTAATCCACTGTCCTGGACTAGTCATCCAATGCCCTGGACATGTAATCCAGTGACCTGGACTAATAATCCAATTTAATTGACTGGTTGTCCAGAGACCTGGGCTAGTCATCCAATGTCCTGGACTAGTAATCCAGAGACATGGCCTAGTAATCCACTGACCAGGAGTGGTAATCCAGAGATCTGGACCAGTAATCCAATGTTCTACTCTAGTGATCCAATGTCTTGGACTCGAAAAACAATGTCCTGGACTAGTCATCCAGGGACCAGGACTAGCAATCAAATGTACTGGACTAGTAATCCAGAAACCTGGACGAGTAATCCAGTGTCCTGGATTGTAATCCAATGTCCTGGACTAGTAATCCAGACACCTGGACTAGTAATCCAATGTCCTTGACTAGTAATCCAGAGACCTAGACAAGAAATACATTGCCCTGGACAAGTAATCCAATGTCCTGGACTAGTAATCCAGAGACCTGGACTTGTAATCCAATGTCCTGGATGGTGATCCAATGTCCTCGACTAGTAATCCAATGTCCTGGACTAGTAATCCAGAGATCTGGAGTGGTAATCCAATGTACTGGATTGGTAATCCAGAGACCTGGACTAGTAATCCAATGTCCTGGACAAGTAATACAATGTACTGGATACTAATCCAGAGATCTGGACTAGTAATCCAATGTCCAGGACGAGAATCCAATGTCCTGGACTACTATTCCAAAGACCTGGACTCGTGATCCAATGTACTGGACTCGTAATCCAATGTCCTGGACTAACAATACAGAGATCTGGACTAGTAATACAATGTCCTGGACTAGTAATCCAGAGACCTGGACCAGTAAGCCAATGTCCTGGACAGGTAATCCAATGTCCTGGACTAGTGATCCAGTGTCCTGGACTAGTGATCCAGAGACCTGCACTAGTAATCGAATGTACTGGCTTAGTAATCCAATGTCCAGGACCAATAATACAACTACTGGACTAGTAATCCAATGTCATGGACTAGTGATCCAGAGACCTTGGCTAGTAATCCAGTGTCCTGGACGAGTAATCCAGAGACCTGCACTAGTGGTCCAATGTACTGGACTGGTGATCCAATGTCCTGGACTAGTCATCCAATGTCAAGGACCAGTGCTCCAGACACCTGGACTAGCATTCCAGGGACCAGGACTAGTAATCCAGAGAACTGAATTAGTAATCCAATGTCCTGGACTCGTAATCTAGACACCTGGACTAGTAATCCAATGCTCTGGATTAGTAATCCAATGTCTTGGATTAGGAATCCAATGTCCAGGACTAGTAATCCAGAGACCTGTACTAAAAATCCAATGTCCTTTACCAGTAAACCAGACATCTGGACAAGTAATCCAATGTCCTGGACTCACAATCCAGAGACCTGGACTAGTGATCCAATGTCGTGGGCTCGTAATCTAATCTCCTGGACTAGTAATCCAATGTCCTGGACTAGTTATCCTGAGACCAGGACTTGTAATCCAATGCCCTGTACTAGTGATCCAATGTTCTGGACGAGTAATCCAAAGTACTGGAATAGTAATCCAATGTTCTGCACTAGTGATCCATTGACCTGGACTTGTAATTTAATTGTCTGGACTAGTAATCCAGAGACCTGGGCTAGTAATCCAATGTAATCCAGAGACCTGGACGAGTAATCCAGAGACCTGCACTAGTAATCCAATGTCCTGGACAAATAATCCAGTGTCTGGGACCAATAATCCAATGTACTGGACAAGTAATCCAATGTCCTGGACTAGTGATTCAGAGACCTGGACTAGTAATCCAATATCCTGGGCTAGTAATCCAGTGAACTGGACTTGTAATCTAGTGTCCTGGATTAGTAATCCAGAACCTGGACAAGTCATCCAATGGTCTGGACTAGTAATCCAGAGACCTGGACTAGCAATCCAATGTCGTGGGCTAGTAATCCAATCTCCTGGACTAGTGATCCAGATACCTTGACTAGTAATCCAATGTCCTGGACTAGTGATTCAGAGACCTGGACTAGTAATCCAATATCCTGGGCTAGTAATCCAGTGAACTGGACTTGTAATCTAGTGTCCTGGATTAGTAATCCAGAACCTGGACAAGTCATCCAATGGTCTGGACGAGTAATCCAGAGACCTGGACTAGTAATCCAATGTCGTGGGCTAGTAATCCAATCTCCTGGACTAGTGATCCAGATACCTTGACTAGTAATCCAATGTCTTGGGCTAGTAATCCAATGTCCTGGACTAGTAATCCAGAGACCTGGACAAGCAATCCAATGTCGTAGGTTAGAAATCCAACATCCTGGACTAGTGATCCATAGAACTGGACTAGTGATCCAGAGACCTGGACTCAAATCCAATGCCCTGGTCAAGTAATCCAGGGACATGGACTAGTAATCCAGTGCCCTGGACTACTAATCCAGAGACCTGGACTAGTAATCCAGAGGCCTTGAGTAGTAATCCAATGCTCTGGAATAGTAATCCACTGTCCTGGACTAGTAATCCAATGCCCTGGACAAGTAATCCAGTGTCCTGGACTAATAATCCAATTTACTTGACTAGTTGTCCAGAGACCTGGGCTAGTCACCCAATGTCTTGGACTAGTAATCCAGAGACCTGGCCTAGTAATCTACTGACCAGGAGTGGTAATCCAGAGACCTGGACTAGTAATCCAATGTCCTGGATTGTAATCCAATGTCCAGGACTAGTAATCCAGACACCTGGACTAGTAAGCCAATGTACTGGACTAGTGATCCAGACACCTGGACTAGTAATGCAGAGATCTGGACTAGTAATCCAATATCCTGCACTAGTAATCCAGAGACCTGGACTAGTAATCCAATGTCCTGGACTAGTAATCCAGAGACCTAGACAAATAATACGTTGCCCTGGACAAGTAATCCAATGTCCTGGACTAGTAATCCAGAGGCCTAGACTAGTAATCCAATATCCTGGATGGTGATCCAATGTCCTGGACTAGTAATCCAGAGACCTAGACAAGTAATACATTGTCCTGGACAAATAATCCAATGTCCTGGACTAGTGATCCAGTGACCTGGAAGAGTAATCCAATGTCCTGGACTAGTGATCCAATGTCCTGGACTAGTAATGGAGAGACTTGGACTAGCAGGTGGTGGCGGTGACACAGCAGCCAGTGACAGCCTCAGCGATCTGATCCCACATCCTTCTTTCTGGAGGGCCTCCTGGCCCCTGTGGGTAGAGGACCACTCTGGCAGTGTTGTCCTCCTGCACAAAGCTGGAATGTTGAGACCTTGGCTGCGCTTTCCCTGGCTAATTTGTGTCGGTGCTGAAGCACTTTTACCATTATTTCTCTGCATAAGGCAGTTAAGTTTTCCAGAGCTGCACACAGTCTAGTTTTGAATGTTTTTTTTTTGCAGGATGTAGTTCAGCTTTAAGGGCCAGAGACTGCCTTGAAAACTAACAGTCTAACCTTAACAAAAGACAGAATTTCTCCAATTATGCGAGCTTAGGCTCCCTGCTGAGCGGACGGCCTGTCAGCAGTGCGATAGTCACTGGTCTGTGCAGGAAAATCATTTAAATTAGCGGGCAGCTCCAAATCGACACACTGCCTGTGCTTTTTGAACAGGCCCGGGCACATCTCACATCGCAGTCACGTGCACGTTTTGTACCATTGACGAATTTCCCGGCCTAATGATTCAAATCCTGCACCAGACACTCGAGCACATAATCCAGGCTGACACTCCAGTGCAGTGCTGAGGGAGTGCCGCACTGTCGGAGGTGCCGTCTTTCAGAAAAAAGTTAAACCCATCTGCCCTCTGAGGTGGACATAAAAGATCCCATGGGACTATTCAAAGAAAAGGGGATTCTCCCTTGTGTCCAGGCCAATATTTATCCCTCAACCAATATTACTATATAAATAAAAAGATTACCTGTCCATTATCGTGTTGCTATTTGTAGGACAATAACAACAACAACTTCTATTTATATAGCACCTTTAATGTAGTGAAATGTTCCAAGGTGCTTCACAGGAGTATTATGAGATTAAAACATTTGGCACTGAGCCACATAAGGAGAAATTAGGGCAGGTGACCAAAAGTTTCTTTAAAGGGGTAGTATTAAGGAATGTCTTGAAGGAGGAAAGAGAGGTAGAGAGGCGGGAAGGTTTAGGGAGGGAGTTTCAGAGTTTACGGCCTCGGCAACTGAAGGTACGCCCACCAATGGTGGAGCAGTTATAATCAGGGATGCTCAAGAGGGCAGAATTAGAGGAGCACAGACATCTCGGGGGCTTTTGGAGCTGGAGGAGATTCCAGAGACAGGGAGGGGCGAGGCCATGGAGGAATTTGAAAACAAGGATGAGAATTTTAAAACCGAGGCCTTGCTTAACTAAGAGACAATGTAGATCAGCGAGCACAGGGGCGATGGGTGAGCAGGACTTGGTGCGAGTTAGGAAACGGGCAGCCAAGTTTTCGATCTCCTCAAGATTACATGAGTAGAATGTGGGAGGCCAGCCAGGAGTGCGATGGAATAGTCAAGTCTAGAGGTAACAAAAACATGAATGAGGGTTTCAGCAGCAGATGAGCTGAGGCAAGGGCAGACACAGGCGATGTTATGGAGGTGGAAACAGGTGGTCTTCGTTATGCTGCAGATATGTGGCCGGAAGTTCCTTTCAGGGTCAAATATGATGCCACGATTGCGAACAGTCTGGTTCAGCCTCAGACAGGAGTTGGGGAGAGGGATGGAGTCAGTGACTAGGGAACGGAGTTTGTGGCGGGGACCGAAATAATGGCTTCGGTCTTCCCATCACAAATTGGAGAAAATTTATGCTCATCCACAACTGGATGTTGGACAAGCAGTCTGACAATTTAGAGACCGTGCTTGAGAGAAATGGGGGTGAGGTAGAGCTGGGTGTCATCAGTGTATTTGTGGAAGCTAATGCTGTGTTCACCCAGGGGCAGCATGTAGATGGGAAATAGGAGGGGCCAAGGATAGATCCTTTGGGAACACCAGAGGTAATGATGTGGGAGCAGGAAGAGAAGCCATTGCAGGTGATTCTCTGGCTACGATTAGATGGATAAGAATGGAACCAGGCGAGTGCAGTCCCACCCAGCTGGATGATGGTGGAGAGACGTTGGAGGAGAATGGAGTGATCAACCATGTCACAGGCTGCAGACAGGTTCAGAATGATGAGGAGGTTTACCTTTGTCACAATCACAAAGGATGCCATTTGTGACTTTGATGAGGGCCGTTTTGGTCCTGTGGCAGGAGGGAAAACCAGATTGGAGGGATTCAAACATGGAATTCATGGAAAGATGGTCATGGATTTGGGAGGCAGGAACACATTCAAGGACTCTGGAGAGGAAAGGGAGGTTGGAGATGGGGCAATAGTTTTCAAGGACGAAGGGGTGGATGGTTGGTTTTTTGAGGAGAGCGGTGATGACGGCAGATTTGAGGAAGAGGGGGCAGTACCTGAGGAGAGAAAACTGTTAACAATGTCAACTAACATGGGAGCCAGAAAAGGAAGTTGGGTGGTCAGTAGTTTGGTGGGAATAGGCTTGAGGGAGGAGGAAGTAGGTCTCATGGACAGAATGAGTTCAGAGAGATCATGACGGGAGATCAGAGAGAAACTGGGGAAAGATGTGAGGCCAGGGATAGGGCGGGGGAGAACCTCAGAGGAAGGTTGGCCCGGGGGGGGCTAGGGGAAGGAAAGGAAGAGGTAGAGGCAGCCAAACAAATGGTCTCAATCTTATAGAGACAAAGAAGTCCATGAGCTCCTTGTTGTGTATGGAGAAAGAGTTAGACTGAATACTGTGAGCTCAAAGTAAAGTGTGACCTTAGTCTTTTATTGCAGGTCTCCAGAGTGCCTCTCCAACCTGTGAAGCCTCCTTAAATACCTGTGCTCCCAAGGGATTATGGGATCTCTTGGGACTCTGGGGAATGAGTCTCTGGTGGCTGTACATAGTAAATACAAGTCCACATATATAACACTCCCCCACAAAGTCAATAGTGTAACTATTTACAATGTGAGTTGATCTGGGGCCCTTCTTGCACTGGTTGATCGTCTCGGTGTGAAAGCTGGTGTTGTTGAATCATTTGTTGGGCCCTCACTGGGCTGCTGTGCAGCTGGCCTTGTTAGGCTGCCTGGTGTATTGGACTCTGCAGGGCTGCTGTGGATGATGGGTTCTGCTTCATGGTCAACCGTGGTGTCGGTTGCCACTGGTGTGTATGTTGGGCGATCAAAAAAAGTAGGGTCCAAGGTGCGTTGCTCAGGATAGACCGTGAATCTGAGTTTGATTTGGTCCAAGTGTTTCCAGTGAATGAGTCCATTTAAAAGTTTGACCCAAAACACCCTGCTCCCATCTTGGCCACAACAGTGCCGGGAAGCCACTTGGGACCTTGTCCATACTTAATACAAATACAGGATCATTGATTTCAATCTTGCGTGACACATTTGCGCTATCATGGTATGCACTTTGTTGAAGCCACCTGCTCTCTACCTGTTCATGTAGATCAGCGTGAACTAACGAGAGCCTTGTCTTAAGTGCTCTTTTTATGAGCAGTTCAGCAGGTGGGATCCCAGTGAGTGAGTGGGGTCTCGTATGGTAGCTAAGCAGGACTCGGGATTGGCGAGTCTGCAGTGAGCCTTCAGTTACCCTCTTCAAGCCTTGTTTGATGGTTTGCACTGCTCTCTCTGCCTGACCATTGGACGCTGGTTTAAACGGGGCAGATGTGACATGTTTGATCCCGTTATGGGTCATGAATTCTTTTAATTCAGCATGGCCCGTTGTCGCTCACCAGGACATCGGGTAAGCCGTGTGTGGCAAACATGGCCCGCAGGCTTTCAGTAGTGGCAGTGAACGTGCTTGCCGACATTATCTCACATTCAATCCACTTGGAGTACGCGTCTACAACCACAAGGAACATTTTACCCAAGAACGGGCCTGCGTAGTCGACGTGTACCCTAGACCACGGTTTGGAGGGCCAAGACCATAAACTTAGCGGCGCCTCCCTGGGTACATTGCTTAACTGCGAGCATGTATTACATCGGTGAACGCAGGACTCTAAGTCCGCATCGATACCGGGCCACCACACATGGGGTCTGGCTATCGCTGTCATCATTACGATGCCTGGGTGGGTACTATGGAGGTCATTGATGAAGGTGTCTCTGCCCTTCTTGGGGACCACTACTCGATTGCCCCACAGAAGGCAGTCTGCCTGTATAGACATTTCATCTCTGCACCGCTAGAATGGCTTCATCTCTTCCTGCATTTCCACTGGGACACTGGACCAGCTCCCGTGAAGCACACAGCTTTTGACTAGAGATAATAAGGGGTCCTGGCTTGTCCAGGTTTTGATCTGCCGGGAAGTGACGGGTGATGGCTCACTCTCAAATGCTTCCATAACCATGGCTAGATCTGTGGGCTGCACCATTTCCACCCCCGTGGTGGGCAATAGCAGCCTACTGAGAGCATCGGCGTAGTTTTTGTGCCTGGCCTATGGGGATGGCGTAGTTGTATGCGGACAACGTGAGCGCCCATCTCTGGATGCGTTGGTATTTATCCCTTTACTCTCGGAAAACAGGGATATAAGTGGCTTATGGTCAATTTCCAATTCGAATTTTAGCCCAAACAGGTATTGATGCATTTTCTTTTCCCCATAGACACACGCTAACGCTTCTTTTTCAATCATGCTGTAGGCTCTCTCAGCCTTAGACAGACTCCTGGATGCATAAGCAATCGGTTGTAGTTTCCCGAAATCATTAGCTTGTTGCAATACACACCCGACACCATATGACGACGCATCACATACTAGTACCAAATGCTTTCATGGATCATACAACATAAGCAATTTGTTTGAGCATAACAATTTTCTCGCTTTTATAAAGGCATTTTCTTGGCTTTTACCCCAAACCCATTCGCCCCCTTTTCATAGTAAGACATGTAGTGCTTCTAGCAGTGTGTTGAGACTCGGTAAGAAGTTAGCAAAATAGTTCAGGAGTCCGAGAAACAACTGCAGCTCCGTCACGTTCTGTTGCCTCGGTGTGTTCTCGATTGCCTCCGTCTCCACGTTGGTGGGCCTGATGCCATCCGCTGCAATCCTGCTTCCCAAGAACTCCACTTCAGGCACCAGAAAAACGCACTTCGAGCGTTTTAACCTGAGCCCCACGAGGTTGAGTTGACTAAGAACCTCCTCCAGGTTCTGCAGGTGCTTGACTGTGTTCCGACCTGTGACCAAGGTGTCGTCCTGGAAGACCGTGGTGTGCGGGACCGACTTCAGTAAACTTTCCATGCTTCTCTGGAATATTGCCACCGCTGATCGGATTCCAAACGGGCATCTGTTATAAACAAAAAGACGTTTGTGCGTGTTGATGCAGGTGAGGGCCTTCGATGATTCCTCCAGTTCCTGCGTCATGTAGGCTGAAGTCAGATCCAGCTTCGTGAACGTCTTTCCTCCCGCCAGCGTTGCAAAGAGGTCATCTGCCTTTGGCAGTGGGTATTGGTCCTGCAGGGAGAAACGATTGATAGTTACTTTGTAAATGCCACAGATTCTGATGGTACTGTCTCCCTTGAGAACTGGGACAATAGGACTGGCCCACTTGCTGAACTCGATCGGTGAAATAATGCCCTCTCTTTGCAGCCGGTATAGCTCGATCACTACCCTTTCTCTGATCATGTACAGTACTGCTCTCGCCTTGTGATGGATGGGTCGCGCCCCCGGAATTAGGTGGATCTGCACTTTTGCTCCTTGGAATTTCCCGATGCCTGGTTCGAACAGTGAAGGAAATTTGTTTAAGACCTGGGCACACGAAGAGTCGTCAGCGGACGATAGCGCTCGGATGTCGTCTCAGTTCAAGCATTTTTTTCTCAGCCAGCTCCTGCCGAGCAGCGTGGGACCATCGCCCGGTACCACCCAGAGAGGTAGCTTGTGCACCGCTCCATCATAGGAGACCTTTACGGTAGCACTGCCAATTACAGGAAGCAGTTCTTTAGTGTAAGTTCTTAGTTTAGTGCGAACTGGAGTTAAGACTGACCTTGAGGCCTTTTTGCACCACAACCTTTCGAAAGTCTTTTTGCCCATGATGGACTAGCTAGCACCCGTGTCCAGCTCCATTGACACCAGGAGCCCATTTAGTTCAATATTCAGCATTATCGGGGGAAAATTCATGGTGAATGTGTGCACTCCATGTAACTCTGCCTCCTCTATCTGAGGCTCTGGCTCTGGTCCTTCGTGGATCTGTCCTCCTCTGCAACATGGTGGTTTGCAGGTTTAACAGGCTTTGCAGCTTGCCTGCACAATCGTTGGAGGTGTCCCATTGTTCGACAGCCCTTGCAAACGTACTCTTTGAATCAGCATGAAAGGAAACAATGATCACCCCTGCAGCGCCAACAAGATGTTAATGGCCTTGCATTCATCACCCTTGATGGTGGGCTCTGAGACATCTGCGGACGTGTAGCTGCAGGTATGTGTGACTTGCCCTGTATGTTATGATTCGAAAACAACATCACTTTGTTCACAGTACTTGTAGCAGCACTTGTGTGCTGACAGATTTGCTTCATATTGTCACTGGTGGCAATGAAGCCTGGGCTATCTCTATGGCCTTACTCAAGGTTGGGGTCTCTACAGTCAAAAGTTTGCGAAGTATGGTTTTGTGCCAATGCCAAGTACGAAAAAGTCTCTGAGCATGTGCTCCAAATGTCTTCAAATTCGCAATGTCCTGCAAAGCGTCTTAGCTCGGCGACATAACTCGCCACTTCCTGGCCTTCAGACCTTATATAGGTATAGAACCGGTACCTCGCCATCAGAACGCTTTCCTTCCGGTTGAAATGCTCTCGGACCAGTGTGCACAAATCGTCGTATGATTTCTCCATGGGTTTCGCTGGAGTGAGCAGATTCTTCATGAGGCCATACGTTGGTGCCCCACAGACGGTGATGAGAATTGCCCTTCGTTTGGCAGCACTCTCTTCCCATCTAGCTCATTGGCCACGAAGTATTGGTCGAGTCGCTCCACAAAAGTTTCCCAAACATCTCGCTCCGAAAACTTCTCCAGGATGTCCACTGTTCTCTGCAACTTTGGGTTCGCTATCTGTATCTCGTCGCCAGTTGTTGTGTATAGAGAAAGAGTCAGACTGAATACTGTGAGCTCAAAGTAAAGTGTGACCTTAGTCTTTTCTTGCAGGTCTCCAGAGTGCCTCTCCAACCTGTGAAGCCTCCTCAAATACCTGTGCTCCCAAGGGATTATGGGATGCCTTGGGACTCCGGGGCATGAGCCCTCTGGTGGCTGTACAGAGTAAATACAAGTCCACATATATAACACTCCTCACATGTATTGTTGAAGGTGAGGGTGGTGACTGGGGAGAGGGGTTTAAGAACATGATTAGCAGTGGAGAATAGAATGATTCTGGAATAGTGAGTGATTTTGGCAGACGAGAGCAGGACCCAATCGTGCTTTATGTGTTCCAGCCAGATCAGGCGGTGAATGGCTAAACCAGTTGTCTGCCACATCCGTTCAAGTCTACGTCCCTTGGACTTAAGGGAGTGAAAATCAGGGCCGTACCGGGGGAACAGCCAGGGTGAGAGAGAGTAATAGTTTTAACAGGGACTAGGCCATCAAAGGTGGTGGTGAGGGTGTGGTTGAGCAGATCGAGCAGCTTCAGAAATGTTCTGGTGCATGGAGAGCCAAAGGTTGGACAGTTAGGATTTCATGAATGCAGTTGTAAGAGAGTCGGGAGAGTTGTTTTTCAGTGGCATTCACAGAAGGAGATAGGGTTGGGGGAGGGGAGGTGGGGGGCAGGTGGTGGAAAGGGGATGTGGGTGGAGAGTGATACGAGAAAGTGGTCAGGGATAGCCTTATCTGCGATTGACAAAATGGGAGTAGCGAGGCCACGAGAGATGGCAAGATCGAGGAGCTGGCTGTGAATATGGGTTTGGGGTGTTTACATGGAGGGAGAGAGTAAGAACATAAGAACATAAGAAATAGGAGCAGGAGTAGGCCATATGGCCCCTCGAGCCTGCTTCGCCATTCAATACGCTCCTGGTTGATCCGATCATGGACTCAGCTCCACTTCCCTGCCCAGTCTCCATAACCCCTTATTCCATTATCATTTAAGAAACTGTCTATTTCTGTCTTAAATTTATTTAATGTCCCAGCTTCCACAGCTCTCTGAGGCAGCGAATTCCACAGATCCACAACTCTCTGAGAGTTTTAAATGGGCGGCCCCTTATTCTAAGATTATGCCCCCTAATTCTAGTCTCCCCCATCAGTGGAAACATCCTCTCCACATCCACCCTATCAAGCCCCCTCATAATCTTACACGTTTCGATAAGATCACCTCTCATTCTTCTGAATTCCAATGAGTAGAGGCCCAACCTGCTCAACCTTTCCTCATATGTTAACGATGGTGTGAGCTGTGAGGGGGACGATAAAAGGCTGCAGGGTGACTTGGACAGGTTAGGCAAGTGGGAAAATTCATGGCAGATGCAGTATAATGTGGATAAATGTGAGGTTATACACTTTGGGGGCAAAAAAGCGAGGACAGAATATTATCTGAATGGCGGCAGATTAGGAAAAGGGGAGGTGCAACGAGACCTGGGTGTCATGGTTCACCAGTCATTGAAAGTTGGCATACAGGTACAGCAGGCAGTGAAGAAGGCAAATGGTATGTTGGTCTTCATAGCTAGGGGATTTGAGTATAGGAGCAGGGAGGTCTTACTGCAGTTGTACAGGGCCTTGGTAATGTCTCACCTGGAATATTGTGTTCAGTTTTGGTCTCCTAATCTGAGGAAACAGGTGCAGGAGTAGGCCATTCGGCCCTTCTAGCCTGCACCGCCATTCAATGAGTTCATGGCTGAACATTCTTGCTATTGAGGGAGTGCAGCGAAGGTTCACCAGACTGATTCCTGGGATGGCAGGACTGACATATGAGGAAAGACTGGATCAACTGGGCCTTTATACATTGGAGTTCAGAAGGATGAGAGGCGATCTCATAGAAATATATAAAATTCTGATGGGACGGGACAGGTTAGATGCGGGTAGAATGTTCCCAATGTTGGGGAAGTCCAGAACCAGGGGATACAGTCTTAGAATAAGGGGTAAGCCATTTAGGACTGAGATGAGGAGAAACTTCTTCACTCAGAGAGTTGTTAACCTGTGGAATTCCCGACCGCAGATAGTTGTTGATGCCAGTTCATTGGATATATTCAAAAGGGAGTTAGATATGGCCCTTACGGCTAAGGGGATCAAGGGGTATGGAGAGAAAGCAGGAAAGGGATACTGAGGGAATGATCAGCCATGATCTTATTGAATGGTGGTGCAGGCTCGAAGGGCCGAATGGCCTACTCCTGCACCTATTTTCTATGTTTCTATGTAACTCCCTCATCTCTGGAATCAACCTTGTGAACCTTCTCTGAACTGCCTCCAAAACAAGTATATCTTTTCGTAAATATGGAAACCAAAACTGCATGCCGTATTCCAAGTGTGGCCTCACCAATACCCTGTACAACTGTAGCAAGACTTCCCTGCTTTTGTACTCCATCCCCTTTGCAATAAAGGCCAAGATTCCATTGGCCTTCCTGATCACTTGCTATACCTGCATACTAATCTTTTGTGTTTCATGCACAAGTACCCCCAGGTCCCGCTGCACTGCAGCACTTTGCAATCTTTCTCCATTTAAATAATAACTTGCTGTTTGACTTTTTTCTGCCAAAGTGCATGACCTCACACTTTCCAACATTATACTCCATCTGCCAAATTTTTGCCCACTCACTTAGCCTGTCTTTGTCCTTTTGCAGATTTTGTGTGTCCTCGTCACACACTGCTTTTCTTCCCATCTTTGTATCATCAGCAAACTTGGCTACGTTACACTCGGTCACTTCCTCCAAGTCGTTAATATAGATTGTAAATAGTTGGGGTCCCAGCACTGATCCCTGCGGCACCCCACTGGTTACTGATTGCCAACCAGTGAATGAACTATTTATCTCGACTCTCTGTTTTCTGTTTGTTAGCCAATCCTCGATCCATGCTAAAATATTACCCCAACCCCGTGAAATGTTACCTTGTTCAGTAACCTTTTATGTGGCACCTTGTCAAATGCCTTCTGGAAGTCCAAATACACCACATCCACTGGTTCCCCTTTACCCACCCTGTCCATTACATCCTCAAAGAATTCGAGCAAATTTGTCAAACATGACTTCCCCCTTCATAAATCCATGCTGACTCTGCCTGACTGAATTTTGCTTTTCCAAATGTTCTGCTATTGCTTCTTTAATAATGGACTCCAACATTTTCCAACATCTAAGGGAGGATAGGCTAGTTAACTCAGAGCGCCCGGCGCTCCAGCTATTTTTATAGCCCCGACCTGCGGAGATGTTCTCTCACAGGTCGGGGTGGCCTACGATTATATTTAACACAATCACGACTGCAGTTGGGAAAGATCAAACGCGGCTCCAAAGAAGCCGCTATGTTCTTGCACTAGTGGTGAAGCTGGAGGCAGTTGGAGATTTGTAGTCTTCGTTGGTCTCAGCCACGAATTCCGACACTGATCTAGTATGGCATCGTAACTCCTTCGTGGGCCACCTCGACCTGCGAGAGAACATCACCACAAGTTGGGGCTATAGAGCTGGAGCAATGTGCAATGGCTTTGAGGTGGGCGACTGGGTGACGTCATCAGGACCTAGGTTGCCGTTTGGAGTGTGGGCAGGGCCCTGGTACAGCAGAGGAGCAGGAAGGTCGTAGCGGACTTGTGACAAGTGATCAGGACAGAGGAGTGATGAGGGATTGTGGCTGAAATTTTGTGGGTGAGCGTAACGGAGGTCCGGCGAATGTTTGGTGCGGAGATGCGGCTGGGGTTTTGTGGCGAAGGTGCGGCGAATGAGGATATGGGCCCAGAAGAGCCGAGGGCCATGGGGCAACACGAGCCAGCCCACACTGCGATGTGATGAGCAACGGTCACCACACCTTCAAAAACTGCATGCACAGGCACCTTCCACCCCCTCAACTGGAGTTCAGGACTGGAACATCGGGTCCTTCATTGAAACATCTGTGAACTCATGTGGAAGAAAGTCATCCTCGTTCGAGTGACCACCTATGATGATGATGAACGCAGAGGAGAGAGAGCATGATGAATTGAGATGGAGATTGAAGTTACTGATGTTGAGAAGTCGTTCAGTGCAGAGGCTGAGGGAAGAAAATAGTGAAGAAATGTTGGTAATAACATTTTTATGGACCTTGCTGTGCACAAATAGGATGTTACTTTTCCCTCATTACAATGGCGACTTCACTTCAAAACTACTTTTTTAATTTAATTCATGGGATGTGAGCATTGCTGGCAAGGCCAGCCTTTATTGTCCATCCCGAATTGCCCTTGAGAAGGTGTTCATGAGCCGCCTTCTTGAACTGCTGCAGTCCTAATGACGAAGGTACTCCCAAAGAGCTGTTAGAGAGGGAATTGCAGGATTTTGACCCAACAATGATGAGGAAGAGCAATATATTTCCAAGTCAGGATGGTGTGTGGCTTGGAGGGGAACGTGGAGCTGGTGGTGTTCTCATGCGCCTGTAGAGGTCGCCTGTTTGGGAGGTGCTGCCGAAGAAGCCTTGGCGAGTTGCTGCAGTGCAGTCTGTAGATGGTACACACTGCAGCCACGGTGCATCGGTGGTGGAGGGAGTGAAGGTTGAAGGTGGTGGATGAGGAGCTGATCAAGCAGACTGCTTTGTCCTGAATGGTGTCGAGCTTCATGAGTGTTGTTGGAGCTGCACTCATCCAGGCAAGTGGAGAGTATTCCATCACACTCCTGACTCGTGCCTTGAAAGGCTTTGGGGATTCAGGAGATGAGTCCGAATAACCAGCCTCTAATCTGCTCTTGTACCCACAGTATTTATGTGGCTGGTCTAGTTTAGTTTCTGGTCAATGGTGACCCCCAGGATGTTGTTAGTGTGGGATTTGTCGATGTTATGCCATTGAATGTCAAGGGGCGGTGATTAGATTCTCGCTTGTTGGAGATAGTCATTGCCTGGCACTTGTGTGGTGCAAATGTTACTTGCCACTTATCAGTCTACCGGAAAGTCATCCAGGTCTTGCTGCATGTGGGCATGGACTGCTTCATTATCGGAGGAGTTGCGAATGGAACTGAACACTGTGCAGTCATCAGTGAACATCCCCACTTCTGACCTTATGAGGAAGGGAAGGTCATTGATGAAGCAGCTAAAGATGGTTGGGCCTAGGACACTGTTCTGAGGAACTCCTGCAGCGATGTCCTGGGGCTGAGATAATTGGCCTCCAACAACCACAACCCTAGAATCACAGAATGGTTACAGCACGGAAGACGGACATTCGGCCCATTGAGCCTGTGCCGACTCTCAGCTAGTCCCACTCCCTCCGCCCTTTCCCCGTAGCCCTGTAATTTGCTTTCCTTCAGATACTTATCCAACTCCCTTTTGAAAGATAAGATTGAGTCTGCCTCCACCACCCTTTCAGTCAGTGCATCTTGTAGATGGTACACACTGCAGCCACGGTGCGCCGGTGGTGGAGGGCGTGAATGTTGAAGGTGATGGATGGGGTGCTGATCAAGCGGGCAGCTTTGTCCTGGATGGTGTTGAGCTTCTTGAGTGTTGTTGGAGCTGCACTCATCCAGGGAAGTGGAGAGTATTCCCTCTTACATGCCAGGTATGACTCCAGTCATTGCTTGTGGAGCACTTTAGGCCATCTGTGGTTTTGAAGGGTGTTATAGAAATATCAAATAAATCTAACAGGCACCATTGTATTTCTATACTGGACAATGGACAGATTCCATGATAGAATAAAGCTTTTCACTACCGAAGTCTTTGATAAACAATAAACAGAATAAGCGCTGACAGTAACCAGTTCTTTCATTACACGCACGGCTCCAGCAGTAAAGCTGCAACCCGCAGCCTTGGCAACACATCAAGCCTGGCCAGCCCACCCTGGAATCGATTAACACGTCTCCTTTGCCTTTCTCTGTAAAAACAACCATGGCATATGATGGTCTGGTAAACAGTGGATTGTCTAGTGAGGCATGTTACACCATTGCAGCCCCGAGAGTGGGCAGAGTAAAATAGGTAACAGATTAAATAGCAGCATTAAATGAGCAGCCTCTTCTGTATTCTCATCAACGTTTATATGCATACATGTGCAAGCCCTTGTGTGTTTGTGGGTGTACATGAGTGTGTGTGTGCAGATATGTGTGCATATGCTAAGAGTGCCTAATAGTGTATGTATATGTGATTGCATACATATATATGTATTTGTGATTGTGTGCATGTCCGTATGCACACTTCTGTGTTTATATTTGTGCATGGTGTGTGCCTGTACTCTGTGTGTGTGTGTGTGTGTGTGTGTGTGTAGTGTGTGTTTGAGTGTGGTGTGTGTGAATGTGTGTGTCTGTGAGTGAGTGTGTGGTGTGAGTGTGTGGTATGTGTGTGGTATGTGTGTGGTATGTGTATGAGTGTGGTGTGTGTGTGTGTGTGTGTGTGAGTGTGGGAATGTGTGTGTGTATGTATGTGTGTGTCTGTGAGTGAGTGTGTGGTGTGAGTGTGTGGTATGTGTGTGGTATGTGTATGAGTGTGTATGAGTGTGTATGAGTGTGGTGTGTGTGTGTAAGTGAGTGTGTGGTGTGTGTGAGTGTGATTGTGTGTGTGAGTATGTGGTGTGTGTGTGGTATGTGTATGAGTGTGGTGTGTGTGTGTGTGTGTGTGTGTGAGTGAGTGTGTGGTGTGTGTGAGTGTGAGTGTGTGTGTGAGTGCGTTTGTGTGTGTGTTCGGCTGTGGCATGTGATTGTGGGTTGTATGTGGTGTACGTGTGTGACTGGCATGTGCGCATGAATGTGGCTTGTGTGTGTGGTGTGGTGCGTGTATGTGTCTCTATGTGCATGTGTAGTGTGTGTGTGTGTGTGCGTGTGTGGCATGTGGTGTGTGTGTGCGTGTGTGTGTATGTGTGTGTGTTTGCATGGCATGAGGTGTGTATGTGAGTGTGTGTGTGTGTGTGCGTGGCATGTGTGAGTGTGTGTGGTGTGTGTGTGCGTGGCCTATGGTGTGTGAGTGTATGATTGCGTGTGTGTTGTGGTGTGTGATTCCGCACACACTACATGATGAGCAACACACACAAGCTACATATACACACCATGCACACACACACTCACACACAACACACACATGTCACACACACTCTCACACACACAAAACACACACACCTCACACACACTCACACACACACCACACACACTCACACACCACACACACACACGCACTCACACACACACACACACTCACACCATATACACACACCCCACACACACACCACACATTCACACTATAAACACCACACACACTCACACACCACACACACACACACTCTCACACATACTCTCTCTCTCTCTCACACACTCACACACACACACACACACACTTACAAACACACTCACACCACACACACTCAAAGCATCATCAAAGGCAGTCCCTCGGAATCGAGGAAGACTTGCTTCCATTCTAAAAATGAGTCCTTAGGAGGCTGAACAGTCCAATACGAGAACCACAGTCTCTGTCACAGGTGGAACAGACAGTCGTTGAGGGTAAGGGTGGGTGGGACTGGTTTGCCACACGCTCATTCAGTTGCTTGCACTTGATTTCTGCATGCTCTCGGCGATGAGACTCGAGGTGCTCTGCGCCCTCCAGGATGCACTTCCTCCACTTAGGGCGGTCTTTGGCCAGGACTCCCAGGTATCAGTGGGGATGTTGCACTTTATCAGGGAGGCTTTGTAACGTTTCCTCTGCCCACCTTTGGCTCATTTGCCGTGAAGAAGTTCTGAGTAGAGCGTTTGCTTTGGGAGTCTCGTGTCTGGCATGCGAACAATGTGACCTGCCCAACGGAGCCGATCAAGTGTAGTCAGTGCTTCAATGCTGGGGATGTTGGCCTGGTTGAGGACACTGATGTTGGTGCATCTGTCCTCCCAGGGGATTTGTAGGATCTTGCGGAGACATCGTTGGTGGTATTTCTCCAGCGATTTGAGGTGTCTACTGTACATGGTCCATGTTTCTGAGCCATACAGGAGGGCGGGTATTACTACAGCCCTGTAGACCATGAGCTTTGTGGCAGATTTGAGGACCTGGTCTTCAAACACTCTTTTCCCCGGGCGGCCTAAGGCTGCACTGGTGCACCAGAGGCGGTGTTGAATCTCGTCATCATTGTCTGCTCTTGTTGATAAGAGGCTCCCGAGGTATGGAAAATGGTCCACGTTGTCCAGGGCCGCACCGTGGATCTTAATGACTGGGGGGCAGTGCTGTGCGGTGACGACAGGCTGGTGGAGGACCTTTGTCTTACGGATGTTTAGCATAAGGCCCATGATTTTGTACTCTTCAATAAATACATTGACTATGACTTGGAGTTCAGCCTCTATATGTACTCAGACACAGGCATCATCCGCGTACTGTAGCTCGACGACAGAGGTTGGGGTGGTCTTGGACCTGACCTGGAGACGACGCAGGTTGAACAGGTTCCCACTGGTTCTGTAGTTTAGTTCCACCCCAGCGGGGAGCTTGTTGATTGTGAGGTTGAGCATGGCAGCGAGGAAGATTGAGAAGAGGGTTGGAGCGATGACGCAGCCCTGTTTGACCCCGGTCCGGACGTGGATTGGGTCTGTAATGGATCCGTTGGAAAGGATCACGGCCTGCATGTCGTCATCAAGCAGGCGGAGGATGGTGACCTACTTTTGGGGGGCATCTGAAATAGAGAAGGACGCTTCATAGACCCTCACGGTTGACAGTGTCAAAGGCCTTTGTAAGGTCAAAGAAGGCCATGTATAAGGGTTGGCGCTATTTCCTGCATTTTTCCTGCAGCTGTCGTGCTGCAAAAATCATGTCCGTTTTGCCCCATAGGGGACAAAATCCGCACTGTGACTCCGGGAGGGGCTCTTCAGCCACAGGGCGAAGGCAGTTGAGGAGGACCCTAGCAATGACTTTCCCAATGGCTCATAACAGGGAGATTCCTCTGTAGTTGCCGCAGTCGGACTTGTCCCCTTTTTTAAAGATGGTCACGATCACTGCATCTCTGAGATCTCCCGGCATGCTCTCCTCCTCCAGATGAGAGAGATGAGGTCATGTATTCGCCTCAGCAGTGCCTCTCCGCCATACTTCAGTGCCTCAGCAGGGATTCCATCAGCTCCCGAAGCCTTGTTGTTCTTAAGCTGTTTTATGGCTTTTTCTACCTCGTGAAGTGCTGGGGTTTTACTGAGGTGGTGGCGGGCTGGAGTCGAGAACACTCGGGTCAAAGGCAGAGTCTTGATTGAGGAGATCGTCAAAGTGCTCCTTCCAGTGGGCCTTGACAGCCTCAGTGTCCTTGATGAGTGTTTTCCCGTTCTTGGCCAGCAGTGGGGTGGGGGCCTTGGGAGTTTGGACCGTAGGTGGCCTTGACTGCGATGAAGAATCCTCGCACACCATGGCTGTCGGCTGTATCTTCTATGCTTTCTCCATCCACCAGCTGATCTTTAGATTCCAAGTTTTTTGTTGGACCTCGTCTCATCTGTAAGCCATCTGTAATGTTGCTTTGTTGCTCCCGAGTTGGGTTGTTGTTTTAGGCTCAGAAATGCTCTGCGCTTGCGATCTATTAGTTCTTGGATCTCCTGATCATTCTCATCAAACAAGTCTTGGGGCTAGAACCTCCAGTTTTTTTGCATTCTTAATGCCCACTTAATGCCCATTTTACCGCTGAAATGACGTATAATGCCCATATATCACCCATTATGGCACAAAATGGAAACTTGCGGGCATTTTTTGGAAACTTATCGGCGAGCGTTACTTTCCCCATGAGCTTAACGGCGGGAAAAAATATTACCGCCCGCCCACTTTTTTTGGGCAGAATCATCAGAATGGGCGAAATCAACACCCATATCGCCCAGCGTTATATTCCGCACGGAATTAAAACCGAGATTCAACAATACCACCCGCCCATTTTTTTTGTCGTAAAGAGCACATTTGCCGAAACTAACGCCCAGGAGATCGCCCACCGTCACTTTCATCACCTTGCACACATATCGCCCATAATAGCACTTGCCCAAAAAAACACCCATAAAAAGTGGGACTGTTCTGAATGAACGGCAGCGGTGTGGCTGCCATTTTTTAAATCGCAGGTCAATTCATTCAAAAGGCTGCTTCAACTTCGGGGCATTTTGTATTGACTCTGGAGTTCCTCTCAGGTGAAGTGACCATCTCAACAGATATATTTTCAGACTCTGCACTATTGGGGGTTTACTCTAGGTGTATTTTACTGAGGAAATCATTGCTTCCGATCAATCGCTATTATACTTTCATTGCAATGGGGCCAGCCATTTCTCAGCCTGCATCGATAATACGCAGATGCTGCAGCGTGCAGATGGCTCAATGTGTGATGCACGTCATTATGTGCCCAATTTAAGACGTGCAAGAATGAGGAGGAGGTCCAGACCACATACACCCCGCATGTATAGGGAAAAGAGGTCTTACTTTCAACGACTCCGACCACACCTGCCTTCAGAGACTACGCTTCCACAAGGTGGTGATCAATGAAATATGTGAGCTCATCAGGCCACATATGCAGCCTGCCATTAGGACATCAGTGTCATGCGAGGTCAAGGTCACCTCGGCAATGTCTTTCTATGCGTCCGGTTCCTTTCAGTCCTCCGCGGTCGAGATTTGCCCTCTGTCTCACCATGAAACCCATCGCTGCATTAGATAGGTCACAGACACGAGAAGAATGAACTTTATCAGCTTCCCCATGACCACGAAGGCTCAGACTGACAGGGCTGGAGCATTCTACTGCATTGCTAAGTTCCCCAGGGTGCAGAGAGCTATACAGTGCACTCACATCGCCATGCGGCCACCATCTCAGGACCCGGAGCGTTTTCGTAACAGAAAAGGATTTCACTCCCTGAAGGCCCAACTAGTTGTCGACCCAACCAGATCATACTGGCAGTGAATGTCAAATGTGCGGGCACCTTCAATGAGGATAACATCCTGCGTGAGAGCGCTATCTCTGACATGTTTAAGTGTCAGCCACAAGGACAATGCTGGATGCTTGGTGATAATCGATATGGCTTAGCCACCTGGCTGATGACCCCCCTGCGTGACACCCACACCGAGGCCGAGAAGCGATACAACCGGAGCCACAGAGACACATGCAATGTGGTCCAGAAAACAGTAACTGTGCTTAAACAGCGCTTCAGATGTCCGGACCACTCAGGAAGGGAGCTACAATACAACCCTGGGCAAGTAGCTAAATTTCTGGTCATGTGTTCCATTCTGAATAACCTGGCTATCAGGAGGGGCCAAGAATTGCCAGAAGGGACTGATGATCTAACTCAGGAGAGAGAGGAAGAGGAGGACGAGGGGCTGGACGCTGATCTAGGGCCAGACAATCAGGCTGACTATGCAACGATGCCCATGAACCCCTCCAGACCGCAAGAAAGGACCCATGGTGGCTACATAGCTGCTGTTATGTTTAGAATAACTCCACAAGACTGAGTATTGTAAGCTTAAACTGATGTGACTTTAATCTTTAATAAAACTCCAGAATGCCAAAGCAGCATGGCAGACAACCCTTGGGCCTCCAACAGGTGCGCCCTCTGGTAGCAAGTCTTACACGGTTATAATGTTTACATACATAACGTCACTCCCCTCCCCAAAGTCTTTGATACAAGTTATTTACAAGTTGAAGCGGTCCGGGGCCCTTCGCTCCCTGGTTGAATGCCTGAGTTTGAACCCTGGCATGGGTGAATTGGTCGGGTCATTGCTGCACTGCAGCGTGGCTGGTCTGACAGGACTGTTGGGAGTGGTGGGTTCATCCTCTTGAGTGACGGCGAGGTCGATTGCTGGTTGGGTGTGTGTTGGTGGATCGATGATGGTGATGTCCTCTTCAAGTTGTTCCTGGTTGTCAGTGAATCGAAGTTTAATCTGATCCAATGTTTTCTTCATGTTTGTCCATTACATATAGTTTGACAATAAATGCTCTATTCCCCTCCTTGGCCAAGACAGTGCCAGCAACCCACTTAGGACCATGACTGTAATTAAGGACAAACACAGGGTCATTTACATCAATGTCACGCGATACATACGTGCGATTGTGGTGCATGTTATACCACTGACGCCGGGTTTCCACGTGATCATTAAGATCCGGGTGGACTAAGGAGAGCCTGCTTTTGAGTACTGTCTTCATTAACAATTCCGCCAGGTAATGCACAGTTGAGCAATGCACCAAGGGAGGCTCCACTGAGTCTGTGATCATAGCCCTCCAAACCGTGGTCCAGGATCCACGTAGATTTCACTGGCCCCCTTCTAGGAAAGATATTCTTAGTAGTAGTGGACGCTTCCTCTAAATGGATTGAATGTGTAATCATGTCATCCTGTACGTCCACTGCCATCATTGAATGCTTCCGGGCCATGTTCGCCACCCATGGCTTGCCCGATGTACTTGTCAGCGACAATGGACCGTGTTTCACCAGCTCAGAATTCAATGAGTTTATCACCCGCAATGGTATTAAGCATGTAGGTCTGCCCCGTTTAAGCCCGCATCCAACGGTCAAGTGAAACGGGCAGTCCAAACTATCAAGCAGAGCTTGAAAAGCGTGACGGACGTCTCCCTGCAGACCCGTTTATCTCGGGTTCTGCTCAGCTATCAGACGTGGCCGCATATGTCTTTTCTGTTGGTTTCGTCGATGCTAGCATATGCTTGATGAGGCCGTATGTTGTAGACCCACAAATGGTGAGGAGAATCGTCCTGCGCTTGATCGCTTTATCGTCCGCATCCAGCTCGTTGGCCACGGTCAAGACGCTCAACGAAGGCTTCCCTATCACCACCCTCGACAAATCGCTCAAGAATACCAACGGCAGCCATAACCGCGTGAAAGTTCATGATCTGTTACTTGTCGCCAATTGTTATGTATAGAATAACTCCACAAGACTGAGTACTGTAAGCTTAAACTGATGTGACCTTCATCTCTTTAATAAAACTCCAGAGTGCCAAAGCAGCATGGCAGACAACCTTTTATACTCGTTTGCATGAGGTGTGCAGGTGACCCTTGGGCCTCCAACAGGTACGCCCTCTGCTGGCAAGTCTTACACAGTTACACAGTTATAATGTTTACACACATAACACCTGCAAGACTCTGACGTGAGGAGCTGATATCTGAACGATTTGCCTGAAAGAGTGCTGATGTGAGTGACAACGCTTCACACTGCTGTGTGTGTGCAGCTTAGACATCAATGGTACCCATCAAAGTTTATGTTGATTGAAGTTAAGTTCTATTTAAACCTTTCATGTCAAGAAATCACCAGTGTGTAACGGTCCAGCTATCTGAGACAATGCGCAATAAGGTTATGTTCAATAAAAAAAAATTTAATACAACATTGGTCTGAAATCATAAGTACACAACCGATAACACCTAACCCCCCGCCCACACCCCACTTTTTCCACCATTGACATCAATCAAATGTTCAACATGTCCAGCAACACAGAATACAAAGGCAAAGCAGGAGGGTGGTCCCCTCCTCCCATACATTGCAACAAATTGCATACACCCAGAGGAGATATAACACAGCCATCACCTGCGGACATGCACCTCACTTTCCTTCCCCCCTCCCCTTCTTTTCCCCACCTCTACCACTTCCCCTCCTCGTTCCATGGCACCTGGCCAGAGAGCTCCTCAGGCGGTGCCTCATTGGGGGGGATGAAGGCAGATACGGTGGTTGCACGGGTACGGGAGCGGGGGGTGCCGAGGAGGCAACATCCTCTGATGCAGAAGCAGGATTTTGGTCCTGCCTCTCGTCTGTCATTCGCAGTGGTGGTGCGGAACCTAGGAGTGGAGTGGCCCACTCTGGGACCACTGGGAGACCTATGCCAGCCGTGTTCCTGGCTATCACATCCAAGGCCTCCGCCATCCGCGGAATGTACTCAGTCATGATGGCCAGCTGTTGGGATATGCCCCCCAATGCTTTGATGAGCTGGTCACCAATGTCTACAGTCCTCCTGGACAATTGTACCATCTCTGCTCTCATGTGGCGCTCGTGGAACAGACCTGCTGCATCCACGAGATTTCTGCGGGGTCGGCGCCGTCCTGGGGACAAATGGGCTGCCCTGTGGAGAGGTGCTTGGGGCCGATACCTCCAGAGTAGAGGCGGGAATGACCAGAGGACAACTAGATGGCCTTGGGGTGGAATGGCTTCTAGAGCGTGGTGATGCAGGTTCCTCAAAGTCGTCACACTCATCCGTGGAGAACAGACCCAGCGGATTAACGGGCGAGAATCGGAGCTCCTCAGCACCAGATGTTGGATTGTCCGTTGACTCCTGCCCCATGCCCCCACCTTCTGGTCTCTGTGCTCTTGCCTGGGGCCGTGTTGCTGGCTGAGCTGCAAAACACAAATGAGGTTATTAGAGGAGACTGGGGTGCTAGGGTGACAAGGTGAGTCCAGCGCTACACACAGCATATGCACGACAAAAGCACCACCACTATCAAAATCATTGCAGACATCACATTTCATGACCATCAACACATTAGCAATAATTTTCATTAGGCCAGCATTTATGACAATTTTAGAAATCATCTATCATATATGACTGGTCGGATATGAGTGGGTGTGGCATCTATTGACTACATCACGCAATGGTGTAAGCTTTAATCACGTGGCATCACTTCAGGGTCTGCAGATGCTTACGTGGCTGTCGGGGGGTGCTTCCCCACAAGTGCAAGCACCCGCTCCTCCATCTCAGTGATGTCGCTGAGGACTGGTGGCCCCCCACCCGTTCGCCTCTGCACGGACCTCATCGTCGATAGCTTCTTCTGTAAAAGGTGATAGGACAACATGGCATGAGATCATTGCGTGATATCATCGCTAGGTACTGTCACAGAAACTGATACAACACATAACCGACACATCTATTCATGATTATTATGAAAATTATAATTCTTTACCTAAAGACGTACACCGTGACCGCAGGCTTTGAGTAAAACATTCCTGATAAAAGTGAATGACCGCACATCTGCTGATAGTCACTCATGACTGTTACAAATCAAATTATATAAATACATCAGTACATGTAAATCAATGTAAGACTTACTCTTGCGGATCCCACAAGGTCATTCCATCGTTTGCGGCATTGGTTGCCCTCACGAACCTCGTTGGTCACCGACGAGACCATCTCTGCTGTCTCGGTCCATATCTTCTGGTATGCCATTGGGATGAGCTTCACACGCCCTCCCTGTGTCAAATCACCCCAGCGTAACTCGACCTACTGCAGGAAGGAATCATTTGCCTCGTCCGAGAAGCTCCTGGCTCTTTTGCGCCCTCCAATGTGCTCCTCTCCCACATCACTGCTCTCTCCAGCATCAGTCTCCGCAGCGTGCTGTGATGCCTCCTCCTCTCCCTCCATTATAGGCCAAATTCGGGCAAATATGGCTGGTAACAGCTAATTTTTCTTTCTCTACTTGCTGTGAAGCTCTAAAGTCTCCCTCCATCCTCCCAAAGCAGCCACACCCAGCCACGCCTTCAGTCCCTCTGAGCTCCCTCTCTCTCTGTCTCCTCTTCTGCGCATGTCATGATGATCCTTGACCTCCTGAATTGTGGGAATCGAGTGTTGCCATGCCGTTGCTAAGGACGGCGACACTTTATGGCAGAAGGTCAGCGAGATTTAATGCTTTAATGCAACCGCCCATTTCATATCGCTCGCAGCAATGCCCATTTTAAGAAATGGAGATGAGGGATATGGAGACTAGGGATATGGAGACTAGGGATATGGAGGGATATAATAGGCAGGGATATGGAGAAAGAGTGCGGGAGTGGGGACTAGCTGGATTGCTCTTTGGAAGAGCCGGCACAGACTTGATGGGACGAATGGCCTCCTTCTGTGCTGTACTATTCTATGATTCTAGGTGGTTTGGGAATGGGCGAGAAGCCGGCGATCTGAAACCCACATTTTTACTACCCATGCTAGAAATAACGGCAATTTTTGGGCAATAAGCACAAAAGTGGAAAACCGAGCCTCTGGTGTTTCCTGGTTGAGTGACCGAGCGTCTCTTCGCAGGCACTGGTTATGGAGCCTGGAGGGCAGATCAAGCGCTGTGGGCATTCAGCATCTCAGGATCATTAAGACACGCCAGGTTAGCTGTGAGGCACTGACTGTATAGGGCTCTCTTGGCTGGATCTTTGAGTGCCCCGGCATTGACTTTTTTGCGGCACTGTTTCTGCTGCCCTCGCAATCTTGATGTCGATGATGGATCGGATTAGACGGTGGTCCATCCAGTAGTCATCAGCTCCTGTCATGGCGCAGGTGATGCGCACATCCTTATGATCCCTGGCTCAGACGATTACGTTATCGAGCAGGTGCCAGTGTTTGGAGCGAGGGTGTTGCCACAATGTCTTGTACTTGTCCCTCTGGCAGAACAAGGTGTTGGTGATGACACGGTCGTGTTCTAGACATTTTGTCAGGACTAGGATACCGCTGGAGTTGGTTTTCCCGACCCCCTCTCTGCCTCGAGGGCTATGTCCTTGCCGACCCTGGCGTTGAAGTCACTGAGGAGAATCAGTTTGTCACCCGTGGGGACGCAGGACGGGGATTGTTCAAGGCTGGAGTTAAAACCCCCTTTCGTCTCATCTGTCGCATCGAGTGTTGGGGCATACGCACTGATGCCCCCTCCAGCAGCGATCGGGCCCCCTCCAGCAGCGATTGGGCCCCCTCCAGCAGCGATTGGGCCCCCTCCAGCAGCGATTGGGCCCCCTCCAGCAGCGATTGGGCCCCCTCCAGCAGCGATCATGCCCCCTCCAGCAGTGATTGGGACCCCTCCAGCAGCGATTGGGCCCCCTCCAGCAGCGATCATGCCCCCTCCAGCAGCGATTGGGCCCCCTCCAGCAGTGATCGGGCCCCCTCCAGCAGTGATTGGGCTCCCTCCAGTAGCGATCGGGCCCCCTCCAGCAGTGATTGGGCCCCCTCCAGTAGCGATCGGGCCCCCTCCAGCAGTGATCGGGCCCCCTCCAGCAGTGATTGGGCTCCCTCCAGTAGCGATCGGGCCCCCTCCAGCAGTGATTGGGCCCCCTCCAGTAGCGATCGGGCCCCCTCCAGCAGTGATTGGGCCCCCTCCAGTAGCGATCGGGCCCCCTCCAGCAGTGATTGGGCCCCCTCCAGTAGCGATCGGGCCCCCTGCAGCAGTGATTGGGCCCCCTCCAGTAGCGATCGGGCCCCCTCCAGCAGTGATTGGGCCCCCTCCAGTAGCGATCGGGCCCCCTCCAGCAGTGATTGGGCCCCCTCCAGTAGCGATCGGGCCCCCTCCAGCAGTGATTGGGACCCCTCCAGCAGCAATTGGGCCCCCTCCAGCAGCGATCGGGCCCCCTCCAGTAGCGATCGGGCCCCCTCCAGCAGTGATTGGGCCCCCTCCAGCAGCAATTGGGCCCCCTCCAGCAGCGATCGGGCCCCCTCCAGCAGCGATCGGGCCCCCTCCAGTAGCGATCGGGCCCCTTCCAGCAGCGATCGGGCCCCCTCCAGCAGTGATCGGGCCCCCTCCAGTAGCGATCGGGCCCCTTCCAGCAGCGATCGGGCCCCCTCCAGTAGCGATCGGGCCCCCTCCAGCAGTGATCGGGCCCCCTCCAGTAGCGATCGGGCCCCCTCCAGCAGCGATCGGGCCCCCTCCAGTAGCGATCGGGCCCCCTCCAGCAGCGATCGGGCCCCCTCCAGTAGCGATCGGGCCCCCTCCAGCAGTGATCGGGCCCCCTCCAGTAGCGATCGGGCCCCCTCCAGCAGCGATCAGGCCCCCTCCAGCAGCGATCGGGCCCCCTCCAGTAGCGATCGGGCCCCCTCCAGTAGCGATCGGGCCCCCTCCAGCAGCGATTGGGCCCCCTCCAGCGACGATCGGGCCCCCTCCAGCAGCAATCAAACCCCCTCCAGCAGCGATTGGGCCCCCTCCAGCAGCGATTGGGCCCCCTCCAGCAGTGATCGGGCCCCCTCCAGCAGTGATTGGGCCCCCTCCAGCAGCAATCAAGCCCCCTCCAGCAGCAATCGGGCCCCCTCCAGCAGTGATTGGGCCCCCTCTAGCAGCGATCGGGCCCCCTCCAGCAGTGATTGGGCCCCCTCCAGCAGCGATTGGGCCCCCTCCAGCAGCGATTGGGCCCCCTCCAGCAGTGATTGGGCCCCCTCCAGCAGCAATCAAGCCCCCTCCAGCAGCAATCGGGCCCCCTCCAGCAGTGATTGGGCCCCCTCCAGCAGCGATCGGGCCCCCTCCAGCAGTGATTGGGCCCCCTCCAGCAGTGATTGGGCCCCCTCCAGCAGCGATTGGGCCCCCTCCAGCAGCGATCGGGCCCCCTCCAGCAATGATTGGGCCCCCTCCAGCAGCGATCGGGCCCCCTCCAGCAGTGATTGGGCCCCCTCCAGCAGTGATTGGGCCCCCTCCAGCAGTGATTGGGCCCCCTCCAGCAGCGATCGGGCCACCTCCAGCAGCGATCGGGCCACCTCCAGCAGCGATCGGGCCACCTCCAGCAGCGATCGGGCCCCCTCCAGCAGTGATTGGGCTCCCTCCAGCAGCAATTGGGCCCCCTCCAGCAGCGATCGGGCCCCCTCCAGCAGCGATCGGGCCCCCTCCAGCAGTGATCGGGCCACCTCCAGCAGCGATCAAGCCCCCTCCAGCAGCGATCGGGCCCCCTCCAGCAGCAATCAAGCCCCCTCCAGCAGCGATCCGGCCCCCTCCAGCAGCGATCAAGCCCCCTCCAGCAGCGATCGGGCCACCTCCAGCAGCGATTGGGCCCCCTCCAGCAGCGATTGGGCCCCCTCCAGCAGCAATCAAGCCCCCTCCAGCAGCAATCGGGCCCCCTCCAGCAGTGATTGGGCCCCCTCCAGCAGCGATCGGGCCCCCTCCAGCAGTGATTGGGCCCCCTCCAGCAGTGATTGGGCCCCCTCCAGCAGCGATCGGGCCCCCTCCAGCAGCGATCGGGCCCCCTCCAGCAGCGATCGGGCCCCCTCCAGCAGCGATTGGGCCCCCTCCAGCAGCGATCGGGCCCCCTCCAGCAGTGATTGGGCCCCCTCCAGCAGCGATTGGGCCCCCTCCAGCAGCGATTGGGCCCCCTCCAGCAGTGATTGGGCCCCCTCCAGCAGCGATTGGGCCCCCTCCAGCAGCGATTGGGCCCCCTCCAGCAGTGATTGGGCCCCCTCCAGCAGCGATTGGGCCCCCTCCAGCAGCGATTGGGCCCCCTCCAGCAGTGATTGGGCCCCCTCTAGCTGCGATTGGGCCCCCTCTAGCAGCGATTGGGCCCCCTCCAGCAGCAATCGGGCCCCCTCCAGCAGTGATTGGGCCCCCTCCAGCAATGATTGGGCCCCCTCCAGCAGCGATTGGGCCCCCTCCAGCAGCGATTGGGCCCCCTCCAGCAGTGATTGGGCCCCCTCTAGCTGCGATTGGGCCCCCTCTAGCAGCAATCGGGCCCCCTCCAGCAGTGATTGGGCCCCCTCCAGCAGTGATTGGGCCCCCTCTAGCTGCGATTGGGCCCCCTCCAGCAGCAATCAAGCCCCCTCCAGCAGCGATCGGGCCCCCTCCAGCAGCGATCGGGCCCCCTCCAGCAATGATTGGGCCCCCTCCAGCAGCGATCGGGCCCCCTCCAGCAGCGATTGGGCCCCCTCCAGCAGCGATCGGGCCCCCTCCAGCAGTGATTGGGCCCCCTCCAGCAGCGATTGGGCCCCCTCCAGCAGCGATTGGGCCCCCTCCAGCAGTGATTGGGCCCCCTCCAGCAGCGATTGGGCCCCCTCCAGCAGCGATTGGGCCCCCTCCAGCAGTGATTGGGCCCCCTCCAGCAGCGATTGGTCCCCCTCCAGCAGTGATTGGGCCCCCTCTAGCTGCGATTGGGCCCCCTCTAGCAGCGATTGGGCCCCCTCCAGCAGCAATCGGGCCCCCTCCAGCAGTGATTGGGCCCCCTCCAGCAATGATTGGGCCCCCTCCAGCAGCGATTGGGCCCCCTCCAGCAGCGATTGGGCCCCCTCCAGCAGTGATTGGGCCCCCTCTAGCTGCGATTGGGCCCCCTCTAGCAGCAATCGGGCCCCCTCCAGCAGTGATTGGGCCCCCTCCAGCAGTGATTGGGCCCCCTCTAGCTGCGATTGGGCCCCCTCCAGCAGCAATCAAGCCCCCTCCAGCAGCGATCGGGCCCCCTCCAGCAGTGATTGGGCCCCCTCCAGCAGTGATTGGGCCCCCTCCAGCAGCGATCGGGCCCCCTCCAGCAGCGATCGGGCCCCCTCTAGCAGCGATCGGGCCCCCTCCAGCAGCGATCGGGCCCCCTCCAGCAGCGATCGGGCCCCCTCTAGCAGCGATCGGGCCCCCTCCAGCAGTGATCGGGCCACCTCCAGCAGCGATCAAGCCCCCTCCAGCAGCGATCGGGCCCCCTCCAGCAGCAATCAAGCCCCCTCCAGCAGCGATCCGGCCCCCTCCAGCAGCGATCAAGCCCCCTCCAGCAGCGATCCGGCCCCCTCCAGCAGCAATCAAGCCCCCTCCAGCAGCGATCGGGCCCCCTCCAGCAGTGATTGGGCCCCCTCCAGCAGTGATTGGGCCCCCTCCAGCAGCGATCGGGCCCCCTCCAGCAGCGATCGGGCCACCTCCAGCAGCGATCGGGCCCCCTCCAGCAGCGATCGGGCCCCCTCCAGGAGCGATCGGGCCCCCTCCAGTAGCGATCGGGCCCCCTCCAGCAGCGATCGGGCCCCCTCCTGTAGCGATCGGGCCCCCTCCAGTAGCGATCGGGCCCCCTCTAGCAGCGATCGGGCCACCTCCAGCAGCGATCGGGCCCCCTCCAGCAGCAATCAAGCCCCCTCCAGCAGCGATCCGGCCCCCTCCAGCAGCAATCAAGCCCCCTCCAGCAGCGATCGGGCCACCTCCAGCAGCGATCGGGCCACCTCCAGCAGCGATCGGGCCACCTCCAGCAGCGATCGGGCCCCCTCCAGCAGTGATTGGGCTCCCTCCAGCAGCAATTGGGCCCCCTCCAGCAGCGATCGGGCCCCCTCCAGCAGCGATCGGGCCCCCTCCAGTAGCGATCGGGCCCCCTCCAGCAGTGATTGGGCCCCCTCCAGCAGCAATTGGGCCCCCTCCAGCAGTGATTGGGCCCCCTCCAGCAGCGATTGGGCCCCCTCCAGCAGCGATCGGGCCCCCTCCAGCAGCGATTGGGCCCCCTCCAGCAGCGATCGGGCCCCCTCCAGCAGCGATCGGGCCCCCTCCAGCAGCGATCGGGCCCCCTCCAGTAGCGATCGGGCCCCCTCCAGCAGTGATTGGGCCCCCTCCAGCAGTGATTGGGCCCCCTCTAGCAGCGATCGGGCCCCCTCCAGCAGTGATTGGGCCCCCTCCAGCAGCGATCGGGCCCCCTCCAGCAATGATTGGGCCCCCTCCAGCAGTGATTGGGCCCCCTCCAGCAGCGATCGGGCCCCCTCCAGCAGTGATTGGGCCCCCTCCAGCAGTGATTGGGCCCCCTCCAGCAGTGATTGGGCCCCCTCCAGCAGTGATTGGGCCCCCTCCAGCAGCGATCGGGCCCCCTCCAGCAGTGATTGGGCCCCCTCCAGCAGCGATTGG